>NW_024470624.1:7465205-7765205 GCF_017639515.1 Carcharodon carcharias
GGTCAGTCACTGTCCCGGGATCAGAGTCGGTCACGCACTGTCCCGCGATCGTAGTCAGTCAGGGACTGTCCAGGGATCGGAGTCGGTCAGTCACTGTCCCAGGATCGGAGTCGGTCACTCACTGTTTCGGGAGTGGAGTCGGTCAAACACTGTCCCAGGATCGGCGTGGGTCAGTCACTGTCCCGGGATCGGAGTCGTTCATTCACTGTCCTGGGATCGCAGTCGGTCACTCACTGTCCCGTGATCGGAGTTGGTCAGTCACTGTCCCGCGATCGGAGTCAGTCAGTAACTGTACCGGGATCACTGTCGGTCACTCACTGTCCCGGGATCAGAGTCGTTCAGTCACTGTCCGGGGATTCGGTGTCGGTCACTCACTGTCCCGGGATCGAGTTGGACAGTCACTTTCCCTGCATCAGTATTGGTCACTCACGGTCCTGGGATCGGTGTCGGGCAGTCACTGTCCCGGGATCAGTGTCGGTCAGTCACTGTCCCGAGATCGGAGTTGGTCAGTCACTGTCCCGGGATCGGAGTCGGTCAGTCACTGTCCCGGGATCGGTGATGGTCAGTCACTGTCCCGGGATGGGTGGCGGTCAGTCACTGAACCGGGATCGGAGTCGGTCACTCACTGTCCCGGGATCGGAGTCTGTCACTCACTGTCCCGGGATCGATGATGGTCAGTCACTGTCCCGGGATTGGAGTCGGTCACTCACTGTCCCGCGATCGGAGTCAGTCAGGAACTGTCCTGGGATCGGAGTCGGTCAGTCACTGTCCCGGGTTCAGAGTAGGTCACTCACTGTCCCAGGATCGGAGTCAGTCAATCACTGTCCTGAGATCGGAATGGGTCAGTCATTGTCCCGTGATCGGAGTCGGGCAGTCACTGTCCCAGGATCGGAGTCGGGCAGTCACTATCCCGGGATCGAAGTCGGTCAGTCACTGTCCAGGGATCAGAGTCGGTCAGTCACTGTCCCGCGATCGGAGTTGGTCATTCACTGTCCAGGGATCAGAGTCGGTCACTCACTTTCCCGGGATCGGAGTCGGTCACTCACTGACCCGAGATCGGAGTCGGTCACTCACTGTCCCGGGAACGAAGTCAGTCAGACACTGTCCCGGGATTGGAGTCAGTCACTCACTGACCCTAGCTCGGTGTCGGTCAGTCACTGTCCCAGTTTTGGAGTCGGTCACTCACTGTCCCGGGATCAGAGGAGGTTAGTCTCTGTCCCGGGATCAGAGTCGGTCAGTCACTGTCCCTGGATGGGTGTCGGTAAGTCACTGTCCCGGGATCGGTGATGGTCAGTCACTGTCCCGGTATCGGAGTTGGTCAGTCACTGTCCCGGGATCGGAGTTGGGCAGTCACTGTCCCGGGATCGGATTCGGTCACTCACTGTCCCGGGATCGGAGTCGTTCAGTCCCTGTCCCGGGATCGGTGATGGTCACTCACTTTCCCGGGATCGATGATGGTCAGTCACTGTCCTGGGATTGGAGTCGGTCACTCACTGTCCTGCGATCGGACTCGGTCAGTCACTGTCCCGGGATCAGTGTCGGTCAGTCACTGTCCAGTATCGGTGTTGGTCAGTCACTGTCCTGCAATCGGTGTCGGTCACTCACTGTTTCGGGAGTGGAATCGGTCACTCACTGTCCCGGGATCGGCGTGGGTCAGTCACTGTCCCGGGATCGGGGTCGTTCATTCACTGACCTGGGATCGCAGTCGGTCACTCACTGTCCCGTGATCAGAGTTGGTCAGTCACTGTCCCGCGATCGGAGTCGGTCAGTAACTGTCGCGGGATCAGTGTCGGTCACTCACTGTCCCGGGATCGGAGTCGTTCAGTCACTGTCCCGGGATCGGTGTCGGTCACTCACTGTCCCGGGATCGAGTTGGACAGTCACTTTCCCTGCATCAGTATTGGTCACTCACTGTCCTGGGATCGGTGTCGGGCAGTCACTGTCCCGGGATCAGTGTCGGTCAGTCACTGTCCCGAGATCGGAGTCGGTCAGTCACTGTCCCGGGATCGGAGTCAGTCAGTCAGTCACTGTCCCGGGATCGGAGTTGGTCAGTCACTGTCCCGGGATCGGTTTCGGTCAGTAACTGTTCCAGGATTGGAGTCGGTCAGTCACTGTCCCGGGATCGGAGTCGGTCAGTCACTGTCCCGGGATCGGTGATGGTCAGTCACGGTCCCGGGATCGGTGGCGGTCAGTCACTGAACCGGGATCGGAGTTGGTCA
This sequence comes from Carcharodon carcharias, assembly GCF_017639515.1. Classification (NCBI taxonomy): domain Eukaryota; kingdom Metazoa; phylum Chordata; class Chondrichthyes; order Lamniformes; family Lamnidae; genus Carcharodon; species Carcharodon carcharias. The sequence goes on from NW_024470624.1 coordinate 7,467,425, forward strand.
CTCACTGTCCCGGGATCGGAGTCGGTCAGTCACTGTCCGGGTATCGGTGATGTTCAGTCACTGTCCTGGAATCAGAGTTGGTCAGAGACTGTCCCGTGATCGGTTTTGGTCAGTCACTCTCCCGGGATCGGTGATGGTCAGTCACTGTCCCGGTATCGGAGTCGGTCAGTCACTGTCCCGGTTTCGGAGTCGGTCAGTCTCTGTCCCGGGATCAGAGTCGGTCAGTCACTGTCCCTGGATGGGTGTCGGTAAGTCACTGTCCCGGGATCGGTGATGGTCAGACACTGTCCCGGTATCGGAGTCAGTCAGTCACTTTCCCGGGATCGGAGTTGGGCAGTCACTGTCCCGGGATCGGATTTGGTCATTCACTGTCCCAGGATCGGTGGCGGTCAGTCACTGTCCCGGGATCGGTTGCGGTCAGTCACTCACTGACCCGGCATCGGTGTCGGTCAGTCACTGTCTCGAGAATGGAGTCGGTCTGTCACTGTCCCGGAATCGGAGTTGGTCAGTCACTGTCCCGGAATCGGAGTGGCTCAGACAGTGTCCTGGGATCGTTGACGGTCGGTCACTCACTGACCCGGCATGGGAGTTGGTCAGTCACTGTCCCGGGATCGAGTCAGTCACTCACTGTCCTGGGATCGGAGTCACTCAGTAACTGTCCCAGGAAAAGATTCGGTCACTCACTGTCACGGGATCGGAGTTGGACAGTCACTGTCCTGTGATCACTTTCGGTCACTCACTGTCCCGGGATTGGAGTCGGTCCGTCACTGTCCCGGGATCGGTGTCGGTCACTCACTGTCCCGGGATCGGAGTTGGACAGTCACTTTTCCGGGATCAGTGTTGGTCACTCACTGTCCTGGGATCAGAGTCGGTCACTCACTGTCCCGGGATCAGTGTCGGTCATTCACTGTCCTGAGATCAGTGTCGGTCAGTCACTGTCCCGAGATCGGAGTCGGTCAGGCACTGTCCCGGGATCGGATTCGGTCAGTCACTGTCCCGGGATCGTAGTCGGTCACTCACTGTCCCGGGATCGGTGTCGGTCAGTCACTGTCCCGGGATCGGAGTCGGTCAGTCACTGTCCCGGGATCGGTGATGGTCAGTCACTTTCCCGGGATCTGTGGTGGCCAGTCACTGACTGGGATCGGAGTCAGTCACTCACTAACCCGGGATCGGATTTGGTCAGTCACTGTCCCGCGATCGGTGACGGTCAGTGACTGTCCCGGGATCGGAGTTGGACAGTCAATTTTCCGGGATCAGTGTTGGTCACTCACTATCCTGGGATCGGAGTCGGTCACTCACTGTCCCGGGATCAGTGTCGGTCATTCACTGTCCTGAGATCAGTGTCGGTCAGTCACTGTCCCGAGATCGGAGTCGGTCAGGCACTGTCCCGGGATCGGATTCAGTCAGTCACTGTCCCGGGATCGGAGTCGGTCACTCACTGTCCCGGGATCGGTGTCGGTCAGTCACTGTCCCGGGATCCGAGTCGGTCAGTCACTGTCCCGGGATCGGTGATGGTCAGTCACTTTCCCGGGATCGGTGGTGGCCAGTCACTGACCGGGATCGGAGTCAGTCACTCACTAACCCGGGATCGGAGTTGGTCAGTCACTGTCCCGGGATTGGTGACGGTCAGTCACTGCCCCGGGATCGGAGTCAGTCACGCACTGTCCTGCGATCGTAGTCAGTCAGGCACTGTCCAGGGATCGGAGTCGGTCAGTCACTGTCCCGGGATCGGAGTCGGTCATTCACTGTTTCGGGAGCGGAGTCGGTCAATCACTGTCCCGGGATCGGTGAGGGTCAGTCACTGTCCCGGGATCGGAGTCGGTCAGTCACTGTCCGTGTATCGGTGATGTTCAGTCACTGTCCTGTAATCGGAGTCGGTCAGTCTCTGTCCCGGGATCAGAGTCGGTCAGTCACTGTCCCTGGATGGGTGTCGGTAAGTCACTGTCCCGGGATCGGTGATGGTCAGACACTGTCCCGGTATCGGAGTCAGTCAGTCACTTTCCCGGGATCGGAGTTGGGCAGTCACTGTCCCGGGATCGGATTTGGTCATTCACTGTCCCGGGATCGGTGGCGGTCAGTCACTGTCCCGGGATCGGTTGCGGTCAGTCACTCACTGACCCGGCATCGGAGTTGGTCACTCATGTCCCGGGATCGGAGTCGGTCAGTCACTGTCCCGGGATCGGAGTCGGTCACTCACTGTCCTGCGGTCGGTGATGGTCAGTCACTGTCCCGGGATCGGTGGCGGTCAGTCACTCACTGACCCGGCATCGGTGTCGGTCAGTCACTGTCCCGGGAATGTAGTCGGTCTGTCACTGTCCCGGAATTGGAGTTGGTCATTCACTGTCCCGGGATCGGAGTGGGTCAGTCACTGTCCCAGGATCGGAGTCGGTCACTCACCGTCCCGGGATCGGAGTGGCTCAGACAGTGTCCTGGGATCGTTGACGGTCGGTCACTCACTGACCCGGCATGGGAGTTGGTCAGTCAATGTCCCGGGATCGGAGTCGGTCACTCACTGTCCTGGATCGGAGTCGCTCAGTAACTGTCCCAGGAAAAGATTCGGTCACTCACTGTCACGGGATCAGAGTTGGACAGTCACTGTCCTGTGATCGCTTTCGGTCACTCACTGTCCCGGGATTGGAGTCGGTCCGTCACTGTCCCGGGATCGGTGTCGGTCACTCACTGTCCCGGGATCGGTGTCGGTCAGTCACTGTCCCGGGATGGGAGTCGGTCAGTCACTGTCCCGGGATCGGTGATGGTCAGTCACTTTCCCGGGATCGGTGGTGGCCAGTCACTGACCGGGATCGGAGTCAGTCACTCACTAACCCGGGATCGGAGTTGGTCAGTCACTGTCCCGGGATCGGTGATGGTCAGTCACTGTCCCGGGATCGGAGTTGGACCGTCACTATTCCGGGATCAGTGTTGGTCACTCACTGTCCTGGGATCGGAGTCGGTCACTCACTGTCCTGGGATCAGTGTCGGTCATTCACTATCCTGAGATCAGTGTCGGTCAGTCACTGTCCCGAGATGGGAGTCGGTCAGGCACTGTCCCGGGATCGGATTCGGTCAGTCACTGTCCCGGGATCGGAGTCGGTCACTCACTGTCCCGGGATCGGTGTCGGTCAGTCACTGTCCCGGGATCGGAGTCGGTCAGTCACTGTCCCGGGATCGGTGATGGTCAGTCACTTTCCCAGGATCGGTGGTGGCCAGTCACTGACCGGGATCGGAGTCAGTCACTCACTAACCCAGGATCAGAGTTGGTCAGTCACTGTCCCGGGATCGGTGACGGTCAGTCACTGTCCCGGGATCGGAGTCAGTCACGCACTGTCCCGTAATCGTAGTAAGTCAGGCACTGTCCCGGGATCGGAGTCGGTCAGTCACTATCCCGGGATCGGAGTGGGTCAGTCACTGTCCTGGGATCGGTGACGGTCAGTCACTAACTTACTTGGCATAGGAGTTGGTCCGTCACTGTCCCAGGATCGGAGTCGGTCAGTCACTGTCCCGGGATTAGATTCGTTCACTCACTGTCCTGGGATCGGAGACGGTCAGTAACTGTCCCGGTATCGGAGTCGGTCAGTCACTCTCACGGTATCGGAGTTGGTCACTCACTGTCAAGGGATCAGAGTCAGTCAGTCACTGTCCCGCGATTGGAGTCGGTCAGTAACTGTCCCAGGATCGGTGTTGGTCAGTCACTGTCCTGTGATCGGAGTGGGTCAGTCAATGTTCCAGGATCGGTGTTGGTCAGTCACTGTCCCGGGATCGGAGTTGGTCATTCACTGTCCTGGGATCGGTGACGGTCAGTCACTGTCCCGGGATCGGAGTCGGTCACTCACTGTCCTGCGGTCGGTGATGGTCAGTCACTGTCCCGGGATCGGTGGCGGTCAGTCACTCACTGACCCGGCATCGGTGTCGGTCAGTCACTGTCCCGGGAATGTAGTCGGTCTGTCACTGTCCCGGAATTGGAGTTGGTCATTCACTGTCCCGGGATCGGAGTGGGTCAGTCACTGTCCCAGGATCGGAGTCGGTCACTCACCGTCCCGGGATCGGAGTGGCTCAGACAGTGTCCTGGGATCGTTGACGGTCGGTCACTCACTGACCCGGCATGGGAGTTGGTCAGTCAATGTCCCGGGATCGGAGTCGGTCACTCACTGTCCTGGGATCGGAGTCGCTCAGTAACTGTCCCAGGAAAAGATTCGGTCACTCACTGTCACGGGATCAGAGTTGGACAGTCACTGTCCTGTGATCGCTTTCGGTCACTCACTGTCCCGGGATTGGAGTCGGTCCGTCACTGTCCCGGGATCGGTGTCGGTCACTCACTGTCCCGGGATCGGAGTTGGACAGTCACTTTTCCGGGATCAGTGTTGGTCACTCACTGTCCTGGGATCGGAGTCTGTCACTCACTGTCCCGGGATCAGTGTCGGTCATTCACTGTCCTGAGATCAGTGTCGGTCAGTCACTGTCCCGAGATCGGAGTCGGTCAGGCACTGTCCCGGGATCGGATTTGGTCAGTCACTGTCCCGGGATGGGAGTCGGTCACTCACTGTCCCGGGATCGGTGTCGGTCAGTCACTGTCCCGGGATCGGAGTCGGTCAGTCACTGTCCCGGGATCGGTGATGGTCAGTCACTTTCCCGGGATCGGTGGTGGCCAGTCACTGACCGGGATCGGAGTCAGTCACTCACTAACCCGGGATCGGAGTTGGTCAGTCACTGTCCCGGGATCGGTGATGGTCAGCCACTGTCCCGGGATCGGAGTTGGACCGTCACTATTCCGGGATCAGTGTTGGTCACTCACTGTCCTGGGATCGGAGTCGGTCACTCACTGTCCCGGGATCAGTGTCGGTCATTCACTATCCTGAGATCAGTGTCGGTCAGTCACTGTCCCGAGATGGGAGTCGGTCAGGCACTGTCCCGGGATCGGATTCGGTCAGTCACTGTCCCGGGATCGGAGTCGGTCACTCACTGTCCCGGGATCGGTGTCGGTCAGTCACTGTCCCGGGATCGGAGTCGGTCAGTCACTGTCCCGGGATCGGTGATGGTCAGTCACTTTCCCAGGATCGGTGGTGGCCAGTCACTGACCGGGATCGGAGTCAGTCACTCACTAACCCGGGATCAGAGTTGGTCAGTCACTGTCCCGGGATCGGTGACGGTCAGTCACTGTCCCGGGATCGGAGTCAGTCACGCACTGTCCCGTGATCGTAGTAAGTCAGGCACTGTCCCGGGATCGGAGTCGGTCAGTCACTATCCCAGGATCGGAGTGGGTCAGTCACTGTCCTGGGATCGGTGACGGTCAGTCACTAACTTACTTGGCATAGGAGTTGGTCCGTCACTGTCCCAGGATCGGAGTCGGTCAGTCACTGTCCCGGGATTAGATTCGTTCACTCACTGTCCTGGGATCGGAGACGGTCAGTCACTCTCACGGTATCGGAGTTGGTCACTCACTGTCAAGGGATCAGAGTCAGTCAGTCACTGTCCCGCGATTGGAGTCGGTCAGTAACTGTCCCAGGATCGGTGGCGGTCACTCACTGTCCTGGGATCGGAGTGGGTCAGTCAATGTCCCAGGATCGGTGTTGGTCAGTCACTGTCCCGGGATCGGAGTTGGTCATTCACTGTCCTGGGATCGGTGACGGTCAGTCACTGTCCCGGGATCGGTGGTGGCCAGTCACTGACCCGGGATCGGAGTCGGTCACTCACTAACCCGGGATCGGAGTTTGTCAGTCACTGTCCTGGGATCGGTGACGGTCAGTCACTGTCCCGGGATCAGAGTCGGTCACGCACTGTCCCGCGATCGTAGTCAGTCAGGGACTGTCCAGGGATCGGAGTCGGTCAGTCACTGTCCCAGGATCGGAGTCGGTCACTCACTGTTTCGGGAGCGGAGTCGGTCAAACACTGTCCCGGGATCGGCGTGGGTCAGTCACTGTCCCGGGATCGGAGTCGTTCATTCACTGTCCTGGGATCGCAGTCGGTCACTCACTGTCCCGTGATCGGAGTTGGTCAGTCACTGTCCCGCGATCGGAGTCAGTCAGTAACTGTACCGGGATCAGTGTCGGTCACTCACTGTCCCGGGATCAGAGATGTTCAGTCACTGTCCCGGGATTCGGTGTCGGTCACTCACTGTCCCGGGATCGAGTTGGACAGTCACTTTCCCTGCATCAGTATTGGTCACTCACTGTCCTGGGATCGGTGTTGGGCAGTCACTGTCCCGGGATCAGTGTCGGTCAGTCACTGTCCCGAGATCGGAGTCGGTCAGTCACTGTCCCGGGATCGGAGACCGTCAGTCACTATCCCGGGATCGGAGTGGGTCAGTCACTGTCCTGGGATCGGTGATGGTCAGTCACTAACTTACCTGGCATCGGAGTTGGTCCGTCACTGTCCCAGGATCGGAGTCGGTCAGTCACTGTCCCGGGATCGGAGTCGTTCACTCACTGTCCTGGGATCGGAGACCGTCAGTAACTGTCCCGGTATCGGAGTCGGTCAGTCACTCTCACGGTATCAGAGTTGGTCACTCACTGTCACGGGATCAGAGTCAGTCAGTCACTGTCCCGCGATCTGAGTCGGTCAGTAACTGTCCCAGGATCGGTGGCGGTCACTCACTGTCCTGTGATCGGAGTGGGTCAGTCAATGTCCCAGGATCGGTGTTGGTCAGTCACTGTCCGGGGATCGGTGTGGGTCAGTCACTGTCCTGGGATCGGTGACGGTCAGTCACTAACTTACCTGGCATCGGAGTTGGTCCGTCACTGTCCCAGGATCGGAGTCGGTCATTCACTGTCCTGGGATCGGTGATGGTCAGTCACTGTCCCGGGATCGGAGTCGGTCAGTCACTGACCCGGGATCAGAGTTGGTCAGTCGTTGTCCCGAGATCGGAGTCAGTCAGGCATTGTCCCGGGATTGGATTCGGTCACTTACTGTCCCGGGATCGGAGTCGGTCAGTCACTTTCCCGGCATCGGTGGTGGCCAGTCACTGACCCGGGATCGGAGTCGGTCACTCACTAACCCGGGATCGGAGTTTGTCAGTCACTGTCCCGGGATGGGAGTTGGTCAGTCACTGTCCCGGGATCGGTGTCTGTCATTAACTGTCCCAGGATTGGAGTCGGTCAGTCACTGTCCCGGGATCGGAGTCGGTCAGTCACTGTCCCGGGATCGGAGTCGGTCAGTCACTGTCCCGGGATCGGTTTCGGTCATTCACTGTCCGTGGATCGGTGACGGTCAGTCACTGTCCCGGGATCGGAGTCGGTCAGTCACTGACCCGGGATCAGAGTCGGTCAGTCGTTGTCCCGAGATCGGAGTCAGTCAGGCATTGTCCCGGGATTGGATTCGGTCACTTACTGTCCCGGGATCGGAGTCGGTCAGTCACTGTCCCGGCATCGGTGGTGGCCAGTCACTGACCCGGGATCGGAGTCGGTCACTCACTAACCCGGGATCGGAGTTGGTCAGTCACTGTCCCGGGATCGGTGACGGTCAGTCACTGTCCCGGGATCGGAGTCGGTCACGCACTGTCCCGCGATCGTAGTCAGTCAGGCACTGTCCCGGGATCGGAGTCGGTCAGTCACTATCCCGGGATCGGAGAGGGTCAGTCACTGTCCTGGGATCGGTGAAGGTCAGTCACTAACTTACCTGGCTTCGGAGTTGGTGCGTCACTGTCCCAGGATCGGAGTCGGTCAGTCACTGTCCCGGGATCGGAGTCGTTCACTCACTGTCCTGGGATCGGAGATGGTCAGTCACTCTCACGGTATCGGAGTTGGTCACTCACTGTCACGGGATCAGAGTCAGTCAGTCACTGTCCCGCGATCGGAGTCGGTCAGTAACTGTCCCAGGATCGGTGGCGGTCACTCACTGTCCTGGGATCGGAGTGGGTCAGTCAATGTCCCAGGATCGGTGTTCGTCAGTCACTGTCCCGGGATCGGTTTCGGTCATTCACTGTCCGTGGATCGGTGACGGTCAGTCACTGTCCCGGGATCGGAGTCGGTCAGTCACTGACCCGGGATCAGAGTCGGTCAGTCGTTGTCCCGAGATCGGAGTCAGTCAGGCATTGTCCAGGGATTGGATTCGGTCACTTACTGTCCCGGGATCGGAGTCGGTCAGTCACTGTCCCAGCATCGGTGGTGGCCAGTCACTGACCCGGGATCGGAGTCGGTCACTCACTAACCCGGGATCGGAGTTGGTCAGTCACTGTCCCGGGATCGGTGACGGTCAGTCACTGTCCCGGGATCGGAGTCGGTCACGCACTGTCCCGCGATCGTAGGCAGTCAGGGACTGTCCAGGGATCGGAGTCGGTCAGTCACTGTCCCAGGATCGGAGTCAGTCACTCACTGTTTCGGGAGCGGAGTCGGTCAATCACTGTCCCGTGATCGGTGTGGGTCAGTCACTGTCCCGGGATCGAAGTCGGTCACTCACTGTCCCGTGATCGGAGTTGGTCAGTCACTGTCCCGCGATCGGAGTCAGTCAGTAACTGTACCGGGATCAGTGTCGGTCACTCACTGTCCCGGGATCAGAGACGTTCAGTCACTGTCCCGGGATTCGGTGTCGGTCACTCACTGTCCCGGGATCGAGTTGGACAGTCACTTTCCCTGCATCAGTATTGGTCACTCACTGTCCTGGGATCGGTGTTGGGCAGTCACTGTCCCGGGATCAGTGTCGGTCAGTCACTGTCCCAAGATCGGAGTCGGTCAGTCACTGTCCCGGGATCGGAGACCGTCAGTCACTATCCCGGGATCGGAGTGGGTCAGTCACTGTCCTGGGATCGGTGATGGTCAGTCACTAACTTACCTGGCATCGGAGTTGGTCCGTCACTGTCCCAGGATCGGAGTCGGTCAGTCACTGTCCCGGGATCGGAGTCGTTCACTCACTGTCCTGGGATCGGAGACCGTCAGTAACTGTCCCGGTATCGGAGTCGGTCAGTCACTCTCACGGTATCAGAGTTGGTCACTCACTGTCACGGGATCAGAGTCAGTCAGTCACTGTCCCGCGATCTGAGTCGGTCAGTAACTGTCCCAGGATCGGTGGCGGTCACTCACTGTCCTGTGATCGGAGTGGGTCAGTCAATGTCCCAGGATCGGTGTTGGTCAGTCACTGTCCCGGGATCGGTGTGGGTCAGTCACTGTCCTGGGATCGGTGACGGTCAGTCACTAACTTACCTGGCATCGGAGTTGGTCCGTCACTGTCCCAGGATCGGAGTCGGTCATTCACTGTCCTGGGATCGGTGATGGTCAGTCACTGTCCCGGGATCGGAGTCGGTCAGTCACTGACCCGGGATCAGAGTTGGTCAGTCGTTGTCCCGAGATCGGAGTCAGTCAGGCATTGTCCCGGGATTGGATTCGGTCACTTACTGTCCCGGGATCGGAGTCGGTCAGTCACTTTCCCGGCATCGGTGGTGGCCAGTCACTGACCCGGGATCGGAGTCGGTCACTCACTAACCCGGGATCGGAGTTTGTCAGTCACTGTCCCGGGATGGGAGTTGGTCAGTCACTGTCCCGGGATCGGTGTCTGTCATTAACTGTCCCAGGATTGGAGTCGGTCAGTCACTGTCCCGGGATCGGAGTCGGTCAGTCACTGTCCCGGGATCGGAGTCGGTCAGTCACTGTCCCGGGATCGGTTTCGGTCATTCACTGTCCGTGGATCGGTGACGGTCAGTCACTGTCCCGGGATCGGAGTCGGTCAGTCACTGACCCGGGATCAGAGTCGGTCAGTCGTTGTCCCGAGATCGGAGTCAGTCAGGCATTGTCCCGGGATTGGATTCGGTCACTTACTGTCCCGGGATCGGAGTCGGTCAGTCACTGTCCCGGCATCGGTGGTGGCCAGTCACTGACCCGGGATCGGAGTCGGTCACTCACTAACCCGGGATCGGAGTTGGTCAGTCACTGTCCCGGGATCGGTGACGGTCAGTCACTGTCCCGGGATCGGAGTCGGTCACGCACTGTCCCGCGATCGTAGTCAGTCAGGCACTGTCCCGGGATCGGAGTCGGTCAGTCACTATCCCGGGATCGGAGAGGGTCAGTCACTGTCCTGGGATCGGTGAAGGTCAGTCACTAACTTACCTGGCTTCGGAGTTGGTGCGTCACTGTCCCAGGATCGGAGTCGGTCAGTCACTGTCCCGGGATCGGAGTCGTTCACTCACTGTCCTGGGATCGGAGAAGGTCAGTCACTCTCACGGTATCGGAGTTGGTCACTCACTGTCACGGGATCAGAGTCAGTCAGTCACTGTCCCGCGATCGGAGTCGGTCAGTAACTGTCCCAGGATCGGTGGCGGTCACTCACTGTCCTGGGATCGGAGTGGGTCAGTCAATGTCCCAGGATCGGTGTTCGTCAGTCACTGTCCCGGGATCGGTTTCGGTCATTCACTGTCCGTGGATCGGTGACGGTCAGTCACTGTCCCGGGATCGGAGTCGGTCAGTCACTGACCAGGGATCAGAGTCGGTCAGTCGTTGTCCCGAGATCGGAGTCAGTCAGGCATTGTCCAGGGATTGGATTCGGTCACTTACTGTCCCGGGATCGGAGTCGGTCAGTCACTGTCCCGGCATCGGTGGTGGCCAGTCACTGACCCGGGATCGGAGTCGGTCACTCACTAACCCGGGATCGGAGTTGGTCAGTCACTGTCCCGGGATCGGTGACGGTCAGTCACTGTCCCGGGATCGGAGTCGGTCACGCACTGTCCCGCGATCGTAGGCAGTCAGGGACTGTCCAGGGATCGGAGTCGGTCAGTCACTGTCCCAGGATCGGAGTCGGTCACTCACTGTTTCGGGAGCGGAGTCGGTCAATCACTGTCCCGTGATCGGTGTGGGTCAGTCACTGTCCCGGGATCGAAGTCGTTCATTCACTGTCCTGGGATCGCAGTCGGTCACTCACTGTCCCGTGATCGGAGTTGGTCAGTCACTGTCCCGCGATCGGAGTCGTTCAGTCACTGTCCCGGGATTCGGTGTCGGTCACTCACTGTCCCGGGATCGAGTTGGACAGTCACTTTCCCTGCATCAGTATTGGTCACTCACTGTCCTGGGATCGGTGTCGGGCAGTCACTGTCCCGGGATCAGTGTCGGTCAGTCACTGTCCCGAGATCGGAGTCGGTCAGTCACTGTCCCGGGTTCGGTGTCAGACAGTCACTGTCCCGGGATTGGAGTCGGTCAGTCACTGTCCCGGGATCGGAGTCGGTCAGTCACTGTCCCGGGATCGGTGTCAGTCATTAACTGTCCCTGGATTGGAGTCGGTCAGTCACTGTCCCGCGATCGGAGGCGGTCAGTCACTGTCCCGGGATCAGTGTCGGTCACTCACTGTCCCGGGATCGGAGTCGTTCAGTCACTGTCCTGGGATCGGTGTCGGTCACTCACTGTCCTGGGATCGAGTTGGACAGTCACTTTCGCTGCATCAGTATTGGTCACTCACTGTCCTGGGATCGGTGTCGGGCAGTGACTGTCCCGGGATCAGTGTCGGTCAGTCACTGTCCCGAGATCGGAGTCGGTCAGTCACTGTCCCGGGATCGGTGTCTGTCATTAACTGTCCCAGTATTGGAGTCGGTCAGTCACTGTCCCGGGATCGGAGTCGGTCAGTCACTGTCCCGGGATCGGTGATGGTCAGTCACTGTCCTGGGATCGGTGGCGGTCAGTCACTGACCCGGGATCGGAGTCGGTCACTCACTGTCCCGGGATCGGAGTCTGTCACTCACTGTCCCGGGATCGATGATGGTCAGTCACTGTCCCGGGATTGGTGTCGGTCACTCACTGTCCAGCGATCGGAGTCAGTAAGGAACTGTCCTGGGATCGGAGTCGGTCAGTCACTGTCTCGGGTTCAGAGTAGGTCACTCACTGTCCCAGGATCGGAGTCAGTCAATCACTGTCCTGAGATCGGAGTGGGTCAGTCATTGTCCCGTGATCGGAGTCGGGCAGTCACTGTCCCGGGATCGGTGTCGGTCAGTCACTGTCCCGGGATCGGTGTCGGTCATGAACTGTCCCAGGATTGGAGTCGGTCAGTCACTGTCCCGCGATCGGAGTCGGTCAGTCACTGTCGCGGGATCAGTGTCGGTCACTCACTGTCCCGGGATCGGAGTCGTTCAGTCACTGTCCCGGGATCGGTGTCGGTCACTCACTGTCCTGGGATCGAGTTGGACAGTCACTTTCCCTGCATCAGTATTGGTCACTCACTGTCCCGGGATCGGAGTCAGTCAGTCACTGTCCCGGGATCGGAGTTGGTCAGTCACTGTCCCGGGATCGGTGGTGGCCAGTCACTGACCCGGGATCGGAGTCGGTCACTCACTAACCCGGGATCGGAGTTTGTCAGTCACTGTCCCGGGATCGGAGTTGGTCAGTCACTGTCCCGGGATCGGTGTCTGTCATTAACTGTCCCAGGATTGGAGTCGGTCAGTCACTGTCCCGGGATCGGAGTCGGTCAGTCACTGTCCCGGGATCGGTGATGGTCAGTCACTTTCCCGGGATCGGTGGTGGCCAGTCACTGACCGGGATCGGAGTCAGTCACTCACTAACCCGGGATCGGAGTTGGTCAGTCACTGTCCCAGGATCGGTGACGGTCAGTCACTGTCCCGGGATCGGAGTCATTCACGCACTGTCCCGCGATCGTAGTAAGACAGGCACTGTCCCGGGATCGGAGTCGGTCAGTCACTATCCCGGGATCGGAGAGGGTCAGTCACTGTCCTGGGATCGGTGACGGTCAGTCACTAACTTACCTGGCATCGGAGTTGGTGCGTCACTGTCCCAGGATCGGAGTCGGTCAGTCACTGTCCCGGGATCGGAGTCGTTCACTCACTGTCCTGGGATCGGAGACGGTCAGTCACTCTCACGGTATCGGAGTTGGTCACTCACTGTCACGGGATCAGAGTCAGTCAGTCACTGTCCCGCGATCGGAGTCGGTCAGTAACTGTCCCAGGATCGGTGGCGGTCACTCACTGTCCTGGGATCGGAGTGGGTCAGTCAATGTCCCAGGATCGGTGTTCGTCAGTCACTGTCCCGGGATCGGTTTCGGTCATTCACTGTCCGTGGATCGGTGACCGTCAGTCACTGTCCCGGGATCGGAGTCGGTCAGTCACTGACCAGGGATCAGAGTCGGTCAGTCGTTGTCCCGAGATCGGAGTCAGTCAGGCATTGTCCCGGGATTGGATTCGGTCACTTACTGTCCCGGGATCGGAGTCGGTCAGTCACTGTCCCGGCATCGGTGGTGGCCAGTCACTGACCCGGGATCGGAGTCGGTCACTCACTAACCCGGGATCGGAGTTGGTCAGTCACTGTCCCGGGATCGGTGACGGTCAGTCACTGTCCCGGGATCGGAGTCGGTCACGCACTGTCCCGCGATCGTAGTCAGTCAGGCACTGTCCCGGGATCGGAGTCGGTCAGTCACTATCCCGGGATCGGAGAGGGTCAGTCACTGTCCTGGGATCGGTGAAGGTCAGTCACTAACTTACCTGGCTTCGGAGTTGGTGCGTCACTGTCCCAGGATCGGAGTCGGTCAGTCACTGTCCCGGGATCGGAGTCGTTCACTCACTGTCCTGGGATCGGAGACGGTCAGTCACTCTCACGGTATCGGAGTTGGTCACTCACTGTCACGGGATCAGAGTCAGTCAGTCACTGTCCCGCGATCGGAGTCGGTCAGTAACTGTCCCAGGATCGGTGGCGGTCACTCACTGTCCTGGGATCGGAGTGGGTCAGTCAATGTCCCAGGATCGGTGTTCATCAGTCACTGTCCCGGGATCGGTTTCGGTCATTCACTGTCCGTGGATCGGTGACGGTCAGTCACTGTCCCGGGATCGGAGTCGGTCAGTCACTGACCCGGGATCAGAGTCGGTCAGTCGTTGTCCCGAGATCGGAGTCAGTCAGGCATTGTCCCGGGATTGGATTCGGTCACTTACTGTCCCGGGATCGGAGTCGGTCAGTCACTGTCCCGGCATCGGTGGTGGCCAGTCACTGACCCGGGATCGGAGTCGGTCACTCACTAACCCGGGATCGGAGTTGGTCAGTCACTGTCCCGGGATCGGTGACGGTCAGTCACTGTCCCGGGATCGGAGTCGGTCACGCACTGTCCCGCGATCGTAGTCAGTCAGGCACTGTCCCGGGATCGGAGTCGGTCAGTCACTATCCCAGGATCGGAGAGGGTCAGTCACTGTCCTGGGATCGGTGACGGTCAGTCACTAACTTACCTGGCTTCGGAGTTGGTGCGTCACTGTCCCAGGATCGGAGTCGGTCAGTCACTGTCCCGGGATCGGAGTCGTTCACTCACTGTCCTGGGATCGGAGACGGTCAGTCACTCTCACGGTATCGGAGTTGGTCACTCACTGTCACGGGATCAGAGTCAGTCAGTCACTGTCCCGCGATCGGAGTCGGTCAGTAACTGTCCCAGGATCGGTGGCGGTCACTCACTGTCCTGGGATCGGAGTGGGTCAGTCAATGTCCCAGGATCGGTGTTCGTCAGTCACTGTCCCGGGATCGGATTCGGTCATTCACTGTCCGTGGATCGGTGACGGTCAGTCACTGTCCCGGGATCGGAGTCGGTCAGTCACTGACCCGGGATCAGAGTCGGTCAGTCGTTGTCCCGAGATCGGAGTCAGTCAGGCATTGTCCCGGGATTGGATTCGGTCACTTACTGTCCCGGGATCGGAGTCGGTCAGTCACTGTCCCGGCATCGGTGGTGGCCAGTCACTGACCCGGGATCGGAGTCGGTCACTCACTAACCCGGGATCGGAGTTGGTCAGTCACTGTCCCGGGATCGGTGACGGTCAGTCACTGTCCCGGGATCGGAGTCGGTCACGCACTGTCCCGCGATCGTAGGCAGTCAGGGACTGTCCAGGGATCGGAGTCGGTCAGTCACTGTCCCAGGATCGGAGTCGTTCATTCACTGTCCTGGGATCGCAGTCGGTCACTCACTGTCCCGTGATCGGAGTTGGTCAGTCACTGTCCCGCGATCGGAGTCGTTCAGTCACTGTCCCGGGATTCGGTGTCGGTCACTCACTTTCCCGGGATCGAGTTGGACAGTCACTTTCCCTGCATCAGTATTGGTCACTCACTGTCCTGGGATCGGTGTCGGGCAGTGACTGTCCCGGGATCAGTGTCGGTCAGTCACTGTCCCGAGATCGGAGTCGGTCAGTCACTGTCCCGTGTTCGGAGTCAGACAGTCACTGTCCCGGGATCGGAGTTGGTCAGTCACTGTCCCGGGATCAGTGTCGGTAATTAACTGTCCGAGGATTGGAGTCGGTCAGTCACTGTCCCGGGATCGGAGTCGGTCAGTCACTGTCCCGGGATCGGTGTCAGTCATTAACTGTCCCTGGATTGGAGTCGGTCAGTCACTGTCCCGCGAACGGAGGCGGTCAGTCACTGTCCCGGGATCAGTGACGGTCACTCACTGTCCCGGGATCGGAGTCGTTCAGTCACTGTCCTGGGATCGGTGTCGGTCACTCACTGTCCTGGGATCGAGTTGGACAGTCACTTTCCCTGCATCAGTATTGGTCACTCACTGTCCTTGGATCGGTGTCGGGCAGTCACTGTCCCGGGATCGGAGTTGTTCAGTCACTGTCCCGGGATCAGTGTCGGTAATTAACTGCCCGAGGATTGGAGTCGGTCAGTCACTGTCCCGGGATCGGAGTCGGTCAGTCACTGTCCCGGGAACGGTGTCGGTCATTAACTGTCCCAGGATTGGAGTCGGTCAGTCACTGTCCTGCGATCGGAGTCGGTCAGTCACTGTCCCGGGATCAGTGTCGGTCACTCACTGTCCCGGGATCGGAGTCGTTCAGTCACTGTCCCGGGATCGGTGTCGGTCACTCACTGTCCCGGGATCGAGTTGGACAGTCACTTTCCCTGCATCAGTATTGGTCACTCACTGTCCTGGGATCGGTGTCGGGCAGTCACTGTCCCGGGATCAGTGTCGGTCAGTCACTGTCCCGAGATCGGAGTCGGTCAGTCACTGTCCCGGGATCGGAGTCAGTCAGTCACTGTCCCGGGATCGGAGTTTGTTAGTCACTGTCCCGGGATCAGTGTCTGTCATTAACTGTCCCAGTATTGGAGTCGGTCAGTCACTGTCCCGGGATCGGAGTCGGTCAGTCACTGTCCCGGGATCGGTGATGGTCAGTCACTGTCCTGGGATCGGTGGCGGTCAGTCACTGACCCGGGATCGGAGTCGGTCACTCACTGTCCCGGGATCGATGATGGTCAGTCACTGTCCCGGGATTGGTGTCGGTCACTCACTGTCCAGCGATCGGAGTCAGTAAGGAACTGTCCTGGGATCGGAGTCGGTCAGTCACTGTCCCGGGTTCAGAGTAGGTCACTCACTGTCCCAGGATCGGAGTCAGTCAATCACTGTCCTGAGATCGGAGTGGGTCAGTCATTGTCCCGTGATCGGAGTCGGGCAGTCACTGTCCCGGTATCGGAGTTGGTCAGTCACTGTCCCGGGATCAGTGTCGGTAATTAACTGTCCGAGGATTGGAGTCGGTCAGTCACTGTCCCGGGATCGGAGTCGGTCAGTCACTGTCCCGGGATCGGTGTCGGTCATTAACTGTCCCAGGATTGGAGTCGGTCAGTCACTGTCCCGCGATCGGAGTCGGTCAGTCACTGTCGCGGGATCAGTGTCGGTCACTCACTGTCCCGGGATCGGAGTCGTTCAGTCACTGTCCCGGGATCGGTGTCGGTCACTCACTGTCCCGGGATCGAGTTGGACAGTCACTTTCCCTGCATCAGTATTGGTCACTCACTGTCCCGGGATCGGAGTCAGTCAGTCACTGTCCCGGGATCGGAGTTGGTCAGTCACTGTCCCGGGATCGGTGTCTGTCATTAACCGTCCCAGGATTGGAGTCGGTCAGTCACTCTCCCGGGATCGGAGTCGGTCAGTCACTGTCCCGGGATCGGTGATGGTCAGTCACTTTCCCGGGATCGGTGGTGGCCAGTCACTGACCGGGATCGGAGTCAGTCACTCACTAACCCAGGATCGGAGTTGGTCAGTCACTGTCCCAGGATCGGTGACGGTCAGTCACTGTCCCGGGATCGGAGTCATTCACGCACTGTCCCGCGATCGTAGTAAGTCAGGCACTGTCCCGGGATCGGAGTCGGTCAGTCACTATCCCGGGATCGGAGAGGGTCAGTCACTGTCCTGGGATCGGTGACGGTCAGTCACTAACTTACCTGGCATCGGAGTTGGTGCGTCACTGTCCCAGGATCGGAGTTGGTTAGTCACTTTTCCGGGATCGGAGTCGTTCACTCACTGTCTTTGGATCGAAGACGGTCAGTCACTCTCACGGTATCGGAGTTGGTCACACTGTCACGGGATCAGAGTCAGTCAGTCACTGTCCCGCGATCGGAGTCGGTCAGTAACTGTCCCAGGATCGGTGGCGGTCACTCACTGTCCTGGGATCGGAGTGGGTCAGTCAATGTCCCAGGATCGGTGTTCGTCAGTCACTGTCCCGGGATCGGTTTCGGTCATTCACTGTCCGTGGATCGGTGACGGTCAGTCACTGTCCCGGGATCGGAGCCGGTCAGTCACTGACCCGGGATCAGAGTCGGTCAGTCGTTGTCCCGAGATCGGAGTCAGTCAGGCATTGTCCCGGGATTGGATTCGGTCACTTACTGTCCCGGGATCGGAGTCGGTCAGTCACTGTCCCGGCATCGGTGGTGGCCAGTCACTGACCCGGGATCGGAGTCGGTCACTCACTAACCCGGGATCGGAGTTGGTCAGTCACTGTCCCGGGATCGGTGACGGTCAGTCACTGTCCCGGGATCGGAGTCGGTCACGCACTGTCCCGCGATCGTAGTCAGTCAGGGACTGTCCAGGGATCGGAGTCGGTCAGTCACTGTCCCAGGATCGGAGTCGGTCACTCACTGTTTCGGGAGCGGAGTCGGTCAATCACTGTCCCGTGATCGGCGTGGGTCAGTCACTGTCCCGGGATCGGAGTCGTTCATTCACTGTCCTGGGATCGCAGTCGGTCACTCACTGTCCCGTGATCGGAGTTGGTCAGTCACTGTCCCGCGATCGGAGTCAGTCAGTAACTGTCCCGGGATCAGTGTCGGTCACTCACTGTCCCGGGATCAGAGTCGTTCAGTCACTGTCCCGGGATTCGGTGTCGGTCACTCACTGTCCCGGGATCGAGTTGGACAGTCACCTTCCCTGCATCAGTATTGGTCACTCACTGTCCTGGGATCGGTGTCGGGCAGTCACTGTCCCGGGTTCGGAGTCAGACAGTCACTGTCCCGGGATCGGAGTTGGTCAGTCACTGTCCCGGGATCAGTGTCGGTAATTAACTGTCCGAGGATTGGAGTCGGTCAGTCACTGTCCCGGGATCGGAGTCGGTCAGTCACTGTCCCGGGATCGGTGTCAGTCATTAACTGTCCCTGGATTGGAGTCGGTCAGTCACTGTCCCGCGATCGGAGTCGGTCAGTCACTGTCCCGGGATCAGTGTCAGTCACTCACTGTCCCGGGATCGAGTCGTTCAGTCACTGTCCTGGGATCGGTGTCGGTCACTCACTGTCCTGGGATCGAGTTGGACAGTCACTTTCCCTGCATCAGTATTGGTCAATCACTGTCCTGGGATCGGTGTCGGGCAGTCACTGTCCCGGGATCGGAGTTGTTCAGTCACTGTCCCGGGATCAGTGTCGGTAATTAACTGTCTGAGGATTGGAGTCGGTCAGTCAGTGCCCCGGGATCGGAGTCAGTCAGTCACTGTCCCGGGAACGGTGTCGGTCATTAACTGTCCCAGGATTGGAGTCGGTCTGTCACTGTCCTGCGATCGGAGTCGGTCAGTCACTGTCCTGGGATCAGTGTCGGTCACTCACTGTCCCGGGATCGGAGTCGTTCAGTCACTGTCCCGGGATCGGTGTCGGTCACTCACTGTTCCGGGATCGAGTTGGACAGTCACTTTCCCTGCATCAGTATTGGTCACTCACTGTCCTGGGATCGGTGTCGGGCAGTCACTGTCCCGGGATCAGTGTCGGTCAGTCACTGTCCCGAGATCGGAGTCGGTCAGTCACTGTCCCGGGATCGGAGTCAGTCAGTCACTGTCCCGGGATCGGAGTTTGTCAGTCACTGTCCCGGGATCGGTGTCTGTCATTAACTGTCCCAGTATTGGAGTCGGTCAGTCACTGTCCCGGGATCGGAGTCGGTCAGTCACTGTCCCGGGATCGGTGATGGTCAGTCACTGTCCTGGGATCGGTGGCGGTCAGTCACTGACCCGGGATCGGAGTCGGTCACTCACTGTCCCGGGATCGGAGTCTTTCACTCACTGTCCCGGGATCGATGATGGTCAGTCACTGTCCCGGGATTGGTGTCGGTCACTCACTGTCCAGCGATCGGAGTCAGTAAGGAACTGTCCTGGGATCGGAGTCGGTCAGTCACTGTCTCGGGTTCAGAGTAGGTCACTCACTGTCCCAGGATCGGAGTCAGTCAATCACTGTCCTGAGATCGGAGTGGGTCAGTCATTGTCCCGTGATCGGAGTCGGGCAGTCACTGTCCCGGGATCGGAGTTGGTCAGTCACTGTCCCAGGATCAGTGTCGGTAATTAACTGTCCGAGGATTGGAGTCGGTCAGTCACTGTCCCGGATCGGAGTCGGTCAGTCACTGTCCCGGGATCGGTGTCGGTCATTAACTGTCCCAGGATTGGAGTCGGTCAGTCACTGTCCCGCGATCGGAGTCGGTCAGTCACTGTCGCGGGATCAGTGTCGGTCACTCACTGTCCCGGGATCGGAGTCGTTCAGTCACTGTCCCAGGATCGGTGTCGGTCACTCACTGTCCCGGGATCGAGTTGGACAGTCACTTTCCCTGCATCAGTATTGGTCACTCACTGTCCCGGGATCGGAGTCAGTCAGTCACTGTCCCGGGATCGGAGTTGGTCAGTCACTGTCCCGGGATCGGTGTCTGTCATTAACTGTCCCAGGATCGGAGTCGGTCAGTCACTGTCCCGGGATCGGAGTGGGTCAGTCACTGTCCCGGCATCAGAGTCGTTCATTCACAGTCCTGGGGTCGCAGTCGGTCACTCACTGTCCTGGGATCGGAGTCGGTCACTCACTGTCCCGGGATCGGAGTCGGTCAGTCACTGTCCCAGGATCGGAGTCAGTCAGGGCCTGTCCCGCGATTGGAGTCGGTCAGTCACTGTCCCGAGATCGGTGATCGTCAGTCACTTTCCCGGGATCGGTGGCGGTCAGTCACAGACCCGGGATCGGTGTCAGTCACTCACTGTCCCGGGATCGGAGTCGATCAGTCACTGTCCCGGAATCGGTGATGGTCACTGACTGTCCTGCATTCGGAGTCAGTCAGGCACTGTCCCGGGATCGGAGTCGGTCAGTCACTGTCCCGGGATCGGAATAGGTCACTCACTGTTTCGGGATCGGAGTCGGTCAGTCACTGTCCCGGGATCGGAGTGGGTCAGTCACTGTCCCGGCATCAGAGTCGTTCATTCACTGTCCTGGGGTCGCAGTCGGTCACTCACTGTCCTGGGATCGGAGTCGGTCAGTCACTGTCCCGCGATCGGAGTCGGTCAGTAACTGTCCAGGGATCAGTGTCGGTCACTCACTGTCCCGGGATCAGATTCAGTCAGTCACTGTCCCGGGATCGGATTCGGTCAGACACAGTCCCGGGATCGGTGTCGGTCAGTCACTGTCCCGGTATCAGATTCAGTCAGTCACTGTCCCGGGAACGGATTCGGTCAGACACTGTCCCGGGATTGGAGTCAGTCAGTCACTGTCCCGGGATCAGAGTTGTGCAGTCACTGTCCCGGGATCAGAGTGGGTCAGTCACTGTCCCGGGATCGGCGATGGTCAGTCACTGTCCCGCGATCGGTCACTCACTGACCCGGCATCAGAGTTGGTCACTCACTGTCCCTGGATCGGAGTCGGCCAGTCACTGTCCCGGTATCGGAATCGGTCAGTCACTGTCCCGGGATCAGTGTCGGTCAGTCACTATCCCGTGATCGGAGTCGGTCAGTAACTGTCCCGCGATTGGAGTCGGTCAGTCACTGTCCAGGGATCGGAGTCGGTCAGTCACTGTTTCATGATTGGAGTTGGTAATTCACGGTCCTGGAATCGGAGTCGGTGAGTCACTCTCCTGGGAGCGGAGTCGCTCACTCACTTTCCCGGGATCGGAGTCGGTCACTCACTGACCCTAGATCGGTGTCGGTCAGTCACTGTCCCAGTATCGGAGTCGGTCACTCACTGTCCTCGATCGAAGTCGGTCACTCACTTTCCCGGGATCGGAGTCGGTCACTCACTGACCCTAGATCGGTGTCGGTCACTCACTGTCCCGGGATCGGAGTCGGTCAGTCACTGTCCTGCATCGGAGTCGGTCACTCACTGTCCCGGGATCGGTGATGGTCAGTCACTGTCCAAGGATCGGTGGCGGTCAGTCACTCACTGACACAGCATCGGTGTCGATCACTCACTGTCCCGGGATCAGTGTCAGTCAGTCACTGTCCCGAGATCGGAGTCGGTCAGTCACTGTCCCGGGATCTCAGTTGGTCACTCACTGTCACGGGATCAGAGTCGGTCAGTCACTGTCTCGCGATCGGTGTCGGTCAGTAACTGTCCCAGGATCGGTGTTGGTCACTCACAGTCCTTGGGTAGGAGTTGTACAGTCACTTTCCCTGGATCAGTGTTGGTCACTCACTGTCCTGGGATTGGAGTAGGTCACTCACTTCCTGGGATCAGTGTCGGTCATTCGCTGTCCCGGATCAGTGTCGGTCAGTCACTGTCCCGAGATCGGAGTCGGTCAGGCATTGTCCTGGGATCGGATTCGGTCAGTTACTGTCCCGGGATCGGAGTCGGTCAGGCATTGTCCCGGGATCGGAGTCGGTCAGTCACTTTCCCGGGATCGGTGTCGGTCAGTCACTGTCCCGGGATCGGAGTCGGTCAGTCACTGTCCCGGATCGGAGTCAGTCAGGGTCTGTCCCGGGATTGGACTTGCTCAGTCACTGTCCCGGGATCGGTGATCGTCAGTCACTTTTCCGGGATCGGTGGCGGTCAGTCATAGACCCGGGATCGGAGTCGGTCACTCACTGTCTCGGCATCGGTGTTGGGCAGTCACAGTCCCGGGATCGGTGTCGGTCAGTCACTGTCCTGGTATCGGAGTCAGTCAGTCACTCTCCCGGGATCGGAGTCGGTCACTCACTGTCTCAGGATCGGAGTCGATCAGTCACTGTCCCGGGATCGGTGATGGTCACTCACTGTCCTGCATTCGGAGTCAGTCAGGCACTGTCCCGGGATCGGAGTCGGTCACTCACTGTCCCGGGATCGGAATGGGTCAGTCACTCTCCCGGGATCAGAGTCGTTCATTCACTGTCCTGGGGTCGCTGTCGGTCACTCACTGTCCTGGGATCGGAGTCAGTCACTCACTGTCCCAGGATCGGTGTCGGTCACTCACTGTCCCGGGATCGGAATTGGACAGTCACTTTCCCGGGATCAGTGTTGGTCACTCACTGTCCTAGGATCGGAGTCGGTCACTCACTGTCCCGGGATCTGTGTCAGTCATTCACTGTCCCGAGATCAGTGTCGGTCAGTCACTGTCCCGAGATCAGTGTCGGTCAGTCACTGTCCCGACATCAGTGTCGGTCAGTCACTGTCCCGAGATCGGAGTCGGTCAGGCATTGTCCCGGGATCGGAGTCGGTCAGTCACTTTCCCGGGATCGGTGTCGGTCAGTCACTGTCCCGGGATCGGAGTCGGTCAGTCACTGTCCCGGATCGGAGTCAGTCAGGTTCTGTCCCGGGATTGGACTCGCTCAGTCACTGTCCCGGGATCGGTGATCGTCAGTCACTTTTCCGGGATCGGTGGCGGTCAGTCATAGACCCGGGATCGGAGTCGGTCACTCACTGTCTCGGGATCGGAGTCGATCAGTCACTGTCCTGGGATCGGTGATGGTCACTCACTGTCCTGCATTCGGTGTCAGTCAGGCACTGTCCCGGGATCGGAGTCGGTCAGGCACTGTCCCGGGATCGGAATAGGTCACTCACTGTCCCGGGATCGGAGTGGGTCAGTCACTGTCCTGGGATCGGAGTCGGTCAGTCACTGTCCCGCGATCGGAGTCGGTCAGTAACTGTCCCGGGATCAGTGTCAGTCTCTCACTGTCCCGGGATCTGAGTCGGTCAGTCACAGACCCGGGATCGGTGATGGTCACTCACTGTCCTGCATTCGGAGTCAGTCAGGCACTGTCCCGGGATCGGAGTCGGTCAGTCACTGTCCCGGGATCGGAGTGGGTCAGTCACTGTCCTGGGATCGGAGTCGGTCAGTAACTGTCCCGGGATCAGTGTCAGTCTCTCACTGTCCCGGGATCGGAGTCGGTCAGTCACTGTCCCGTGATCGGAGTCGGTCAGTAACTGTCCCAGGATCGGTGTCGGTCACTCACTGTCCTGGGGTCGTAGTTCTACAGTCACTTTCCTGGGATCAGTGTTGGTCACTCACTGTCCTGGGATCGGAGTAGGTCACTCACTTCCTGGGATCTGTTTCGGTCATTCACTGCCCCGAGATCAGTGTCGGTCAGTCACTGTCCCGAGATCGGAGTCGGTCAGGCATTGTCCTGGGATCGGAGTCGGTCAGTCACTTTCCCGGGATCGGTGTCGGTCAGTCACTGTCCCGGGATCGGAGTCGGTCAGTCACTGTCCCGGATCGGAGTCAGTCAGGGTCTGTCCCGGGATTAGACTCGCTCAGTCACTGTCCCGGGATCGGTGATCGTCAGTCACTTTTCCTGGATCGGTCGCGGTCAGTCATAGACCCGGGATCGGAGTCGGTCACTCACTGTCTCGGGATCGGAGTCGATCAGTCACTGTCCCGGGATCGGTGATGGTCACTCACTGTCCTGCATTCGGTGTCAGTCAGGCACTGTCCCGGGATCGGAGTCGGTCAGGCACTGTCCCGGGATCGGAATAGGTCACTCACTGTCCCGGGATCGGAGTGGGTCAGTCACTGTCCTGGGATCGGAGTCGGTCAGTCACTGTTCCGCGATCGGAGTCGGTCAGTAACTGTCCCGGGATCAGTGTCAGTCTCTCACTGTCCCGGGATCGGAGTCGGTCAGTCACAGACCCGGGATCGGTGATGGTCACTCACTGTCCTGCATTCGGAGTCAGTCAGGCACTGTCCCGGGATCGGAGTCGGTCACTCACTGTCCCGGGATCGGAGTGGGTCAGTCACTGTCCTGGGATCGGAGTCGGTCAGTAACTGTCCCGGGATCAGTGTCAGTCTCTCACTGTCCCGGGATCGGAGTCGGTCAGTCACTGTCCCAGGATCGGTGTCGGTCACTCACTGTCCCGGGATCGGAGTTGGACAGTCACTTTCCCGGGATCAGTGTTGGTCACTCACTGTCCTGGGATCAGAGTCGGTCACTCACTGTCCCAGGATCGGTGTCGGTCACTCACTGTCCCGGGATCGGAATTGGACAGTCACTTTCCCGGGATCAGTGTTGGTCACTCACTGTCCTGGGATCGGAGTCGGTCACTCACTGTCCCGGGATCTGTGTCAGTCATTCACGGTCCCGAGATCAGTGTCGGTCAGTCACTGTCCCGAGATCAGTGTCGGTCAGTCACTGTCCCGAGATCGGAGTCGGTCAGGCATTGTCCCGGGATTGGACTCGCTCAGTCACTGTCCCGGGATCGGTGATCGTCAGTCACTTTTCCGGGATCGGTGGCGGTCAGTCATAGACCCAGGATCGGAGTCGGTCACTCACTGTCTCGGGAGCGGAGTCGATCAGTCACAGACCCGGGATCGGAGTCGGTCACTCACTGTCTCAGGATCGGAG
The DNA here is from genome assembly GCF_017639515.1 of Carcharodon carcharias. Classification (NCBI taxonomy): domain Eukaryota; kingdom Metazoa; phylum Chordata; class Chondrichthyes; order Lamniformes; family Lamnidae; genus Carcharodon; species Carcharodon carcharias. The sequence goes on from NW_024470624.1 coordinate 7,492,101, forward strand.
TCGATCAGTCACTGTCCCGGGATCGGTGATGGTCACTCACTGTCCTGCATTCGGAGTCAGTCAGGCACTGTCCCGGGATCGGAGTCAGTCACTCACTGTCCCGGGATCGGAATGAGTCAGTCACTCTCCCGGGATCAGAGTCGTTCATTCACTGTCCTGGGGTCGCTGTCGGTCACTCACTGTCCTGGGATAGGAGTCAGTCAGTCACTGTCCCGCGATCGGAGTCAGTCACTAACTGTCCCGGGATCAGTGTCGGTCACTCACTGTCCCGTCATCGGAGTTGGTCAGTCACTGTCCCAGGATCGGTTTCGGTCACTCACTGTCCCGGGATCGGAGTTGGACAGTCACTTTCCCGGGATCAGTGTTGGTCACTCACTGTCCTGGGATCGGAGTCGGTCATTCACTGTTCCAGGATCGGTGTCGGTCACTCACTGTCCCGGGATCGGAATTGGACAGTCACTTTCCCGGGATCAGTGTTGGTCACTCACTTTCCTGGGATCGGAGTCGGTCACTCACTGTCCCGGGATCAGTGTCGGTCATTCACTGTCCTGAGATCAGTGTCGGTCAGTCACTGTCCCGGGATCGGAGTCGGTCAGTCACTGTCCCGGATCGGAGTCGGTCAGGGTCTCTCCCGGGATCGGATTCGGTCAGTCACTGTCCCGGGATCGGTGTCGGTCAGTAACTGTCCCAGGATCGGCGTCGGTCAGTCACTGTCCCGGGATCGGAGTCGGTCAGTCACTGTCCCGGGATCGGTGATGGTCACTCACTGTCCCGGGATCGATGATGGTCAGTCACTGTCCCGGGATTGTAGTCGGTCACTCACTGTCCTGGGATCAGTGTCGGTCATTCACTGTCCCGAGATCAGTGTCGGTCAGTCACTGTCCCGAGATCGGAGTCGGTCAGGCACTGTCCCGGGATCGGATTCGGTCAGTCACTGTCCCAGGATCGGAGTCGGTCAATCACTGTTCCGTGATCAGTGTCGGTCAGTCACTGTCCCGGGATCGGAGTCGGTCAGTCACTGTCCCGGATCGGAGTCGGTCAGGGTCTGTCCCGGGATCGGATTCGGTCAGTCACTGTCCCGGGATCGGTGTCGGTCAATAACTGTCCCAGGATCGGCGTTGGTCAGTCACTGTCCCGCGATCGGAGTCGGTCAGTCACTGTCCTGGGATCGGTGATGGTCACTCACTGTCCCGGGATCGATGATGGTCAGTCACTGTCCCGGGATTGGAGTCGGTCACTCACTGTCCCGCGATCGGAGTCGGTCAGTCACTGTCCTGGGATCGGAGTCGGTCAGTCACTGTCCCGGGTTCGGAGTAGGTCACTCACTGTCCTGGGATTGGATTGGGTCAGTCACTGTCCCGTGATCGGAGTCAGTCATTCACTGTCCCGGGTTCGCAGTGGGTCACTCACTGTCCCGGGATCGGAGTCGGTCAGTCACTGTCCCGTGTTCGGTGTAGGTCACTCACTGTCCTGGGATCAGAGTGGGTCAGTCACTGTCCCGTGATCAGAGTCGGTCATTCACTGTCCCGGGATCGGAGTCGGTCAGTCACTGTCCGCGATCGGAGTCGGTCAGTCACTGTCCCGGGATCGGAGTCATTCACTCACTGTCTCGGGATCGGTGTCGGGCAGTCACAGTCCCGGGATCGGTGTCGGTCAGTCACTCTCCCGGGATTGGAGTCGTTCACTCACTGTCCTGGGATCGGAGTCGGTCAGTAACTGTCCCGGGATCGGAGTCGGTCAGTCACTGTCCCGGGATCTCAGTTGGTCACTCATTGTCACGGGATCAGAGTCGGTCAGTCACAGTCCCGGGATCAGTGTCGGTCAGTAACTGTCCCAGGATCGGCGTCAGTCTTTCACTGTCCCGGGATCGGAGTCGGTCAGTCACTGTCCCGGGTTCGGAGTAGGTCAAACACTGTCCTTTGATCAGAGTGGGTCAGTCACTGTCCCGTGATCGGAGTCGGTCATTCACTGTCCCGGGATCGCAGTGGGTCACTCACTGTCCCGGGATCGGAGTTGGTCAGTCACTGTCCCGCGATCGGAGTCGGTCAGTCACTGTCCCGGGATCTCAGTTGGTCACTCACTGTCACGGGATCAGAGTTGGTCAGTCACTGTCCCGCGATCGGAGTCGGTCAGTAACTGTCCCAGGATCGGTGTCGGTCACTCACTGTCCTGGGGTCGTAGTTGTACAATCACTTTCCTGGGATCAGTGTTGGTCACTCACTGTCCTGGGATCGGAGTAGGTCACTCACTTCCTGGGATCTGTTTCGGTCATTCACTGCCCCGAGATCAGTGTCGGTCAGTCACTGTCCCGAGATCGGAGTCGGTCAGGCATTGTCCCGGGATCGGAGTCGGTCAGTCACTTTCCCGGGATCGGTGTCGGTCAGTCACTGTCCCGGGATCGGAGTCGGTCAGTCACTGTCCCGGATCGGAGTCAGTCAGGGTCTGTCCCGGGATTGGAGTCGCTCAGTCACTGTCCCGGGATCGGTGATCGTCAGTCACTTTTCCGGGATCGGTGGCGGTCAGTCATAGACCCTGGATCGGAGTCGGTCACTCACTGTCTCGGGATCGGAGTCGATCAGTCACTGTCCCGGGATCGGTGATGGTCACTCACTGTCCTGCATTCGGAGTCAGTCAGGCACTGTCCCGGGATCGGAGTCGGTCACTCACTGACTCGGGATCGGAGTCGATCAGTCACTGTCCCGGGATCGGTGATGGTCACTCACTGTCCTGCATTCGGAGTCAGTCAGACACTGTCCCGGGATCGGAGTCGGTCACTCACTGTCCCGGGATCGGAGTAGGTCAGTCACTGTCCTGGGATCGGAGTCGGTCAATCACTGTCCCGCGATCGGAGTCGGTCAGTAACTGTCCCGGGATCAGTGTCAGTCTCTCACTGTCCCGGGATCGGAGTCGGTCAGTCACTTTCCCAAGATCGGTGTCGGTCACTCACTGTCCCGGGATCGGAGTTGGACAGTCACTTTCCCGGGATCAGTGTTGGTCACTCACTGTCCTGGGATCGGAGTCGGTCACTCACTGTCCCAGGATCGGTGTCGGTCACTCACTGTCCCGGGATCGGAATTGGACAGTCACTTTCCCGGGATCAGTGTTGGTCACTCACTGTCCTGGGATCGGAGTCGGTCACTCACTGTCCCGGGATCTGTGTCAGTCATTCACTGTCCCGAGATCAGTGTCGGTCAGTCACTGTCCCGAGATCAGTGTCGGTCAGTCACTGTCCCGAGATCGGAGTCGGTCAGGCATTGTCCCGGGATCGGAGTCGGTCAGTCACTTTCCCGGGATCGGTGTCGGTCAGTCACTGTCCCGGGATCGGAGTCGGTCAGTCACTGTCCCGGATCGGAGTCAGTCAGGTTCTGTCCCGGGATTGGACTCGCTCAGTCACTGTCCCGGGATCGGTGATCGTCAGTCACTTTTCCGGGATCGGTGGCGGTCAGTCATAGACCCGGGATCGGAGTCGGTCACTCACTGTCTCGGGATCGGAGTCGATCAGTCACTGTCCCGGGATCGGTGATGGTCACTCACTGTCCTGCATTCGGTGTCAGTCAGGCACTGTCCCGGGATCGGAGTCGGTCAGGCACTGTCCCGGGATCGGAATAGGTCACTCACTTTCCCGGGATCGGAGTGGGTCAGTCACTGTCCTGGGATCGGAGTCGGTCACTCACTTCCTGGGATCTGTTTCGGTCATTCACTGCCCCGAGATCAGTGTCGGTCAGTCACTGTCCCGCGATCGGAGTCGGTCAGTAACTGTCCCGGGATCAGTGTCAGTCTCTCACTGTCCCGGGATCGGAGTCGGTCAGTCACAGAACCGGGATCGGAGTCGGTCACTCACTGTCTCAGGATCGGAGTCGATCAGTCACTGTCCCGGGATCGGTGATGGTCACTCACTGTCCTGCATTCGGAGTCAGTCAGGCACTGTCCCAGGATCGGAGTCGGTCACACACTGTCCCGGGATCGGAATGGGTCAGTCACACTCCCGGGATCAGAGTCATTCATTCACTGTCCTGGGGTCGCTGTCGGTCACTCACTGTCCTGGGATCGGAGTCAGTCAGTCCTGTCCCGCGATCGGAGTCAGTCAGTAACTGTCCCGGGATCAGTGTCGGTCACTCACTGTCCCGTCATCGGAGTAGGTCAGTCACTGTCCCAGGATCGGTTTCGGTCACTCACTGTCCCGGGATCGGAGTTGGACAGTCACTTTCCCGGGATCAGTGTTGGTCACTCACTGTCTCAGGATCGGAGTCGATCAGTCACTGTCCCGGGATCGGTGATGGTCACTCACTGTCCTGCATTCGGAGTCAGTCAGGCACTGTCCCGGGATCGGAGTCGGTCACTCACTGTCCCGGGATCGGAATGCGTCAGTCACTCTCCCGGGATTAGAGTCATTCATTCACTGTCCTGGGGTCGCTGTCGGTCACTCACTGTCCTGGGATCGGAGTCAGTCAGTCACTGTCCCGCGATCGGAGTCAGTCAGTAACTCTCCCGGGATCAGTGTCGGTCACTCACTGTCCCGTCATCGGAGTCGGTCAGTCACTGTCCCAGGATCGGTTTCGGTCAATCACTGTCCCGGGATCGGAGTTGGACAGTCACTTTCCCGGGATCAGTGTCGGTCACTCACTGTCTCAGGATCGGAGTCGATCAGTCACTGTCCCGGGATCGGTGATGGTCACTCACTGTCCTGCATTCGGAGTCAGTCAGGCACTGTCCCGGGATCGGAGTCGGTCACTCACTGTCCCGGGATCGGAATGTGTCAGTCACTCTATCGGGATCAGAGTCGTTCATTCACTGTCCTGGGGTCGCTGTCGGTCACTCACTGTCCTGGGATCGGAGTCAGTCAGTCACTGTCCCGCGATCGGAGTCAGTCAGTAACTGTCCCGGGATCAGTGTCGGTCACTCACTGTCCCGTCATCGGAGTCGGTCAGTCACTGTCCCAGGATCGGTTTCGGTCACTCACTGTCCCGCGATCGGAGTCGGTCAGTCACTCTCCCGGGATCGGAGTCGGTCAGTCACTGTCCCGGGTTCGGAGTAGGTCACTCACTGTCCTTTGATCAGAGTGGGTCAGTCACTGTCCGGTGATCGGAGTCGGTCATTCACTGTCCCGGGTTCGCAGTGGGTCACTCACTGTCCCGGGATCGGAGTCGGTCAGTCACTGTCCCGTGTTCGGTGTAGGTCACTCACTGTCCTGGGATCAGAGTGGGTCAGTCACTGTCCCGTGATCAGAGTCGGTCATTCACTGTCCCGGGATCGGAGTCGGTCAGTCACTGTCCGCGATCGGAGTCGGTCAGTCACTGTCCCGGGATCGGAGTCGTTCACTCACTGTCTCGGGATCGGTGTCGGGCAGTCACAGTCCCGGGATCGGTGTCGGTCAGTCACTCTCCCGGGATCGGAGTCGTTCACTCACTGTCCTGGGATCGGAGTCGGTCAGTAACTGTCCCGGGATCGGAGTCGGTCAGTCACTGTCCCGGGATATCAGTTGGTCACTCATTGTCACGGGATCAGAGTCGGTCAGTCACTCTCCCGGGATCGGAGTCGTTCACTCACTGTCCTGGGATCAGTGTCGGTCAGTAACTGTCCCAGGATCGGCGTCAGTCAGTCACTGTCCCGGGATCGGAGTCGGTCAGTCACTGTCCCGGGTTCAGAGTATGTCACTCACTGTCCTTTGATCAGAGTGGGTCAGTCACTGTCCCGTGATCGGATTCGGTCATTCACTGTCCCGGGATCGCAGTGGGTCACTCACTGTCCCGGGATCGGAGTTGGTCAGTCACTGTCCCACGATCGGAGTCGGTCAGTCACTGTCCCGGGATCTCAGTTGGTCACTCACTGTCACGGGATCAGAGTTGGTCAGTCACTGTCCCGCGATCGGAGTCAGTCAGGGTCTGTCCCGGGATTGGAGTCGCTCAGTCACTGTCCCGGGATCGGTGATCGTCAGTCACTTTTCCGGGATCGGTGGCGGTCAGTCATAGACCCGGGATCGGAGTCGGTCACTCACTGTCTCGGCATCGGTGTTGGGCAGTCACAGTCCCGGGATCGGTGTCGGTCAGTCACTGTCCTGGTATCGGAGTCAGTCAGTCACTCTCCCGGGATCGGAGTCGTTCACTCACTGTCCTGGGATCGGAGTCGGTCAGTAACTGTCCCGGGATCGGAGTCGGTCAGTCACTGTCCCGGGATCTCAGTTGGTCACTCACTGTCACGGGATCAGAGTCGGTCAGTCTGTCCCGCGATCGGAGTCGGTCAGTAACTGTCCCAGGATCGGTGTCGGTCACTCACAGTCCTGGGGTCGGAGTTGTACAGTCACTTTCCTGGTATCAGTGTTGGTCACTCACTGTCCTGGGATCGGAGTAGGTCACTCACTTCCTGGGATCAGTGTCGGTCATTCACTGCCCCGAGATCAGTGTCGGTCAGTCACTGTCCCGAGATCGGAGTCGGTCAGGCATTGTCCCGGGATCGGAGTCGGTCAGTCACTTTCCCGGGATCGGTGTCGGTCAGTCACTGTCCCGGGATCGGAGTCGGTCAGTCACTGTCCCGGATCGGAGTCAGTCAGGGTCTGTCCCGGGATTGGAGTCGCTCAGTCACTGTCCCGGGATCGGTGATCGTCAGTCACTTTTCCGGGATCGGTGGCGGTCAGTCATAGACCCTGGATCGGAGTCGGTCACTCACTGTCTCGGGATCGGAGTCGATCAGTCACTGTCCCGGGATCGGTGATGGTCACTCACTGTCCTGCATTCGGAGTCAGTCAGGCACTGTCCCGGGATCGGAGTCGGTCACTCACTGTCCCGGGATCGGAGTGGGTCAGTCACTTTCCTGGGATCGGAGTCGGTCAATCACTGTCCCGCGATCGGAGTCGGTCAGTAACTGTCCCGGGATCAGTGTCAGTCTCTCACTGACCCGGGATCGGAGTCGGTCAGTCACTGTCCCAGGATCGGTGTCGGTCACTCACTGTCCCGGGATCGGCGTTGGACAGTCACTTTCCCGGGATCAGTGTTGGTCACTCACTGCCCTGGGATCGGAGTCGGTCACTCACTGTCCCAGGATCGGTGTCGGTCACTCACTGTCCCGGGATCGGAATTGGACAGTCACTTTCCCGGGATCAGTGTTGGTCACTCACTGTCCTGGGATCGGAGTCGGTCAGTCACTGTCCCGGGATCTGTGTCAGTCATTCTCTGCCCCGAGATCAGTGTCGGTCAGTCACTGTCCCCAGATCAGTGTCGGTCAGTCACTGTCCCGAGATCGGAGTCGGTCAGGCATTGTCCCGGGATCGGAGTCGGTCAGTCACTTTCCCGGGATCGGTGTTGGTCAGTCACTGTCCCGGGATCGGAGTCGGTCGATCACTGTCCCGGATCGGAGTCAGTCAGGTTCTGTCCCGGGATTGGACTCGCTCAGTCACTGTCCCGGGATCGGTGATCGTCAGTCACTTTTCCGGGATCGGTGGCGGTCAGTCATAGACCCGGGATCGGAGTCGGTCACTCACTGTCTCGGGATCGGAGTTGATCAGTCACTGTCCCGGGATCGGTGATGGTCACTCACTGTCCTGCATTCGGTGTCAGTCAGGCACTGTCCCGGGATCGGAGTCGGTCAGGCACTGTCCCGGGATCGGAATAGGTCACTCACTGTCCCGGGATCGGAGTGGGTCAGTCACTGTCCTGGGATCGGAGTCGGTCAGTCACTGTCCCGCGATCGGAGTCGGTCAGTAACTGTCCCGGGATCAGTGTCAGTCTCTCACTGTCCCGGGATCGGAGTCGGTCAGTCACAGACCCGGGATCGGTGATGGTCACTCACTGTCCTGCATTCGGAGTCAGTCAGGCACTGTCCCGGGATCGGAGTCGGTCACTCACTGTCCCGGGATCGGAGTGGGTCAGTCACTGTCCTGGGATCGGAGTCGGTCACTCACTCTCCCGGGATCGGAGTGGGTCAGTCACTGTCCTGGGATCGGAGTCGGTCAATCAATGTCCCGCGATCGGAGTCGGTCAGTCACTGTCCCAGGATCGGTGTCGGTCACTCACTGTCCCGGGATCGGAGTTGGACAGTCACTTTCCCGGGATCAGTGTTGGTCACTCACTGTCCTGGGATCGGAGTCGGTCACTCACTGTCCCAGGATCGGTGTCGGTCACTCACTGTCCCGGGATCGGAATTGGACAGTCACTTTCCCGGGATCAGTGTTGGTCACTCACTGTCCCGGGATCGGAGTCGGTCAGTCACAGACCCGGGATCGGAGTTGGTCACTCACTGTCTCAGGATCGGAGTCGATCAGTCACTGTCCCGGGATCGGTGATGGTCACTCACTGTCCTGCATTCGGAGTCAGTCAGGCACTGTCCCGGGATCGGAGTCGGTCACTCACTGTCCCGGGATCGGAATGGGTCAGTCACTCTCCCGGGATCAGAGTCGTTCATTCACTGTCCTGGGGTCGCTGTCGGTCACTCACTGTCCTGGGATCGGAGTCAGTCAGTCACTGTCCCGCGATCGGAGTCAGTCAGTAACTCTCCCGGGATCAGTGTCGGTCACTCACTGTCCCGTCATCGGAGTCGGTCAGTCACTGTCCCAGGATCGGTTTCGGTCACTCACTGTCCCGGGATCGGAGTTGGACAGTCACTTTCCCGGGATCAGTGTCGGTCACTCACTGTCTCAGGATCGGAGTCGATCAGTCACTGTCCCGGGATCGGTGATGGTCACTCACTGTCCTGCATTCGGAGTCAGTCAGGCACTGTCCCGGGATCGGAGTCGGTCACTCACTGTCCCGGGATCGGAATGCGTCAGTCACTCTCCCGGGATCAGAGTCGTTCATTCACTGTCCTGGGGTCGCTGTCGGTCACTCACTGTCCTGGGATCGGAGTCAGTCAGTCACTGTCCCGCGATCGGAGTCAGTCAGTAACTGTCCCGGGATCAGTGTCGGTCACTCACTGTCCCGTCATCGGAGTCGGTCAGTCACTGTCCCAGGATCGGTTTCGGTCACTCACTGTCCCGGGATCGGAGTTGGACAGTCACTTTCCCGGGATCAGTGTCGGTCACTCACTGTCTCAGGATCGGAGTCGATCAGTCACTGTCCCGGGATCGGTGATGGTCACTCACTGTCCTGCATTCGGAGTCAGTCAGGCACTGTCCCGGGATCGGATTCGGTCACTCACTGTCCCGGGATCGGAATGGCTCAGTCACTCTCCCGGGATCAGAGTCGTTCATTCACTGTCCTGGGGTCGCTGTCGGTCACTCACTGTCCTGGGATCGGAGTCAGTCAGTCACTGTCCCGCGATCGGAGTCAGTCAGTAACTGTCCCGGGATCAGTGTCGGTCACTCACTGTCCCGTCATCGGAGTCGGTTAGTCACTGTCCCAGGATCGGTTTCGGTCACTCACTGTCCCGGGATCGGAGTTGGACAGTCACTTTCCCGGGATCAGTGTTGGTCACTCACTGTCTCAGGATCGGAGTCGATCAGTCACTGTCCCGGGATCGGTGATGGTCACTCACTGTCCTGCATTCGGAGTCAGTCAGGCACTGTCCCGGGATCGGAGTCGGTCACTCACTGTCCCGGGATCGGAATGGGTCAGTCACTCTCCCGGGATCAGAGTCGTTCATTCACTGTCCTGTCGTCACTGTCGGTCACTCACTGTCCTGGGATCGGTGTCAGTGAGTCACTGTCCCGTGATCGGAATCAGTCAGTAACTGTCCCGGGATCAGTGTCGGTCACTCACTGTCCTGTCATCGGAGTCGGTCAGTCACTGTCCCAGGATCGGTTTCGGTCACTCACTGTCCCGGGATCGGAGTTGGACAGTCACTTTCCCGGGATCAGTGTTGGTCACTCACTGTCCTGGGATCGGAGTCGGTCACTCACTGTTCCAGGATCAGTGTCGGTCACTCACTGTCCCGGGATCGGAATTGGAAAGTCACTTTCCCGGGATCAGTGTTGGTCACTCACTTTCCTGGTATCGGAGTCGGTCACTCACTGTCCCGGGATCAGTGTCGGTCATTCACTGTTCCGAGATCAGTGTCGGTCAGTCACTGTCCCGGGATCGGAGTCGGTCAGTCACTGTCCCGGATCGGAGTTGGTCAGGGTCTGTCCCGGGATCGGATTCGGTCAGTCACTGTCCCGGGATCGGTGTCGGTAAGTAACTGTCTCAGGATCGACGTCGGTCAGTCACTGTCCCGCGATCGGAGTCGGTCAGTCACTGTCCCGGGATCGGTGATGGTCACTCACTGTCCCGGGATCGATGATGGTCAGTCACTGTCCCGGGATTGTAGTCGGTCACTCACTGTCCTGGGATCAGTGTCGGTCATTCACTGTCCCGAGATCAGTGTCGGTCAGTCACTGTCCCGAGATCGGAGTCGGTCAGGCACTGTCCCGGGATCGGATTCGGTCAGTCACTGTCCCAGGATCGGAGTCGGTCAATCACTGTTCCGTGATCAGTGTCGGTCAGTCACTGTCCCGGGATCGGAGTCGGTCAGTCACTGTCCCGGATCGGAGTCGGTCAGGGTCTGTCCCGGGATCGGATTCGGTCAGTCACTGTCCCGGGATCGGTGTCGGTCAGTAACTGTCCCAGGATCGGCGTCGGTCAGTCACTGTCCCGCGATCGGAGTCGGTCAGTCACTGTCCCGGGATCGGTGATGGTCACTCACTGTCCCGGGTTCGATGATGGTCAGTCACTGTCCCGGGATTGGAGTCAGTCACTCACTGTCCCGCGATCGGAGTCGGTCAGTCACTGTCCCGGGATCGGAGTCGGTCAGTCACTGTCCCGGGTTCGGAGTAGGTCACTCACTGCCCTTTGATCAGAGTGGGTCCGTCACTGTCCCGTGATCGGAGTCGGTCATTCACTGTCCCGGGTTCGCAGTGGGTCACTCACTGTCCCGGGATCGGAGTCGGTCAGTCATTGTCCCGTGTTCGGTGTAGGTCACTCACTGTCCTGGGATCAGAGTGGGTCAGTCACTGTCCCGTGATCAGAGTCGGTCATTCACTGTCCCGGGATCGGAGTCGGTCAGTCACTGTCCGCGATCGGAGTCGGTCAGTCACTGTCCCGGGATCGGAGTCAGTCAGTAACTGTCCCGGGATCAGTGTCGGTCACTCACTGTCCCGTCATCGGAGTCGGTCAGTCACTGTCCCAGGATCGGTTTCGGTCACTCACTGTCCCGCGATCGGAGTCGGTCAGTCACTGTCCCGAATCGGAGTTGGTCAGGGTCTGTCCCGGGATCGGATTCGGTCAGTCACAGTCCCGGGATCGGTGACGGTCTTTTACTGTCCCGGGATCAGAGTCGGTCAGTCACTGTCCCGGGATCGGTGTCGGTCGGTCACTGTCCCGGGATCGGTGACGGTCAGTTACTGTCCCAGGATCAGAGTCGGTCAGTCACTGTCCCGGGATCGGAGTTGGTCAGTCACTGTCTCGGGTTCGGTGTCGGGCAGTCACAGTCCCGGGATCGGTGTCGGTCAGTCACTGTCCCGGTATCGGATTCGGTCAGTCACTGTCCCGGGATCGGATTCGGTCAGTCACTGTCCCGGGATTGGAGTCGGTCACTCACTGTCCCGAGATTGGTGTCGGTCAGTCAATGTTCCGGGATTGGAGTCAGTCAGTCACTGTCCCGGGATCAGAGTTGTGCAGTCACTGTCCCGGGATCGGAGTCGGTCAGTCACTGTCCCGGGATCGGCGATGGTCAGTCACTGTCCCGCGATCGGTGGCGGTCAGTCACTCACTGACCCGGCATCGGAGTTGGTCACTCACTGTCCCTGGATCGGAGTCGGCCAGTCATTGTCCCGGTATCGGAGTCGGTCAGTCACTGTCCCGGGATCAGTGTCAGTCAGTCACTGTCCCGAGATCGGAGTCGGTCAGTAACTGTCACGCGATTGGAGTCGGTAAGTCACTGTCCCGGTATCGGAGTGGGTCAGTCACTGTCCTGGGATCGGAGTCGGTCACTCACTGTCCCGGGATTGGAGTGGGTCATTCACTGTCCTGGGATCGGTGACGATCGGTCACTAACTGACCTGGCATCGGAGTTGGTCAGTCACTGTCCCGATATCGGAGTCGGTCAGTCACTCTCCCGGGATCGGAGTCGTTCACTCACTGTCCTGGGACCGGAGTCGGTCAGTAACTGTCCCGGGATCGGAGTCGGTCAGTCAGTGTCCCGGGATCGGAGTCGGTCAGTCACTGTCCCGGGATCGGAGTCGGTCACTCACTGTCCTGGGATCGGAGTCGGTCAGTAACTGTCACGTGATCAGAGTCAATCAGTCACTGTCCCGGGATCGGAGTTGATCAGTCACTTTTCCGGGATCGTTGTTGGTCAGTCACTGTCCCGGGATTGGAGTCGGTCAGTCACTGTCCCGGGATCGGTGTCGGTCAGGCACAGTCCCGGGATTGGAGTCGGTCAGTTATTGTCCCGGGATCGGAGTCGGTCAGTCACTGTCCCGGGATCGGAAATGGTCACTCACTGTCACGGGATCGGTGTCGGTAAGTCACTGTGCTGGGATCGGAGTCGGTCATTCACTGTCCCGGGATCAGTGTCGGTCAGTCACTGTCCCGGAATCGGTGTCGGTCAGTCACTGTCCTGCGATCGCAGTCGGTCAGTCACATTCCCGGGATTGGAGTCCGTTACTCACTGTCCCGGGATCGGTGGCAGTCAGTCACTGTCCCGGTATCAGTGGCGGTCAGTCACTCACTGACCCGGCATCGGAGTCGGTCAGTCACTCTCCCGGGATCTCAGTTGGACACTCACTGTCACGGGATCAGAGTCGGTCAGTCACTGTCCCGCGATCGGAGTCGGTCAGTAACTGTCCCTGGATCAGATTCGGTCAGTTACTGTCCTGGGATCGGAGTCGGTCAGTCACTGTCCCGGATCGGAGTCAGTCAGGGTCTGTCCCGGGATTGGAGTCGGTCAGTCACTGTCCCAGGATCGGTGATCGTCAGTCACTTTCCCGGGATCGGTGGCGGTCAGTCACAGACCCGGGATCGGAGTCAGTCACTCACTGTCCCGGGATTGGAGTCGGTCAGTCAATGTCCCGGGATCGGTGATGGTCACTCACTGTCCTGCATTCGGAGTCGGTCAGGCACTGTCCCAGGATCGGAGTCGGTCAGTCACTGTCCCGGGATCGGAATAGGTCACTCACTGTTTCGGGATCGGAGTCGGTCAGTCACTGCCCCGGGATCAGAGTCATTCATTCACTGTCCTGGGGTCGCAGTCGGTCATTCACTGTCCTGGGATCGGAATCGGTCAGTCACTGTCTCGCGATCGGAGTCGGTCAGTAACTGTCCCGGGATCAGTGTCGGTCACTCACTGTCCTGGAATCGGAGTCGGTCACTCACTGTCCCATGATCGGTTTCGGTCAAACACTGTCCCGGGATCGGAGTTGGACAGTCACTTTCCCGGGATCAGTGTTGGTCACACACTGTTCTGGGATCGGAGTCGGTCACTCACTGTCCCAGGATCGGTGTCAGTTACTCACTGTCCCGGGATCGGAATTGGACAGTCACTTTCCCGGGATCAGTGTTGGTCACTCACTGTCCTGGGATCGGTGTCGGTCACTCACTGTCCCGGGATCAGTGTCAGTCATTCACTGTCCCGAGATCAGTGTTGGTCAGTCACTGTCCCGAGATCGGAGTCGGTCAGGCACTGTCCCGGGTTCGGATTTGGTCAGTCACTGTCCCGGGATCGGAGTCGGTCAATCACTGTTCCGGGATCAGTGTCGGTCAGTCACTGTCCCGGATCGGAGTCAGTCAGGGTCTGTCCCGGGATTGGACTCGCTCAGTCACTGTCCCGGGATCGGTGATCGTCAGTCACTTTTCCGGGATCGGTGGCGGTCAGTCATAGACCCGGGATCGGAGTCGGTCACTCACTGTCTCGGGATCGGAGTCGATCAGTCACTGTCCCGGGATCGGTGATGGTCACTCACTGTCCTGCATTCGGTGTCAGTCAGGCACTGTCCCAGGATCGGAGTCGGTCAGGCACTGTCCCGGGATCGGAATAGGTCACTTACTGTCCCGGGATCGGAGTGGGTCAGTCACTGTCCTGGGATCGGAGTCGGTCAGTCACTGTCCCGCGATCGGAGTCGGTCAGTAACTGTCCCGGGATCAGTGTCAGTCTCTCACTGTCCCGGGATCGGAGTCGGTCAGTCACTGTCCCGGGATCGGAGTTGGTCACTCACTGTCTCGGGATCGGTGTCGGGCAGACACAGTCCCGGGATCGGTGTCGGTCAGTCACTGTCCCGGTATCGGATTCGGTCAGTCACTGTCCCAGGATCGGATTCGGTCAGTCACTGTCCCGGGATTGGAGTCGGTCACTCACTGTCCCGAGATCGGTGTCAGTCAGTCAATGTTCCGGGATTGGAGTCAGTCAGTCACTGTCCCGGGATCAGAGTCGGTCAGTCACTGTCCCGTGATCGGAGTTGGTTAGTCACTGTCTTGGGATTGGACTCGGTCACTCACTGTCTCGGGATCGGTGGCGGTCAGTCATAGACCCGGGATCGGAGTTGGTCAGTCACTGTCATGGTATCGGAGTCAGTCAGTCACTCTCCCGGGATCTGAGTCGTTCACTCACTGTCCTGGGATCGGAGTCGGTCAGTAACTCTCCCGGGATCGGAATCGTTCAGTCACTGTCCCGGGATCTCAGTTGGTCACTCACTGTCACGGGATCAGAGTCGGTCAGTCACTGTCCCGCGATCGGAGTCGGTCAGTAACTGTCCCAGGATCGGTGTCGGTCACTCACTGTCCTGGGGTCGGAGTTGTACAGTCACTTTCCTGGGATCAGTGTTGGTCACTCACTGTCCTGGGATCGGAGTAGGTCACTCACTTCCTGGGATCAGTGTCGGTCTTTCACTGCCCCGAGATCAGTGTCGGTCAGTCACTGTCCCGAGATCGGAGTCGGTCAGGCATTGTCCCGGGATCGGAGTCGGTCAGTCACTTTCCCAGGATCGGTGTCGGTCAGTCACTGTCCCGGGATCGGAGTCGGTCAGTCACTGTCCCGGATCGGAGTCAGTCAGGGTCTGTCCCGGGATTGGAGTCGCTCAGTCACTGTCCCGGGATCGGTGATCGTCAGTCACTTTTCCGGGATCGGTGGCGGTCAGTCATAGACCCGGGATCGGAGTCGGTCACTCACTGTCTCGGGATCGGAGTCGATCACTCACTGTCCCGGGATCGGTGATGGTCACTCACTGTCCTGCATTCGGAATCAGTCAGGCACTGTCCTGGGATCGGAGTCATTCAGGCACTGTCCCGGGATCGGAATAGGTCACTCACTGTCCCGGGATCGGAGTGGGTCAGTCACTGTCCCGGGATCGGAGTCGGTCAGTCACTGTCCCGGGATCGGAGTCGGTCACTCACTGTCCTGGGATCGGAGTCGGTCAGTAACTGTCACGTGATCAGAGTCAATCAGTCACTGTCCCGGGATCGGAGTTGATCAGTCACTTTTCCGGGATCGTTGTTGGTCAGTCACTGTCCCGGGATTGGAGTCGGTCAGTCACTGTCCCGGGATCGGTGTCGGTCAGGCACAGTCCCGGGATTGGAGTCGGTCAGTTATTGTCCCGGGATCGGAGTCGGTCAGTCACTGTCCCGGGATCGGAAATGGTCACTCACTGTCACGGGATCGGTGTCGGTAAGTCACTGTGCTGGGATCGGAGTCGGTCAGTCACTGTCCCGGGATCAGTGTCGGTCAGTCACTGTCCCGGAATCGGTGTCGGTCAGTCACTGTCCTGCGATCGGAGTCGGTCAGTCACATTCCCGGGATTGGAGTCGGTCACTCACTGTCCCGGGATCGGTGGCAGTCAGTCACTGTCCCGGGATCCGTGGCGGTCAGTCACTCACTGACACGGCATCGGAGTCGGTCAGTCACTGTCCCGGGATCTCAGTTGGACACTCACTGTCACGGGATCAGAGTCGGTCAGTCACTGTCCCGCGATCGGAGTCGGTCAGTAACTGTCCCTGGATCAGATTCGGTCAGTTACTGTCCTGGGATCGGAGTCGGTCAGTCACTGTCCCGGATCGGAGTCAGTCAGGGTCTGTCCCGGGATTGGAGTCGGTCAGTCACTGTCCCAGGATCGGTGATCGTCAGTCACTTTCCCGGGATCGGTGGCGGTCAGTCACAGACCCGGGATCGGAGTCAGTCACTCACTGTCCCGGGATTGGAGTCGGTCAGTCAATGTCCCGGGATCGGTGATGGTCACTCACTGTCCTGCATTCGGAGTCGGTCAGGCACTGTCCCAGGATCGGAGTCGGTCAGTCACTGTCCCGGGATCGGAATAGGTCACTCACTGTTTCGGGATCGGAGTCGGTCAGTCACTGCCCCGGGATCAGAGTCATTCATTCACTGTCCTGGGGTCGCAGTCGGTCATTCACTGTCCTGGGATCGGAATCGGTCAGTCACTGTCTCGCGATCGGAGTCGGTCAGTAACTGTCCCGGGATCAGTGTCGGTCACTCACTGTCCTGGAATCGGAGTCGGTCACTCACTGTCCCATGATCGGTTTCGGTCAAACACTGTCCCGGGATCGGAGTTGGACAGTCACTTTCCCGGGATCAGTGTTGGTCACACACTGTTCTGGGATCGGAGTCGGTCACTCACTGTCCCAGGATCGGTGTCAGTTACTCACTGTCCCGGGATCGGAATTGGACAGTCACTTTCCCGGGATCAGTGTTGGTCACTCACTGTCCTGGGATCGGTGTCGGTCACTCACTGTCCCGGGATCAGTGTCAGTCATTCACTGTCCCGAGATCAGTGTTGGTCAGTCACTGTCCCGAGATCGGAGTCGGTCAGGCACTGTCCCGTGTTCGGATTTGGTCAGTCACTGTCCCGGGATCGGAGTCGGTCAATCACTGTTCCGGGATCAGTGTCGGTCAGTCACTGTCCCGGATCGGAGTCAGTCAGGGTCTGTCCCGGGATTGGACTCGCTCAGTCACTGTCCCGGGATCGGTGATCGTCAGTCACTTTTCCGGGATCGGTGGCGGTCAGTCATAGACCCGGGATCGGAGTCGGTCACTCACTGTCTCGGGATCGGAGTCGATCAGTCACTGTCCCGGGATCGGTGATGGTCACTCACTGTCCTGCATTCGGTGTCAGTCAGGCACTGTCCCAGGATCGGAGTCGGTCAGGCACTGTCCCGGGATCGGAATAGGTCACTTACTGTCCCGGGATCGGAGTGGGTCAGTCACTGTCCTGGGATCGGAGTCGGTCAGTAACTGTCCCGGGATCAGTGTCAGTCTCTCACTGTCCCGGGATCGGAGTCGGTCAGTCACTGTCCCGGGATCGGAGTTGGTCACTCACTGTCTCGGGATCGGTGTCGGGCAGACACAGTCCCGGGATCGGTGTCGGTCAGTCACTGTCCCGGTATCGGATTCGGTCAGTCACTGTCCCAGGATCGGATTCGGTCAGTCACTGTCCCGGGATTGGAGTCGGTCACTCACTGTCCCGAGATCGGTGTCAGTCAGTCAATGTTCCGGGATTGGAGTCAGTCAGTCACTGTCCCGGGATCAGAGTCGGTCAGTCACTGTCCCGTGATCGGAGTTGGTTAGTCACTGTCTTGGGATTGGACTCGGTCACTCACTGTCTCGGGATCGGTGGCGGTCAGTCATAGACCCGGGATCGGAGTTGGTCAGTCACTGTCATGGTATCGGAGTCAGTCAGTCACTCTCCCGGGATCTGAGTCGTTCACTCACTGTCCTGGGATCGGAGTCGGTCAGTAACTCTCCCGGGATCGGAGTCGTTCAGTCACTGTCCCGGGATCTCAGTTGGTCACTCACTGTCACGGGATCAGAGTCGGTCAGTCACTGTCCCGCGATCGGAGTCGGTCAGTAACTGTCCCAGGATCGGTGTCGGTCACTCACTGTCCTGGGGTCGGAGTTGTACAGTCACTTTCCTGGGATCAGTGTTGGTCACTCACTGTCCTGGGATCGGAGTAGGTCACTCACTTCCTGGGATCAGTGTCGGTCTTTCACTGCCCCGAGATCAGTGTCGGTCAGTCACTGTCCCGAGATCGGAGTCGGTCAGGCATTGTCCCGGGATCGGAGTCGGTCAGTCACTTTCCCAGGATCGGTGTCGGTCAGTCACTGTCCCGGGATCGGAGTCGGTCAGTCACTGTCCCGGATCGGAGTCAGTCAGGGTCTGTCCCGGGATTGGAGTCGCTCAGTCACTGTCCCGGGATCGGTGATCGTCAGTCACTTTTCCGGGATCGGTGGCGGTCAGTCATAGACCCGGGATCGGAGTCGGTCACTCACTGTCTCGGGATCGGAGTCGATCACTCACTGTCCCGGGATCGGTGATGGTCACTCACTGTCCTGCATTCGGAATCAGTCAGGCACTGTCCTGGGATCGGAGTCATTCAGGCACTGTCCCGGGATCAGAATAGGTCACTCACTGTCCCGGGATCGGAGTGGGTCAGTCACTGTCCCGGGATCGGAGTCGGTCAGTCACTGTCCCGCGATCGGAGTCGGTCAGTAACTGTCCCGGGATCAGTGTCAGTCTCTCACTGTCCCAGGATCGGAGTCGGTCAGTCACTGTCCCAGGATCGGTGTCGGTCATTCACTGTCCCGGGATCGGAGTTGGACAGTCACTTTCCCGGGATCGGTGTTGGTCACTCACTGTCCTGGGATCGGAGTCGGTCGCTCACTGTCCCAGGATCTGTGTCAGTCATTCACTGTCCCGAGATCAGTGTCGGTCAGTCACTGTCCCGAGATCGGAGTCGGTCAGGTACTGTCCCGGGTTCGGATTTGGTCAGTCACTGTCCCGGGATCGGAGTCGGTCAATCACTGTTCAGGGATCAGTGACAGTCAGTCACTGTCCCGGGATCGGAGTCGGTCAGTCACTGTCCCGGATCGGAGTTGGTCAGAGTCTGTCCCGGGATCGGATTCGGTCAGTCACAGTCCTGGGATCGGTGACGGTCAGTTACTGTCCCGGGATCAGAGTCGGTCAGTCACTGTCCCGGGATCGGTGTCGGTCAGTCACTGTCCCGGGATCGGTGACGGTCAGTTACTGTCCCAGGATCAGAGTCGGTCAGTCACTGTCCCGGGATCGGTGTCGGGCAGTCACAGTCCCGGGATCGGTGTCGGTCAGTCACTGTCCTGGTATCGGATTCGGTCAGTCACTGTCCTGGGATCGGATTCGGTCAGTCACTGTCCCGGGATTGGAGTCGGTCACTCACTGTCCCGAGATCGGTGTCGGTCAGTCAATGTTCCGGGATTGGAGTCAGTCAGTCACTGTCCCGGGATCAGAGTTGTGCAGTCACTGTCCCGGGATCGGAGTCGGTCAGTCACTGTCCCGGGATCGGCGATGGTCAGTCACTGTCCCGCGATCGGTGGCGGTCAGTCACTCACTGACCCGGCATCGGAGTTGGTCACTCACTGTCCCTGGATCGGAGTCGGCCAGTCATTGTCCCGGTATCGGAGTCGGTCAGTCACTGTCCCGGGATCAGTGTCAGTCAGTCACTGTCCCGAGATCGGAGTCGGTCAGTAACTGTCACGCGATTGGAGTCGGTAAGTCACTGTCCCGGTATCGGAGTGGGTAAGTCACTGTCCTGGGATCGGAGTCGGTCACTCACTGTCCCGGGATTGGAGTGGGTCATTCACTGTCCTGGGATCGGTGACGATCGGTCACTAACTGACCTGGCATCGGAGTTGGTCAGTCACTGTCCCGATATCGGAGTCGGTCAGTCACTCTCCCGGGATCGGAGTCGTTCACTCACTGTCCTGGGACCAGAGTCGGTCAGTAACTGTCCCGGGATCGGAGTCGGTCAGTCAGTGTCCCGGGATCGGAGTCGGTCAGTCACTGTCCCGGGATCGGAGTCGGTCACTCACTGTCCTGGGATCGGAGTCGTTCAGTAACTGTCACGTGATCAGAGTCAATCAGTCACTGTCCCGGGATCGGAGTTGGTCAGTCACTTTTCCGGGATCGTTGTTGGTCAGTCACTGTCCCGGGATTGGAGTCGGTCAGTCACTGTCCCGGGATCGGTGTCGGTCAGGCACAGTCCCGGGATTGGAGTCGGTCAGTCATTGTCCCGGGATCGGAGTCGGTCAGTCACTGTCCCGGGATCGGAAATGGTCACTCACTGTCACGGGATCGGTGTCGGTAAGTCACTGTGCTGGGATCGGAGTCGGTCATTCACTGTCCCGGGATCAGTGTCGGTCAGTCACTGTCCCGGAATCGGTGTCGGTCAGTCACTGTCCTGCGATCGCAGTCGGTCAGTCACATTCCCGGGATTGGAGTCCGTTACTCACTGTCCCGGGATCGGTGGCAGTCAGTCACTGTCCCGGTATCGGTGGCGGTCAGTCACTCACTGACCCGGCATCGGAGTCGGTCAGTCACTCTCCCGGGATCTCAGTTGGTCACTCACTGTCACGGGATCAGAGTCGGTCAGTCACTGTCCCGCGATCGGAGTCGGTCAGTAACTGTCCCTGGATCAGATTCGGTCAGTTACTGTCCTGGGATCGGAGTCGGTCAGTCACTTTCCCGGGATCGGTGTCGGTCAGTCACTGTCCCGGGATCGGAGTCGGTCAGTCACTGTCCCGGATCGGAGTCAGTCAGGGTCTGTCCCGGGATTGGAGTCGGTCAGTCACTGTCCCAGGATCGGTGATCGTCAGTCACTTTCCCGGGATCGGTGGCGGTCAGTCACAGACCCGGGATCGGAGTCAGTCACTCACTGTCCCGGGATCGGAGTCGGTCAGTCAATGTCCCGGGATCGGTGATGGTCACTCACTGTCCTGCATTCGGAGTCGGTCAGGCACTGTCCCAGGATCGGAGTCGGTCAGTCACTGTCCCGGGATCGGAATAGGTCACTCACTGTTTCGGGATCGGAGTCGGTCAGTCACTGCCCCGGGATCAGAGTCATTCATTCACTGTCCTGGGGTCGCAGTCGGTCACTCACTGTCCTGGGATCGGAATCAGTCAGCCACTGTCTCGCGATCGGAGTCGGTCAGTAACTGTCCCGGGATCAGTGTCGGTCACTCACTGTCCTGGGATCGGAGTCGGTCAGTCACTGTCCCAGGATTGGTTTCGGTCACTCACTGACCCGGGATCGGAGTTGGACAGTCACTTTCCCGGGATCAGTGTTGGTCACACACTGTCCTGGGATCGGAGTCGGTCAGTCACTGTCCCAGGATCGGTGATCGTCAGTCACTTTCCCGGGATCGGTGGCGGTCAGTCACCGACCCGGGATCGGAGTCGGTCACTCACTGTCCCGGGATCGGAGTCGGTCAGTCAATGTCCCGGGATCGGTGATGGTCACTCACTGTCCTGCATTCGGAGTCGGTCAGGCACTGTCCCAGGATCGGAGTCGGTCAGTCACTGTCCCGGGATCGGAATAGGTCACTCACTGTTTCGGGATCGGAGTCGGTCAGTCACTGCCCCGGGATCAGAGTCATTCATTCACTGTCCTGGGGTCGCAGTCGGTCATTCACTGTCCTGGGATCGGAATCGGTCAGTCACTGTCTCGCGATCGGAGTCGGTCAGTAACTGTCCCGGGATCAGTGTCGGTCACTCACTGTCCTGGAATCGGAGTCGGTCACTCACTGTCCCAGGATCGGTTTCGGTCAAACACTGTCCCGCGATCGGAGTTGGACAGTCACTTTCCCGGGATCAGTGTTGGTCACTCACTGTCCTGGGATCGGTGTCGGTCACTCACTGTCCCGGGATCAGTGTCAGTCATTCACTGTCCCGAGATCAGTGTTGGTCAGTCACTGTCCCGAGATCGGAGTCGGTCAGGCACGGTCCCGGGTTCGGATTTGGTCAGTCACTGTCCCGGGATCGGAGTCGGTCAATCACTGTTCCGGGATCAGTGTCGGTCAGTCACTGTCCCGGGATCGGAGTCGGTCAGTCACTGTCCCGGATCGGAGTCGGTCAGGGTCTGTCCCGTGATCGGATTCGGTCAGTCACTGTCCCGGGATCGGTGACGGTCAGTTACTGTCCCGGGATCAGAGTCGGTCACTCACTGTCCCGGGATCGGTGTCGGTCAGTCACTGTCCCGGGATCGGTGACGGTCAGTTACTGTCCCGGGATCAGAGTCGGTCAGTCACTGTCCCGGGATCGGAATTGGTCAGTCACTTTCTCGGGATTGGACTCGGTCACTCACTGTCTCGGGATCGGTGTCGGGCAGTCACAGTCCCGAGATCGGTGTCGGTCAGTCACTGTCCCGGTATCGGATTCGGTCAGTCACTGTCCCGGGATCGGATTCGGTCAGTCACTGTCCCGGGATTGGAGTCGGTCACTCACTGTCCCAAGATCGGTGTCAGTCAGTCAATGTTCCCGGATTGGAGTCAGTCAGTCACTGTCCCGGGATCAGAGTTGTGCAGTCACTGTCCCGCGATCGGAGTTGGACAGTCACTTTCCCGGGATCAGTGTTGGTCACTCACTGTCCTGGGATCGGAGTCGGTCACTCACTGTCCCAGGATCGGTGTCGGTCACTCACTGTCCCGGGATCGGAATTGGACAGTCACTTTCCCGGGATCAGTGTTGGTCACTCACTGTCCTGGGATCGGTGTCGGTCACTCACTGTCCCGGGATCAGTGTCAGTCATTCACTGTCCCGAGATCAGGGTCGGTCAGTCACTGTCCCGAGATCGGAGTCGTTCAGGCACTGTCCCGGGTTCGGATTTGGTCAGTCACTGTCCCGGGATCGGGGTCGGTCAATCACTGTTCCGGGATCAAGGTCGGTCAGTCACAGTCCCCGGATCGGAGTTTGTCAGTCACTGTCCCGGATCGGAGTCGGTCAGGGTCTGTCCCGAGATCGGATTCGGTCAGTCACAGTCCCGGGATCGGTGACGGTCAGTTACTGTCCCGGGATCAGAGTCGGTCAGTCACTGTCCCGGGATCGGTGTCGGTCAGTCACTGTCCCGGGATCGGTGACGGTCAGTTACTGTCCCGGGATCAGAGTCGGTCAGTCACTGTCCCGGGATCGGAGTTGGTCAGTCACTGTCTCGGGATTGGACTCGGTCACTCACTGTCTCGGGATCGGTGTCGGGCAGTCACAGTCCCGGGATCAAGGTCGGTCAGTCACAGTCCCCGGATCGGAGTCGGTCAGTCACTGTCCCGGATCGGAGTCGGTCAGGGTCTGTCCCGAGATCGGATTCGGTCAGTCACAGTCCCGGGATCGGTGACGGTCAGTTACTGTCCCGGGATCAGAGTCGGTCAGTCACTGTCCCGGGATCGGTGTCGGTCAGTCACTGTCCCGGGATCGGTGACGGTCAGTTACTGTCCCGGGATCAGAGTCGGTCAGTCACTGTCCCGGGATCGGAGTTGGTCAGTCACTGTCTCGGGATTGGACTCGGTCACTCACTGTCTCGGGATCGGTGTCGGGCAGTCACAGCCCCGGGATCGGTGTCGGTCAGTCACTGTCCCGGTATCGGATTCGGTCAGTCACTGTCCCGGGATTGGAGTCGGTCACTCACTGTCCCGAGATCGGTGTCAGTCAGTCAATGTTCCGGGATTGGAGTCAGTCAGTCACTGTCCCGGCATCAGAGTTGTGCAGTCACTGTCCCGGGATCGGAGTCGGTCAGTCACTGTCCCGGGATCGGCGATGGTCAGTCACTGTCCCGCGATCGGTGGCGGTCAGTCACTCACTGACCCGGCATCGGAGTTGGTCACTCACTGTCCCTGGATCGGAGTCGGCCAGTCACTGTCCCGGTATCGGAGTCGGTCAGTCACTGTCCCGGGATCAGTGTCAGTCAGTCACTGTCCCGAGATCGGAGTCGGTCAGTAACTGTCACGCGATTGGAGTCGTTAAGTAACTGTCCCGGTATCGGAGTGGGTCAGTCACTGTCCTGGGATCGGAGTCAGTCACTCACTGTCCCGGGATTGGAGTGGGTCATTCACTGTCCTGGGATCGGTGACGGTCGGTCACTAACTGACCTGGCATCGGAGTTGGTCAGTCACTGTCCCGATATCGGAGTCGGTCAGTCACTCTACTGGGATCGGAGTCGTTCACTCACTGTCCTGGGATCGGAGTCGGTCAGTAACTGTCCCGGGATCGGAGTCGGTCAGTCAGTGTCCCGGGATCGGAGTCGGTCACTCACTGTCCTGGGATCGGAGTCGGTCAGTAACTGTCACGTGATCAGAGTCAATCAGTCACTGTCCCGGGATCGGAGTTGGTCAGTCACTTTTCCGGGATCGGTGTCGGTCAGTCACTGTCCCGGGATTGGAGTCGGTCAGTCACTGTCCCGGGATCGGTGTCGGTCAGGCACAGTCCCGGGATCGGAGTCGGTCAGTCACTGTCCCGGGATCGGAGACGGTCAGTCACACTCCCGGGATCGGAAATGGTCACTCAATGTCACGGGATCGGTGTCGGTAAGTCACTGTGCTGGGATCGGAGTCGGTCATTCACTGTCCCGGTATCTGTGGCGGTCAGTCACTCACTGACCCGGCATCGGAGTCGGTCAGTCACTGTCCCGGGATCTCAGTTGGTCACTCACTGTCACGGGATCAGAGTCGGTCAGTCACTGTCCCGCGATCGGAGTCGGTCAGTAACTGTCCCTGGATCAGATTCGGTCAGTTACTGTCCTGGGATCGGAGTCGGTCAGTCACTTTCCCGGAATCGGTGTCAGTCAGTCACTGTCCTGCGATCGGTGTCGGTCAGTCACATTCCCGGGAATGGAGTCGGTCACTCACTGTCCCGGGATCGGTGGCAGTCAGTCACTCTCCCGGTATCGGTGGCGGTCAGTCACTCACTGACCCGGCATCGGAGTTGGTCAGTCACTGTCCTGGGATCGGAGTCAGTCAGTCACTCTCCCAGGATCTCAGTTGGTCACTCACTGTCACGGGATCAGAGTCGGTCAGTCACTGTCCCGCGAACGGAGTCGGTCAGTAACTGTCCCAGGATCGGTGTCGGTCACTCACTATCCTGGGGTCGGAGTTGTACAGTCACTTTCCCGGGATCAGTGTTGGTCACTCACTGTCCTGGGATCGGAGTAGGTCACTCACTTCCTGGGATCAGTGTCGGTCATTCACTGTCCCGAGATCAGTGTCGGTCAGTCACTGTCCCGAGATCGGAGTCGGTCAGGCATTGTCCCTGGATCGGATTCGGTCAGTCACTGTCCCGGGATTGGAGTCGGTCACTCACTGTCCCGAGATCGGTGTCGGTCAGTCAATGTTCCAGGATTGGAGTCAGTCAGTCACTGTCCCGGGATCAGAGTTGTGCAGTCACTGTCCCGGGATCGGAGTCGGTCAGTCACTGTCCCGGGATCGGCGATGGTCAGTCACTGTCCCGCGATCGGTGGCGGTCAGTCACTCACTGACCCGGCATCGGAGTTGGTCACTCACTGTCCCTGGATCGGAGTCGGCCAGTCACTGTCCCGGTATCGGAGTCGGTCAGTCACTGTCCCGGGATCAGTGTCAGTCAGTCACTGTCCCGAGATCGGAGTCGGTCAGTAACTGTCACGCGATTGGAGTCGGTAAGTAACTGTCCCGGTATCGGAGTGGGTCAGTCACTGTCCTGGGATCGGTGACGATCGGACACTAACTGACCTGGCATCGGAGTTGGTCAGTCACTGTCCCGATATCTGAGTCGGTCAGTCACTCTCCCGGGATCGGAGTCGTTCACTCACTGTCCTGGGATCGGAGTCGGTCAGTAACTGTCCCGGGATCGGAGTCGGTCAGTCAGTGTCCCGGGATCGGAGTCGGTCACTCACTGTCCTGGGATCGGAGTCGGTCAGTAACTGTCACGTGATCAGAGTCAATCAGTCACTGTCCCGGGATCGGAGTTGGTCAGTCACTTTTCCGGGATCGTTGTTGGTCAGTCACTGTCCCGGGATTGGAGTCGGTCAGTCACTGTCCCGGGATCGGTGTCGGTCAGGCACAGTCCCGGGATTGGAGTCGGTCAGTCACTGTCCCGGGATCGGAGTCGGTCAGTCACTGTCCCGGGATCGGAAATGGTCACTCACTGTCACGGGATCGGTGTCGGTAAGTCACAGTGCTGGGATCGGAGTCGGTCATTCACTGTCCCGGGATCAGTGTCGGTCAGTCACTGTCCCGGAATCGGTGTCGGTCAGTCACTGTCCTGCGATCGGAGTCGGTCAGTCACATTCCCGGGATTGGAGTCCGTTACTCACTGTCCCGGGATCGGTGGCAGTCAGTCACTGTCCCGGTATCGGTGGCGGTCAGTCACTCACTGACCCGGCATCGGAGTCGGTCAGTCACTCTCCCGGGATCTCAGTTGGTCACTCACTGTCACGGGATCAGAGTCGGTCAGTCACTGTCCCGCGATCGGAGTCGGTCAGTAACTGTCCCTGGATCAGATTCGGTCAGTTACTGTCCTGGGATCGGAGTCGGTCAGTCACTTTCCCGGGATCGGTGTCGGTCAGTCACTGTCCCGGGATCGGAGTCGGTCAGTCACTGTCCCGGATCGGAGTCAGTCAGGGTCTGTCCCGGGATTGGATTCAGTCAGTCACTGTCCCAGGATCGGTGATCGTCAGTCACTTTCCCGGGATCGGTGGCGGTCAGTCACTGTCCCGGGATCGGAGTCGGTCAGTCAATGTCCCGGGATCAGTGATGGTCACTCACTGTCCTGCATTCGGAGTCGGTCAGGCACTGTCCCAGGATCGGAGTCGGTCAGTCACTGTCCCGGGATCGGAATAGGTCACTCACTGTTTCGGGATCGGAGTCGGTCAGTCACTGTCCCGGGATCAGAGTCATTCATTTACTGTCCTGGGGTCGCAGTCGGTCACTCACTGTCCTGGGATCGGAATCGGTCAGTCACTGTCTCGCGATCGGAGTCGGTCAGTAACTGTCCCGGGATCAGTGTCGGTCACTCACTGTCCTGGGATCGGAGTCGGTCAGTCACTGTCCCAGGATCGGTTTCGGTCACTCACTGTCCCGGGATCGGAGTTGGACAGTCACTTTCCCGGGATCAGTGTTGGTCACACACTGTCCTGGGATCGGAGTCGGTCACTCACTGTCCCAGGATCGGTGTCAGTTACTCACTGTCCCGGGATCGGAATTGGACAGTCACTTTCCCGGGATCAGTGTTGGTCACTCACTGTCCTGGGATCGGTGTCGGTCACTCACTGTCCTGGGATCAGTGTCGGTCATTCACTGTCCCGAGATCAGTGTTGGTCAGTAACTGTCCCGAGATCGGAGTCGGTCAGGCACTGTCCCGGGTTCGGATTTGGTCAGTCACTGTCCCGGGATCGGAGTCGGTCAATCACTGTTCCGGGATCAGTGTCGGTCAGTCACTGTCCCGGGATCGGAGTCGGTCAGTCACTGTCCCGGATCGGAGTCGGTCAGGGTCTGTCCCGGGATCGGATTCGGTCAGTCACTGTCCCGCGATCGGTGTCGGTCAGTCACTGTCCCGGGATCGGTGACGGTCAGTTACTGTCCCGGGATCAGAGTCGGTCAGTCACTGTCCCGGGATCGGAGTTGGTCAGTCACTGTCTCGGGATTGGATTCGGTCATTCACTGTCTCGGGATCGGTGTCGGGCAGTCACAGTCCCGGGATCGGTGTCGGTCAGTCACTGTCCCGGTATCGGATTCGGTCAGTCACTGTCCCGGGATCGGATTCGGTCAGTCACTGTCCCGGGATTGGAGTCGGTCACTCACTGTCCCAAGATCGGTGTCAGTCAGTCAATGTTCCGGGATTGGAGTCAGTCAGTCACTGTCCCGGGATCAGAGTTGTGCAGTCACTGTCCCGCGATCGGAGTTGGACAGTCACTTTCCCGGGATCAGTGTTGGTCACTCACTGTCCCGGGATCGGAGTTGGACAGTCACTTTCTTGGGATCAGTGTTGGTCACACACTGTCCTGGGATCGGAGTCGGTCACTCACTGTCCCAGGATCGGTGTCAGTTACTCACTGTCCCGGGATCGGAATTGGACAGTCACTTTCCCGGGATCAGTGTTGGTCACTCACTGTCCTGGGATCGGTGTCGGTCACTCACTGTCCTGGGATCAGTGTCGGTCATTCACTGACCCGAGATCAGTGTTGGTCAGTAACTGTCCCGAGATCGGAGTCGGTCAGGCACTGTCCCGGGTTCGGATTTGGTCAGTCACTGTCCCGGGATCGGAGTCGGTCAATCACTGTTCCGGGATCAGTGTCGGTCAGTCACTGTCCCGGGATCGGAGTCGGTCAGTCACTGTCCCGGATCGGAGTCGGTCAGGGTCTGTCCCGGGATCGGATTCGGTCAGTCACTGTCCCGGGATCGGTGTCGGTCAGTCACTGTCCCGGGATCGGTGACGGTCAGTTACTGTCCCGGGATCAGAGTCGGTCAGTCACTGTCCCGGGATCGGAGTTGGTCAGTCACTGTCTCGGGATTGGATTCGGTCATTCACTGTCTCGGGATCGGTGTCGGGCAGTCACAGTCCCGGGATCGGTGTCGGTCAGTCACTGTCCCGGTATCGGATTCGGTCAGTCACTGTCCCGGGATCGGATTCGGTCAGTCACTGTCCCGGGATTGGAGTCGGTCACTCACTGACCCAAGATCGGTGTCAGTCAGTCAATGTTCCGGGATTGGAGTCAGTCAGTCACTGTCCCGCGATCAGAGTTGTGCAGTCACTGTCCCGCGATCGGAGTTGGACAGTCACTTTCCCGGGATCAGTGTTGGTCACTCACTGTCCTGGGATCGGAGTCGGTCACTCACTGTCCCAGGATCGGTGTCGGTCACTCACTGTCCCGGGATCGGAATTGGACAGTCACTTTCCCGGGATCAGTGTTGGTCACTCACTGTCCTGGGATCGGTGTCGGTCACTCACTGTCCCAGGATCAGTGTCAGTCATTCACTGTCCCGAGATCAGTGTCGGTCAGTCAATGTCCCGAGATCGGAGTCGTTCAGGCACTGTCCCGGGTTCGGATTTGGTCAGTCACTGTCCCGGGATCGGGGTCGGTCAATCACTGTTCCGGGATCAAGGTCGGTCAGTCACAGTCCCCGGATCGGAGTCGGTCAGTCACTGTCCCGGATCGGAGTCGGTCAGGGTCTGTCCCGAGATCGGATTCGGTCAGTCACAGTCCCGGGATTGGTGACGGTCAGTTACTGTCCCGGGATCAGAGTCGGTCAGTCACTGTCCCGGGATCGGTGTCGGTCAGTCACTGTCCCGGGATCGGTGATGGTCAGTTACTGTCCCGGGATCAGAGTCGGTCAGTCACTGTCCCGGGATCGGAGTTGGTCAGTCACTGTCTCGGGATTGGACTCGGTCACTCACTGTCTCGGGATTGGTGTCGGGCAGTCACAGTCCCGGGATCGGTTTCGGTCAGTCACTGTCCCGGTATCTGATTCGGTCAGTCACTGTCCCGGGATCGGATTCGGTCAGTCACTGTCCCGGGATTGGAGTCGGTCACTCACTGTCCCGAGATCGGTGTCAGTCAGTCAATGTTCCGGGATTGGAGTCAGTCAGTCACTGTCCCGGCATCAGAGTTGTGCAGTCACTGTCCCGGGATCGGAGTCGGTCAGTCACTGTCCCGGGATCGGCGATGGTCAGTCACTGTCCCGCGATCGGTGGCGGTCAGTCACTCACTGACCCGGCATCGGAGTTGGTCACTCACTGTCCCTGGATCGGAGTCGGCCAGTCACTGTCCCGGTATCGGAGTCGGTCAGTCACTGTCCCGGGATCAGTGTCAGTCAGTCACTGTCCCGAGATCGGAGTCGGTCAGTAACTGTCACGCGATTGGAGTCGGTAAGTAACTGTCCCGGTATCGGAGTGGGTCAGTCACTGTCCTGGGATCGGAGTCAGTCACTCACTGTCCCGGGATTGGAGTGGGTCATTCACTGTCCTGGGATCGGTGACGGTCGGTCACTAACTGACCTGGCATCGGAGTTGGTCAGTCACTGTCCTGATATCGGAGTCGGTCAGTCACTCTCCCGGGATCGGAGTCGTTCACTCACTGTCCTGGGATCGGAGTCGGTCAGTAACTGTCCCGGGATCGGAGTCGGTCAGTTACTGTCCCGGGATCGGATTCGGTCAGTCACTGTCCCGGGATTGGAGTCGGTCACTCACTGTCCCAAGATCGGTGTCAGTCAGTCAATGTTCCGGGATTGGAGTCAGTCAGTCACTGTCCCGCGATCAGAGTTGTGCAGTCACTGTCCCGCGATCGGAGTTGGACAGTCACTTTCCCGGGATCAGTGTTGGTCACTCACTGTCCCGGGATCGGAGTCGGTCACTCACTGTCCCAGGATCGGTGTCGGTCACTCACTGTCCCGAGATCGGAATTGGACAGTCACTTTCCCGGGATCAGTGTTGGTCACTCACTGTCCTGGGATCGGTGTCGGTCACTCACTGTCCCGGGATCAGTGTCAGTCATTCACTGTCCCGAGATCAGTGTCGGTCAGTCACTGTCCCGAGATCGGAGTCGTTCAGGCACTGTCCCGGGTTCGGATTTGGTCAGTCACTGTCCCGGGATCGGGGTCGGTCAATCACTCTTCCGGGATCAAGGTCGGTCAGTCACAGTCCCCGGATCGGAGTCGGTCAGTCACTGTCCCGGATCGGAGTCGGTCAGGGTCTGTCCCGAGATCGGATTCGGTCAGTCACTGTCCCGGGATCGGTGACGGTCAGTTACTGTCCCGGGATCAGAGTCGGTCAGTCACTGTCCCGGGATCGGTGTCGGTCAGTCACTGTCCCGGGATCGGAGTCGGTCAGTTACTGTCCCGGGATCGGAGTCGGTCAGTCACTGTCCCGGGATCGGAGTTGGTCAGTCACTGTCTCGGGATTGGACTCGGTCACTCACTGTCTCGGGATCGGTGTCGGGCAGTCACAGTCCCGGGATCGGTGTCGGTCAGTCACTGTCCCGGTATCGGATTCGGTCAGTCACTGTCCCGGGATCGGATTCGGTCAGTCACTGTCCCGGGATCAGAGTCGGTCACTCACTGTCCCGAGATCGGTGTCAGTCAGTCAATGTTCCGGGATCGGAGTCAGTCAGTCACTGTCCCGGGATCGGAGTCGTGCAGTCACTGTCCCGGGATCGGAGTCGGTCAGTCACTGTCCCGGGATCGGTGATGGTCAGTCACTGTCCCGCGATCGGTGGCGGTCAGTCACTCACTGACCCGGCATCGGAGTTGGTCACTCACTGTCCCTGGATCGGAGTCGGCCAGTCACTGTCCCGGTATCGGAGTCGGTCAGTCACTGTCCCGGGATCAGTGTCAGTCAGTCACTGTCCCGAGATCGGAGTCGGTCAGTAACTGTCACGCGATTGGAGTCGGTAAGTAACTGTCCCGGTATCGGAGTGGGTCAGTCACTGTCCTGGGATCGGAGTCAGTCACTCACTGTCCCGGGATTGGAGTGGGTCATTCACTGTCCTGGGATCGGTGACGGTCGGTCACTAACTGACCTGGCATCGGAGTTGGTCAGTCACTGTCCCGATATCGGAGTCGGTCAGTCACTCTCCCGGGATCGGAGTTGTTCACTCACTGTCCTGGGATCGGAGTCGGTCAGTAACTGTCCCGGGATCGGAGTCGGTCAGTCAGTGTCCCGGGATCGGAGTCGGTCACTCACTGTCCTGGGATCGGAGTCGGTCAGTAACTGTCACGTGATCAGAGTCAATCAGTCACTGTCCCGGGATCGGAGTTGGTCAGTCACTTTTCCGGGATCGGTGTCGGTCAGTCACTGTCCCGGGATTGGAGTCGGTCAGTCACTGTCCCGGGATCGGTGTCGGTCAGGCACAGTCCCGGGATCGGAGTCGGTCAGTCACTGTCCCGGGATCGGAGACGGTCATTCACACTCCCGGGATCGGAAATGGTCACTCAATGTCACGGGATCGGTGTCGGTAAGTCACTGTGCTGGGATCGGAGTCGGTCATTCACTGTCCCGGGATCAGTGTCAGTCAGTCGCTGTCCTGGAATCGGTGTCGGTCAGTCACTGTCCTGCGATCGGTGTCGGTCAGTCACATTCCCGGGAATGGAGTCGGTCACTCACTGTCCCGGGATCGGTGGCAGTCAGTCACTGTCCCGGTATCGGTGGCGGTCAGTCACTCACTGACCCGGCATCGGAGTTGTTCAGTCACTGTCCTGGGATCGGAGTCAGTCAGTCACTCTCCCAGGATCTCAGTTGGTCACTCACTGTCACGGGATCAGAGTCGGTCAGTCACTGTCCCGCGAACGGAGTCGGTCAGTAACTGTCCCAGGATCGGTGTCGGTCACTCACTATCCTGGGGTCGGAGTTGTACAGTCACTTTCCCGGGATCAGTGTTGGTCACTCACTGTCCTGGGATCGGAGTAGGTCACTCACTTCCTGGGATCAGTGTCGGTCATTCACTGTCCCGAGATCAGTGTCGGTCAGTCACTGTCCCGAGATCGGAGTCGGTCAGGCATTGTCTCAGGATCGGATTCGGTCAGTTACTGTCCAGGGATCGGAGTCGGTCAGTCACTTTCCCGGGATCGGTGTCGGTCAGTCACTGTCCCGGGATCGGAGTCGGTCAGTCACTGTCCCGGATCGGAGTCAGTCAGGGTCTGTCCCGGGATTGGAGTCGGTCAGTCACTGTCCCGGGATCAGTGATTGTCAGTCACTTTCCCGGGATCGGTGGCGGTCAGTCACAGACCCGGGATCGGAGTCGGTCATTCACTATCCCGGGATCGGAGTCGGTCAGTCAATGTCCCGGGATCGGTGATGGTCACTCACTGTCCCGGGATCGGAATAGGTCACTCACTGTTTCGGGATCGGAGTCGGTCAGTCACTGTCCCGGGATCGGAGTCATTCATTCACTGTCCTGGGGTCGCAGTCGGTCACTCACTGTCCTGGGATCGGAATCGGTCAGTCACTGTCTCGCGATCGGAGTCGGTCAGTAACTGTCCTGGGATCAGTGTCGGTCACTCACTGTCCCGTGATCGGAGTCGGTCAGTCACTGTCGCAGGCTCGGTGTCGGTCACTCACTGTCCCAGGATCTGAGTTGGACAGTCACTTTCCCGGGATCAGTGTTGGTCACTCACTGTCCTGGGATCGGAGTCGGTCACTCACTGTCCCAGGATTGGTGTTGGTCACTCACTGTCCCGGGATCGGAATTGGACAGTCACTTTCCCGGGATCAGTGTTGGTCACTCACTGTCCTGGGATCGGTGTCGGTCACTCACTGTCCCAGGATCAGTGTCGGTCATTCACTGTCCCGAGATCAGTGTCGGTCAGTCACTGTCCTGAGATCGGAGTCGGTCAGTCACTGTCCCAGGATCGGTGTCGGTCACTCACTGTCCCGTGGTCGGAGTTGGTCAGTCACTGTCCCGGATCGGAGTCGGTCAGGGTCTGTCCCGGGATCGGAGTCGGTCAGTCACTGTCCCGGGATCGGTGATGGTCAGTCACTTTCCCGGGATCGGTGGCGGTCAGTCACTGACCCAGTATCGGAGTCGGTCACTCACTGTCCCGGGATCAGAGTCGGTCAGTAACTGTCCCGGGATCAGTTTCGATAAGTCACTGTCCCGGGATCGGTGATGGTCAGTCACTGTCCCGCTATCGGAGTCGGTCAGTCACTGTCCCGAGATCGGAGTCGGTTATTAACTGACCCGCGTTCGGAGTCAGTCATTCACTGTCCCGGTATTCGAGTGGGTCAGTCACTGTCCCAGGATCGGAGCTGGTCATTCACTGTCCTGCGATCGCAGTCGGTCACTCACTGTCCCGCGTTCGGAGTCGGTCAGTAACTGTCCCGGGATTGGTGTCGGTCACTCACTGTCCCGGGATCGGAGTTGGACAGTCATTTTCCCGGGATCAGTGTTGGTCACTCACTGTCCCGGGATCGGAGCGGGTCAATCACTGTCCTGGGATCGGTGATGGTCAGTCAATAACTGACCTGGCATCGGAGTTGGTCCGTCACTGTCCCGGGATCGGAGTCGGTCAGTCACTCTCCCGGGATCGGAGTCGTTCACTCACTGTCATGGGATCGGAGTCGGTCAGTCACTGTCCCAGGATCGGTGTCGGTCACTCACTGTCCCAGGGTCGGAGTTGGACAGTCACTTTCCCGGGATCGGTGACGGTCAGTCACTGTCCCGGGATCGGAATCGGTCACTCAGTGTCCCGCGATCGGAGTCGGTCAGGCACTGTCCCGGGATCGGAGTAGCTCACTCACTGTTTCGGGATCGCAATCGGTCAATCACTGTACCGGGATCGGAGTCGGTCAGTCACTGTCCCGGGATCGGTGTCGGTCACTCACTGTCCCGGGATCGGAGTCGGTCAGTTACTGTCCCGGGATTGGATTCTGTCAGTCACTGTCCCAGGATCGGAGTTGGTCAGGCACTGTCCCGGGATCGGAGTAGCTCACTCACTGTTTTGGGATCGTAATCGGTCAGTCAGTGTCCCGGGATCGGAGTCGGTCAGTCACTGTCCCGCGATCGGAGTCGGTCAGTAACTATCCCAGGATCAGTGTCGGTCACTCACTGTCCCAGGATCGGAGTTGGACAGTCACTTTCCCGGGATCGGTGACGGTCAGTCACTGTCCCGGGATCGGAATCGGTCACTCAGTGTCCCGCGATCGGAGTCGGTCAGGCACTGTCCCGGGATCGGAGTAGCTCACTCACTGTTTCGGGATCGCAATCGGTCACTCACTGTCCCGGGATCGGAGTCTGTCAGTCACTGTCCCGCGATCGGAGTCGGTCAGTAACTGTCCCGGGATCAGTGTCGGTCAATCACTGTACCGGGATCGGAGTCGGTCAGTCACTGTCCCGGGATCGGTGTCGGTCACTCACTGTCCCGGGATCGGAGTCGGTCAGTTACTGTCCCGGGATTGGATTCCGTCAGTCACTGTCCCGGGATCGGAGTTGGTCAGTCACTGTCCCAGGATCGGAGTTGGTCAGGCACTGTCCCTGGATCGGAGTAGCTCACTCACTGTTTTGGGATCGTAATCGGTCAGTCAGTGTCCCGGGATCGGAGTCGGTCACTCACTGTCCTGGGATCGGAGTCGGTCAGTAACTGTCACGTGATCAGAGTCAATCCGTCACTGTCCCGGGATCGGAGTTGGTCAGTCACTTTTCCGGGATCGGTGTCGGTCAGTCACTGTCCCGGGATTGGAGTCGGTCAGTCACTGTCCCGGGATCGGTGTCGGTCAGGCACAGTCCCGGGATCGGAGTCGGTCAGTCACTGTCCCGGGATCGGAGACGGTCAGTCACACTCCCGGGATCAGAAATGGTCACTCAATGTCACGGGATCGGTGTCGGTAAGTCACTGTGCTGGGATCGGAGTCGGTCATTCACTGTCCCGGGATCAGTGTCAGTCAGTCGCTGTCCCAGAATCGGTGTCGGTCAGTCACTGTCCTGCGATCGGTGTCGGTCAGTCACATTCCCGGGAATGGAGTCGGTCACTCACTGTCCCGGGATCGGTGGCAGTCAGTCACTGTCCCGGTATCGGTGGCGGTCAGTCACTCACTGACCCGGCATTGGAGTTGGTCAGTCACTGTCCTGGGATCGGAGTCAGTCAGTCACTCTCCCAGGATCTCAGTTGGTCACTCACTGTCACGGGATCAGAGTCGGTCAGTCACTGTCCCGCGAACGGAGTCGGTCAGTAACTGTCCCAGGATCGGTGTCGGTCACTCACTATCCTGGGGTCGGAGTTGTACAGTCACTTTCCCGGGATCAGTGTTGGTCACTCACTGTCCTGGGATCGGAGTAGGTCACTCACTTCCTGGGATCAGTGTCGGTCATTCACTGTCCCGAGATCAGTGTCGGTCAGTCACTGTCCCGAGATCGGAGTCGGTCAGGCATTGTCCCTGGATCGGATTCGGTCAGTTACTGTCCAGGGATCGGAGTCGGTCAGTCACTTTCCCGGGATCGGTGTCGGTCAGTCACTGTCCCGGGATCGGAGTGGGTCAGTCACTGTCCCGGGTTCGGAGTAGGTCACTCACTGTCCTGGGATCGGAGTCGGTCTCTTACTGTCCCGGGATCGGAGTCACTCAATCACTGTCCCGGGATTGGAGTCGGTCACTCACTGTCCCGGGATCGGAGTCGGTCAGTCACTGTCCCGGGATCGGTTTCAATAAGTCACTGTCCCGGGATCGGTGATGGTCAGTCACTGTCCCGTTATCGGAGTCGGTCAGTCACTGTCCCGAGATCAGAGTCGGTCATTAACTGACCCGCGTTCGGAGTCAGTCAGTCACTGTCCCGGTATTGGAGTGGGTCAGTCACTGTCCCGGGATCGGTGATGGTCAGTCACTAACTGACCTGGCATCAGAGTTGGTCAGTCACTGTCCCGGGATCGGAGTCGGTCAGTCACTCTCCCAGGATCGGAATCATTCACTCACTGTCCTGGGATTGGAGTCGGTCAGTAACTGTCCCGGTATCGGAGTCGGTCAGTCACTGTCCCGGGATCGGAGTTGGTCAATCACTGTCACGGGATCAGAGTCGATCAGTCACTGTCCCGCGATCAGAGTCGGTCAGTAACTGTCCCAGGATCGGTGTCGGTCACTCACGGTCCCGGGGTCGGAGTTGGACAGTTACTTTCCCGGGATCGGTGACGGTCAGTCACTGTCCCGGGATCGGAATCGGTCACTCAGTGTCCCGCGATCGGAGTCGGTCAGGCACTGTCCCGGGATCGGAGTAGCTCACTCACTGTTTCGGGATCGCAATCGGTCACTCACTGTCCCAGGATCGGAGTCGGTCAGTCACTGTCCCGGGATCAGTGGCAGTCAGTCACTGACCCGGGATCAGAGTCGGTCAGTCACTGTCCCGGTATCGGAGTCAGTCACTCACTGTCCCGGGATCGATGATGGTCAGTCACTGTCCCGGGATTGGAGTCGGTCACTCACTGTCCCACGATCGGAGTCGGTCAGGCACTGTCCCGGGATCGGAGTCGGTCAGTCACTGTCCCAGGTTCGGAGAAGTTCACTCACTGTCCCGGGATCGGAGTCAGTCACTCACTGTCATGGGATCAGAGTCGGTCAGGGTCTGTCCCGGGATTGGAGTCGGTCAGTCACTATCCCGGGATCGGAGCTGGTCATTCACTGTCCTGCGATCGCAGTCGGTCACTCACTGTCCCGGGATCGCAGTGGGTCAGTCACTGTCCCGGAATCGGAGTCGGTCAGTCATTGTCCCGGGATCGGTGATGGTCAGTCACTCTCCCGGGATCGGTGGCAGTCAGTCTCTGACCCGGGATCGGAGTCGGTCAGTCACTGTCCCTGGATCGGATTCGGTCACTCACTGTCCCGGGATCGATGATGGTCAGTCACTGTCCCGGGATTGAAGTTGGTCACTCACTGTCCCACGATCGGACTCGGTCAGGCACTCTCCCGGGATCAGTGTCGGTCAGTCACTGTCCCGGGATCGGAGTCGGTCAGTCACTGTCCCAGGATCAGTGTCGGTCAATCACTGTCCCGGGATCGGAGTCGGTCAGTCACTGTCCCGGGATCGGTGTCGGTCACTCACTGTCCCGGGATCGGAGTTGGACAGTCACTTTCCCGGGATCAGTGTTGGTCACTCACTGTCCTGGGATCGGAGTCGGTCAGTCACTGTCCCGGGATCAGTGTCGGTCAGTCACTGTCCCGGGATCAGTGTCGGTCAGTCACTGTCCCGGGATCGGAGTCGGTCAGTCACTGTCCCGGATCGGAGTCAGTCAGGGTCTGTCCCGGGATCAGAGTCGGTCAGTCACTGTCCCGGGATCGGATTCGGTCAATCACTGTCCCGGGATCGGAGTCGGTCACTCAGTGTCCCGTGATCGGAGTCGGTCAGGCACTGTCCCGGGATCGGAGTCGGTCAGTCACTGTCCCGGGATCGGAGTAGCTCACTCACTGTTTCGGGATCGCAATCGGTCACTCACTGTCCCGGGATCGGAGTTGGTCAGTCACTGTCTCGGGATCGGACTCAGTCACTCACTGTCTCGGGATCGGTGTCGGGCAGTCACAGTCCCGTGATCAGAGTCGGTCAGTCACTGTCAAGGGATCAGAGTCGGTCAGTCACTGTCCCGCGATTGGAGTTGGTCATTCACTGTCCTGGGATCGGAGTCGGTGAGTCACTCTCCCGGGAGCGGAGTCGCTCACTCACATTCCCGGGATCGGAGTTGGTCACTCACTGACCCGAGATCGGAGTCGGTCACTCACTGTCCCGGGATCGGAGTCAGTCAATCACTGTCCCGGGATCGGAGTCGGTCAGTCACTGTCAAGGGATCAGAGTCGGTCAGTCACTGTCCCGTGATCGGAGTTGGTCATTCACTGTCCTAGGATCGGAGTCGGTGAGTCACTCTCCCAGGAGCGGAGTCGCTCACTCACTTTATCGGGATCGGAGTTGGTCACTCACTGACCCGAGATCGGAGTCGGTCACTCACTGTCCCGGGATCGGAGTCAGTCAATCACTGTCCCGGGATCGGAGTCGGTCAGTCACTGTCAAGGGATCAGAGTCGGTCAGTCACTGTCCCGTGATCGGAGTTGGTCATTCACTGTCCTAGGATCGGAGTCGGTGAGTCACTCTCCCAGGAGCGGAGTCGCTCACTCACTTTATCGGGATCGGAGTCAGTCACTCACTGACCCGAGATCGGAGTTGGTCACTCACTGTCCCGGGATCGGAGTCAGTCAATCACTGTCCCGGGATTGGAGTCGGTCTCTCACTGACCCTAGATCGGTGTCGGTCAGTCACTGTCCCAGTAACGGAGTCAGTCACTCACTGTCCCGGGATCGGAGTCGGTCAGTCACTGTCCCGGGATCGGTGTCGGTAGGTCACTGTCCCGGGATCGGTGATGGTCAGTCACTGTCCCAGTATCGGAGTCGGTCAGTCACTGTCCCAAGATCGGAGTCGGTCAGTAACTGACCCGCGATCGGAGTCGGTCAGTCCTTGTCCCGGTATTGGAGTGGGTCAGTCACTGTCCCGGGATCAGTGTCGGTCACTCACTGTCCCGGGATCGGAGTGGGTCAGTCACTGTCCTGGGATCGGTGACGGTCAGTCACTAACTGACCTGGCATCGGAGTTGGTCAGTCACTGTCCCGGGATCGGAGTCGGTCAGTCACTCTCCCGGGATCGGAATCGTTCACTCACTGTCCTGGGATCGGAGTCGGTCAGTCACATTCCCGGGATTGGAGTCGGTCAGGCACTTTCCCGGTATCGGAGTCGGACAGTCACTATCCCAGGATCGGAGTTGGTCAGTCACTGTCCCAATATCGGAGTAGGTCAATCACTGTACCGGGATCAGAGTCGGTCAGTAACTGTCCTGGGATCGGAGTCGGTCAGTCACTTTCCCGGAATCAGAGTCGTTCAGTAATTGTTCCGGCATCGGAGTCGTTCAGTCACTGCCCGGACTCGGAATCTGTCAGTCACTGTCCTGGGATCGGAGACCTTCAGACACTCTTCTGCTCATTCGTTCCATTCCTACTCTGTGGTCTGTTTGTGTCTATCCATTCCTGCTCTGAGCTGGGTTCGTGATAGTCCATTCCTGCTCTGTGCTGGGTTTGTGTCAGTCCATCCTCCACTTTGCTGAGTTTGATCCCGCCCATTCCTGCTCTGTGCTGTGTTTGTCTCTGTCCATTCATGCTCTGTGCTCTGGTTGTGTCTGTCCATTCCTGCTCTGTGCTGTGTTTGAGTCTGTCCATTGCTGCTCTGAGCTGTGTTTGTGTCTGTCCATTTCTGCTCTGTGCTTGGTTTGGGTCTGTCCATTCCTGCTCTCTTCTGTGTTTATGTATGTGCATTGCTGCTCTGTGCTTTGTTTGTGTCTGCCCATTCCTGCTCCATGCTGTGTTTGTGTCTGTCCATTGCAGCTCTGTGCTGTGTTTGTGTCTCTCCATTCCCGCTCTGTGCTGTGTTTGTGTCTGTCCATTGCTCCTCTGTGGCGTGTTTGTGTCTGTCCATACCTGGTCTGTGCTGTGCTTGTGTCTGTCCATTCCTGTCTGTGCATTGTTTGTGTCTCTCCATTCCGGCTCAGTGCAGTGTTTGTGTCTCTCCATTCCAGCTCTGTGATGTGTTTGTGTCTGTCCATTCCTGCTCTGTGCTGTGTTTGTGTCTGTCCATTCCTGCTCTGTGCTGGGTTTGTGTCTGTCCATTGTTGCTCTGTGCTGTGTTTGTGTCTCTCCATTCCCATTCTGTGGTGGGTTTGTGTCTGTCCATTCCTGTCTGTGCATTATTTGGGTCTCTCCATTCCTGCTCTGTGCTATGTTTCTGTCTGTACATCCCTGCTCTATGGTGGGTTTGTGTCTGTCCATTCCTGCTCTGTGCTGTGTTTGAGAAAGTCGATTGCAGCTCTGAGCTGTGTTTGTGTCTGTCCATTTCTACTCTGTGCTTAGTTTGGGTCTGTCCATACCTGCTCTGTTCTGTGTTTATGTCTGAAGATTGCTGCTCTGTGCTGTGTTTGTGTCTGTCCATTGCAACTCTGCGCTGGATTTGATCTCTCTCCATTCCCACTCTGTGCTGTGTTTGTCTCTGTCCATTCCTGCTCTGTGCCATGATTGTGTCTGTCAAATCCTGCTCTGTGTTGTGTTTGTGTCTATACATTCCTGGTCTGTGCTGTGTTTATGTCTGTCCAATCCTGCTCTGTTTTTTGTTCATGTCTGTCCATTCCTGTTCTGTGCTGGGTTTGTGTCTATACATTCCTGCTCTGTGCTGTGTTTGAGTCTGTACATCCCTGGTCTGTGCTGTGTTTGTGTCTGTCCATTGCTGCTCTGTGCTGTGGTTGTGTCTCTCCATTCCCACTCGGTGCTGTGCTTGTGTCTGTCCATTCCTGCTCTGTGCTGGGTTTGTGTCTGTCCTTTGCTGCTCTGTGCTGTATTTGTGTCTGTCCATTCCTGTTCTGTGCTGTGTTTGCGTCTGTCCATTCCTGCTCTGTGCTGGGTTTGTGTCTGTCCATTGCTGCTCGGTGCTGTGTTTGTGTCTCTCCATTCCCGCTCTGTGCTGTGTTTGTCTGTGTCCATTCCTGCTCTGTGCTGTGTTTGTGTCTCTCCATTCCTGCTCTGTGCTCGGTTTGTGTCTGTCCATTCCTGCTCTGTGCTGTGTTTGTGTCTGTCCATTGCTGCTCTGTG
Source organism: Carcharodon carcharias (assembly GCF_017639515.1). NCBI lineage: Eukaryota > Metazoa > Chordata > Chondrichthyes > Lamniformes > Lamnidae > Carcharodon > Carcharodon carcharias. The sequence continues at coordinate 7,532,857 of NW_024470624.1, forward strand.
CTTCGTTTGTGTCTCTCCATTCCCGCTCTGTGCTGTGTTTGTGTCTGTCCATTCCCACTATGTGCTGTGTTTGCCTCTGTCCATTCCTGCTCTGTGCTCGGTTTGTGACTATACATTCCTGCTCTGGGCTGTGCATGTGTCTGTCCATTGCTGCTCTGTGCTTCGTTTGTGTCTATACATTCCTGGTCTGCACTGTGTTTATGTCTGTCCAATCCTGCTCTGTTCTGTGTTCATGTCTGCACATTCCTGCTCTGTGCAGGGTTTGTGTCTATACATTCCTGCTCTGTGCTGTGTTTGAGACTGTACATCCCTGGTCTGTGCTGTGTTTGTATCTGTCCATTGCTGCTCTGTGCTGGGTTTGTGTCTGTCCATTCCTGCTCTCTGCTCGGTTTGTATTTATCCATTCCTGCTCTGTGCTGGGTTTTATCTCTCCATTCCCACTCTGTGCTGTGTTTGTGTCTGTCCATTCCCGCTCTGTGCTGTGTTTGTGAATCTCCATTCCCACTCTGTGCTGTCTTTGTGTCTGTCCATTCCTGCTCTGTGCTGGGATTGTGTCTCACCATTCCCACTCTGTGCTGTGTTTGTGTCTGTCCATTCCTGCTCTGTGCTGTGTTTGTATCTGTCCATTCCTGCTCTGTTCTCAGTTTGTATTTGTCCATTCCTGCTCTGTACTGTGTTTGTGTCTCTCCATTCCAACTCTGTGTTGTGTTTGTGTCTGTCCATTCCCGCTCTGTGCTGTGTTTGTGTCTCTCCATTCCCGCTCTGTGCTGTCTTTGTGTCTGTCCATTCCTGCTGTGTGCTGGGTTTGTGTCTGTTCATTCCTGCTCTGTGCCGTGTTTGTGTCTGTCAAATTCTGCCCTGTGGTGTGTTTGTGTCTATCCAATCCGGCTCTGTGCAGTGTTTGTGTCTGTCCATTGCTGCTCTGTGCTGTGTTTGTTACCACTCTGTGCTGTGCTTGTGTCTGTCCATTCCTGCTCTGTGCTGCGTTTGTGTCTCTCCATTCCCGCTCTGTGCTGTGTTTGTCTCTGTCCATTCCTGCTCTGTGAAATGTTTGTGTCTGTCAAATCCTGCTCTGTTCTGTGTTTGTGTCTATACATTCCTGGACTGTGCTGTGTTTGTGTCTGTCCAATCCTGGTCTGTGCTGTGTTTGTTTCTGTCCACTCCAGGTCTGTGCTGTGTTTGTGTCTGTCCATTCCTGCTCTGTGCTGGGTTTGTGTCTATACATTCCTGCTCTGGGCTGTGCATGAGTCTGACCATTCCTGCTCTGTGGTGTGTTTGTGTTTGTCCATTCCTGCTCTGTGCTGTGTTTGAGTCTGTCCATTGCTGCTCTGTGCTGTGTTTGAGTCTGTCCATTCCTGCTCTGTGCTGTGTTTGTGTCTGTCCTTTGCTGCTCTGTGCTGGGTTTGTGTCTCTCCATTCCTGCTCTGTGCTCGGTTTGTGTCTGTCCATTCCTGCTCTGTGCTGTGTTTGTGTCTGTCCATTGCTGCTCTGTGCTTCGTTTGTGTCTCTCCATTCCCGCTCTGTGCTGTTTTTGTGTCTGTCCATTCCCACTCTGTGCTGTGTTTGTCTCTGTCCATTCCTGCTCTGTACTCGGTTTGTGTCTATACATTCCTGCTCTGGGCTGTGCATGTGTCTGTCCATTGCTGCTCTGTACTTCGTTTGTGTCTATACATTCCTGGTCTGTACTGTGTTTATGTGTGTTCAATCCTGCTCTGTTCTGTGGTCATGTCTGTCCGTTCCTGCTCTGTGCAGGGTTTGTGTCTATACATTCCTGCTCTGTGCTGTTTTTGAGTCTGTACATCCCTGGTCTGTGCTGTGATTGTGTCTGTCCATTGCTGCTCTGTGCTGTGGTTGTGTCTCTCCATTCCAACTCGGTGCTGTGTTGTGTCTGTCCATTCCTGCTCTGTGCTGGGTTTGTGTCTGTCCATTGCTGCACGGTGCGGTGTTTGTGTCTCTCCATTCCCGCTCTGTGCTGTGTTTGTCTCTGTCCATTCCTGCTCTGTGCTGTGTTTGTGTCTGTCCATTCCTGCTCTCTGCTCGGTTTGTATTTGTCCATTCCTGCTCTGTGCTGGGTTTTATCTCTCCATTCCCACTCTGTGCTGCGTTTGTGTCTGTCCATTCCCGCTCTGTGCTGTGTTTGTGAATCTCCATTCCCGCTCTGTGCTGTCTTTGTGTCTGTCCATTCCTGCTCTGTGCTGGGTTTGTGTCTCTCCATTCCCACTCTGTGCTGAGTTTGGGTCTGTTCATTCCTGCTCTGTGCCGTGTTTGTGTCTGTCAAATTCTGCTCTGTGGTGTGTTTGTGTCTGTCCAATCCCGCTCTGTGCTGTGTTTCTGTCTATACATTCCTGGACTGTGCTGTGTTTGTGTCTGTCCAATCCTGGTCTGTGCTGTGTTTGTGTCTGTCCATTCCTGCTCTGTGCTGTGTTTGTTTCTGTCCACTCCAGGTCTGTGCTGTGTTTGTGTCTGTCCATTCCTGCTCTGTGCTGGGTTTGTGTCTATACATTCCTGCTCTGGGCTGTGCATGAGTCTGACCATTCCTGCTCTGTGCTGGGTTTGTGTCTCTCCATTCCTGCTCTGTGCTGTGTTTGAGTCTGTCCATTCCTGCTCTGTTCTGTGTTTGTGTCTGTCCATTGCTGCTCTGTTCTGTGTTTGTGTCTGTCCATTGCTGCTCTGTGCTGTGTTTGTGTCTGTCCATTGCTGCTCTGAGCTGTGTTTGTATCTGTCCATTCCTGCTCTGTGCTGTGTTTGAGTCTGTCCATTGCTGCTCTGTGCTGTGTTTGTGTCTGTCCATTCCTGCTCTGTGCTGTGTTTGAGTCTGTCCATTGCTGCTCTGTGCTGTGTTTGTGTCTGTCCATTCCTGATGTGTGCTGCGTTTGTGTCTCTCCATTCCCGCTCTGTGCTGTGCTTGTGTCTGTCCATTCCTGCTCTGTGCTGTGTTTGAGTCTGTCCATTGCTGCTCTGAGCTGTGTTTGTGTCTGTCCATTCCTGCTCTGTGCTGGGTTTGTGTCTCTCCATTCCTGCTCTGTGCTGTGTTTGAGTCTGTCCATTCCTGCTCTGTTCTTTGTTTGTGTCTGTCCATTGCAGCTCTGTGCTGTTTTTGTGTCTCTCCATTCCCGCTCTGTGCTGTGTTTGTGTCTGTCCATTGCTCCTCAGTGGCGTGTTTGTGTCTGTCCATTCCTGGTCTGTGCTGTGCTTGTGTCTGTCCATTCCTGTCTGTGCATTGTTTGTGTCTCTCCATTCCTGCTCAGTGCTGTGTTTGTGTCTCTCCATTCCTGCTCTGTGATGTGTTTGTGTCTGTCCATTCCTGCACGTTGCTGTGTTTGTGTCTGTCCATTCCTGCTCTGTGCTGGGTTAGTGTCTGTCCATTGTTGCTCTGTGCTGTGTTTGTGTCTCTCCATTCCCATTCTGTGGTGGGTTTGTGTCTGTCCATTCCTGTCTGTGCATTGTTTGTGTCTCTCCATTCCTGCTCTGTGCTATGTTTCTGTCTGTACATCCCTGCTCTGTGGTGGGTTTGTGTCTGTCCATTCCTGCTCTGTGCTGTGTTTGAAAAAGTCGATTGCGGCTCTGAGCTGTGTTTGTGTCTCTCCATTTCTACTCTGTGCTAAGTTTGGGTCTGTCCATACCTGCTCTGTTCTGTGTTTATGTCTGAAGATTGCTGCTCTGTGCTGTGTTTGTGTCTGTCCATTGCAGCTCTGCGCTGGATTTGTGTCTCTCCATTCCCACTCTGTGCTGTGTTTGTCTCTGTCCAATCCTGCTCTGTGCTGTGTTTGTGTCTATAAATTCCTCGTCTGTGCGGTGTTTATGTCTGTCCAATCCTGCTCTGTTCTGTGTTCATGTCTGTCCATTCCTGTTCTGTGCTGGGTTTGTTTCTATACATTCCTGCTCTGTGCTGTGTTTGAGTCTGTACATCCCTGGTCTGTGCTGTGTTTGTGTCTGTCCATTGCTGCTCTGTGCTGTGGTTGTGTCTCCATTCCCACTCGGTGCTGTGCTTGTGTCTGTCCATTCCTGCTCTGTGCTGGGTTTGTGTCTGTCCTTTGCTGCTCTGTGCTGTATTTGTGTCTGTCCATTCCTGCTCTGTGCTGTGTTTGCATCTGTCCATTCCTGCTCTGTGCTGGGTTTGTGTCTGTCCTTTGCTGCTCTGTGCTGGGTTTGTGTCTCTCCATTCCTGCTCTGTGCTCGGTTTGTGTCTGTCCATTCCTGCTCTGTACTGTGTTTGTGTCTGTCCATTGCTGCTCTGTGCTTCGTTTGTGTCTCTCCATTCCCGCTCTGTGCTGTTTTTGTGTCTGTCCATTCCCACTCTGTGCTGTGTTTGTCTCTGTCCATTCCTGCTCAGTGCTCGGTTTGTGTCTATACATTCCTGCTCTGGGCTGTGCATGTGTCTGTCCATTGCTGCTCTGTGCTTCGTTTGTGTCTATACATTCCTGGTCTGTACTGTGTTAAAGTGTGTCCAATCCAGCTCTGTTCTGTGTTCATGTCTGTCCATTCCTGCTCTGTGCAGGGTTTGTGTCTATACATTCCTGCTCTGTGCTGTGTTTGAGTCTGTACATCCCTGGTCTGTGCTGTGTTTGTGTCTGTCCATTGCTGCTCTGTGCTGTGGTTGTGTCTCTCCATTCCCACTCGGTGCTGTGTTGTGTCTGTCCATTCCTGCTCTGTGCTGGGTTTGTGTCTGTCCATTGCTGCACAGTGCGGTGTTTGTGTCTCTCCATTCCTGCTCTGTGCTGTGTTTGTGTCTCTCCATTCCAACTCTGTGCTGTCTTTGTGTCTGTCCATTCCTGCTCTGTGCTGGGATTGTGTCTCACCATTCCCACTCTGCGCTGTGTTTGTCTCTGTCCATTCCTGCACGTTGCTGTGTTTGTGTCTGTCCATTCCTGCTCTCTGCTCGGTTTGTATTTGTCCATTCCTGCTCTGTGCTGGGTTTTATCTCTCCATTCCCACTCTGTACTGCGTTTGTGTCTGTCCATTCCCGCTCTGTGCTGTGTTTGTGAATCTCCATTCCCGCTCTGTGCTGTCTTTGTGTCTGTCCATTCCTGCTCTGTGCTGGGATTGTGTCTCACCATTCCCACTCTGTGCTGTGTTTGTGTCTGTCCATTCCTGCTCTGTGCTGTGTTTGTATCTGTCCATTCCTGCTCTGTGCTCGGTTTGTATTTGTCCATTCCTGCTCTGTGCTGTGTTTGTGTCTCTCCATTCCAACTCTGTGCTGTGTTTGTGTCTGTCCATTCCCGCTCTGTGCTTTGTTTGTGTCTCTCTATTCCCGCTCTGTGCTGTCTTTGTGTCTGTCCATTCCTGCTCTGTACTGGGTTTGTGTCTCTCCATTCCTGCTCTGTGCTGTGTTTGAGTCTGTCCATTGCTGCTCTGAGCTGTGTTTGGGTCTGTCCATTTCTGCTCTGTGCTTTGTTTGGGTCTGTCCATTCCTGCTCTGTTCTTTGTTTGTGTCTGTCCATTGCAGCACCGTGCTGTTTTTGTGTCTCTCCATTCCCGCTCTGTGCTGTGTTTGTGTCTGTCCATTGCTCCTCTGTGGCGTGTTTGTGTCTGTCCATTCCTGGTCTGTGCTGTGCTTGTGTCTGTCCATTCCTTTCTGTGCATTGTTTGTGTCTCTCCATACCTGCTCAGTGCTGTGTTTGTGTCTCTCCATTCCTGCTCTGTGATGTGTTTGTGTCTGTCCATTCCTGCACGTTGCTGTGTTTGTGTCTGTCCATTCCTGCTCTGTGCTGGGTTTGTGTCTGTCCATTGTTGCTCTGTGCTGTGTTTGTGTCTCTCCATTCCCATTCTGTGGTGGGTTTGTGTCTGTCCATTCCTGTCTGTGCATTGTTTGTGTCTCTCCATTCCTGCTCTGTGCTATGTTTCTGTCTGTACATCCCTGCTCTGTGGTGGGTTTGTGTCTGTCCATTCCTGCTCTGTGCTGTGTTTGAGAAAGTCGATTGCGGCTCTGAGCTGTGTTTGTGTCTGTCCTTTTCTACTCTGTGCTTAGTTTGGGTCTGTCCATACCTGCTCTGTGCTGGGATTGTGTCTCTCCATTCCCACTCTGTGCTGTCTTTGTGTCTGTCCATTCCTGCTCTGTGCTAGGTTTGTGTCACTCCATTCCCACTCTGTGCTGAGTTTGTGTCTGTTCATTCCTGCTCTGTGCCGTGTTTGTTTCTGTCAAATTCTGCTTTGTGGTGTGTTTGTGTCTGTCTAATCCGGCTCTGTGCAGTGTTTGTGTGTGTCCATTGCTGCTCTGTGCTGTGTTTGTTACCAATCTGTGCTGTGCTTGTGTCTATCAAAACCTGCTCTGTGCTGCGTTTGTGTCTGTCCATTCCCGCTCTGTGCTGTGTTTGTCTCTGTCCATTCCTGCTCTGTGCTGGGTTTGTTTCTATACATTCCTGCTCTGTGCTGTGTTTGAGTCTGTACATCCCTGGTCTGTGCTGTGTTTGTGTCTGTCCATTGCTGCTCTGTGCTGTGTTTGTTTCTGTCCACTCCAGGTCTGTGCTGTGTTTGTGTCTGTCCATTCCTGCTCTGTGCTGGGTTTGTGTCTATACATTCCTGCTCTGGGCTGTGCATTGAGTCTGACCATTCCTGCTCTGTGGTGTGTTTGTGTTTGTCCATTCCTGCTCTGTGCTGTGTTTGAGTCTGTCCATTGCTGCTCTGTGCTGTGTTTGAGTCTGTCCATTCCTGCTCTGTGCTGTGTTTGTGTCTGTCCTTTGCTGCTCTGTGCTGGGTTTGTGTCTCTCCATTCCTGCTCTGTGCTCGGTTTGTGTCTGTCCATTCCTGCTCTGTGCTGTGTTTGTGTCTGTCCATTGCTGCTCTGTGCTTCGTTTGTGTCTCTCCATTCCCGCTCTGTGCTGTGTTTGTGTCTGTCCATTCCCACTCTGTGCTGTGTTTGTCTCTGTCCATTCCTGCTCTGTACTCGGTTTGTGTCTATACATTCCTGCTCTGGGCTGTGCATGTGTCTGTCCATTGCTGCTCTGTACTTCGTTTGTGTCTATACATTCCTGGTCTGTACTGTGTTTATGTGTGTTCAATCCTGCTCTGTTCTGTGGTCATGTCTGTCCGTTCCTGCTCTGTGCAGGGTTTGTGTCTATACATTCCTGCTCTGTGCTGTTTTTGAGTCTGTACATCCCTGGTCTGTGCTGTGATTGTGTCTGTCCATTGCTGCTCTGTGCTGTGGTTGTGTCTCTCCATTCCAACTCGGTGCTGTGTTGTGTCTGTCCATTCCTGCTCTGTGCTGGGTTTGTGTCTGTCCATTGCTGCACGGTGCAGTGTTTGTGTCTCTCCATTCCCGATCTGTGCTGTGTTTGTCTCTGTCCATTCCTGCTCTGTGCTGTGTTTGTGTCTGTCCATTCCTGCTCTCTGCTCGGTTTGTATTTGTCCATTCCTGCTCTGTGCTGGGTTTTATCTCTCCATTCCCACTCTGTGCTGCGTTTGTGTCTGTCCATTCCCGCTCTGTGCTGTGTTTGTGAATCTCCATTCCCGCTCTGTGCTGTCTTTGTGTCTGTCCATTCCTGCTCTGTGCTGGGTTTGTGTCTCTCCATTCCCACTCTGTGCTGAGTTTGGGTCTGTTCATTCCTGCTCTGTGCCGTGTTTGTGTCTGTCAAATTCTGCTCTGTGGTGTGTTTGTGTCTGTCCAATCCCGCTCTGTGCTGTGTTTCTGTCTATACATTCCTGGACTGTGCTGTGTTTGTGTCTGTCCAATCCTGGTCTGTGCTGTGTTTGTGTCTGTCCATTCCTGCTCTGTGCTGTGTTTGTTTCTGTCCACTCCAGGTCTGTGCTGTGTTTGTGTCTGTCCATTCCTGCTCTGTGCTGGGTTTGTGTCTATACATTCCTGCTCTGGGCTGTGCATGAGTCTGTCCATTCCTGGTCTGTGCTGTGTTTGTGTCTTTCCATTCCTGGTCTGTGATGTGTTTGTGTCTCTCCATTCCTGCTCAGTGCTGGGTTTGTGTCTGTCCATTCCTGCTCTGTGCTGGGTTTGTCTATGTCCATTGTTGCTCTGTGCTGTGTTTGTGTCTCTCCATTCCCATTCTGTGGTGGGTTTGTGTCTGTCCATTCCTGTCTGTACATTGTTTGTGTCTCTCCATTCCTGCTCTGTGCTATGTTTCTGTCTGTACATCCCTGATCTGTGGTGGGTTTATATCTGTCCATTCCTGCTCTGTGCTGTGTTTGAGAAAGTCGATTGCGGCTCTGAGCTGTGTTTGTGTCTGTCCATTTCTACTCTGTGCTTAGTTTGGGTCTGTCCATACCTGCTCTGTTCTGTGTTTATGTCTGAACATTGCTGCTCTGTGCTGTGTTTGTGTCTGTCCATTGCAGCTCTGCGCTGGATTTGTGTCTCTCCATTCCCACTCTGTGCTGTGTTTGTCTCTGTCCAATCCTGCTCTGTGCTGTGTTTGTGTCTATAAATTCCTCGTCTGTGCGGTGTTTATGTCTGTCCAATCCTGCTCTGTTCTGTGTTCATGTCTGTCCATTCCTGTTCTGTGCTGGGTTTGTGTCTATACATTCCTGCTCTGTGCTGTTTTTGAGTCTGTACATCCCTGGTCTGTGCTGTGTTTATGTCTGTCCAATCCTGCTCTGTTCTGTGTTCATGTCTGTCCATTCCTGTTCTGTGCTGGGTTTGTTTCTATACATTCCTGGTCTGTGCTGTGTTTATGTCTGTCCAATCCTGCTCTGTTCTGTGTTCATGTATGTCCATTCCTGCTCTGTGCAGGGTTTGTGTCTATACATTCCTGCTCTGTGCTGTGTTTGAGACTGTACATCCCTGGTCTGTGCTGTGTTTGTGTCTATCCATTGCTGCTCTGTGCTGTGGTTGTGTCTCTGCATTCCCACTCGGTGCTGTGTTGTGTCTGTCCATTCCTGCTCTGTGCTGGGTTTGTGTCTGTCCATTGCTCCACGATGCGGTGTTTGTGTCTTTCCATTCCTACTCTGTGCTCGGTTTGTATTTGTCCATTCCTGCTCTGTGCTGGGTTTGTTTCTATACATTCCTGCTCTGTGCTGTGTTTGAGTCTGTACATCCCTGGTCTGTGCTGTGTTTGTGTCTGTCCATTGCTGCTCTGTGCTGTCGTTGTGTCTCTCCATTCCCACTCGGTGCTGTGCTTGTGTCTGTCCATTCCTGCTCTGTGCTGGGTTTGTGTCTGTCCTTTGCTGCTCTGTGCTGTATTTGTGTCTGTCCATTCCTGCTCTGTGCTGTGTTTGCGTCTGTCCATTCCTGCTCTGTGCTGGGTTTGTGTCTGTCCATTGCTGCTCTGTGCTTCGTTTGTGTCTCTCCATTCCCGCTCTGTGCTGTGTTTGTGTCTGTCCATTGCTCCTCTGTGGCTTGTTTGTGTCTGTCCATTCCTGGTCTGTGCTGTGTTTGTGTCTGTCCATTCCTGGTCTGTGCTGTGTTTGTGTCTCTCCATTCCTGCTCAGTGCTGGGTTTGTGTCTCTCCATTCCTGCTCTGTGATGTGTTTGTGTCTTTCCATTCCTGCACGTTGCTGTGTTTGTGTCTGTCCATTCCTGCTCTGTGCTGGGTTTGTGTCTGTCCATTGTTGCTCTGTGCTGTTTTTGTGTCTCTCCATTCCCATTCTGTGGTGGGTTTGTGTCTGTCCATTCCTGTCTGTGCATTGTTTGTGTCTCTCCATTCCTGCTCTGTGCTATGTTTCTGTCTGTACATTCCTGATCTGTGGTGGGTTTATATCTGTCCATTCCTGCTCTGTGCTGTGTTTGAGAAAGTCGATTGCGGCTCTGAGCTGTGTTTGTGTCTGTCCATTTCTACTCTGTGCTTAGTTTGGGTCTGTCCATACCTGCTCTGTTCTGTGTTTATGTCTGAACATTGCTGCTCTGTGCTGTGTTTGTGTCTGTCCATTGCAGCTCTGCGCTGGATTTGTGTCTCTCCATTCCCACTCTGTGCTGTGTTTGTCTCTGTCCAATCCTGCTCTGTGCTGTGTTTGTGTCTATAAATTCCTCGTCTGTGCTGTGTTTATGTCTGTCCAATCCTGCTCTGTTCTGTGTTCATGTCTGTCCATTCCTGTTCTGTTCTGGGTTTGTGTCTATACATTCCTGCTCTGTGCTGTTTTTGAGTCTGTACATCCCTGGTCTGTGCTGTGTTTATGTCTGTCCAATCCTGCTCTGTTCTGTGTTCATGTCTGTCCATTCCTGTTCTGTGCTGTGTTTGTGTCTGTACATCTCTGGTCTGTGCTGTGTTTGTGTCTGTCCATTGCTGCTCTGTGCTGTGGTTGTGTCTCTCCATTCCCACTCGGTGCTGTGCTTGTGTCTCTCCATTCCTGCTCTGTGCTGTGTTTGTGTCTCTCCATTCCTACTCAGTGCTCGGTTTGTGTCTGTCCATTCCTGCTCTGTGCTGTGTTTGTGTCTGTCCTTTGCTGCTCTGTGCTTCGTTTGTGTCTCTCCATTCCCGCTCTGTGCTGTGTTTGTGTCCGTCCATTCCCACTCTGTGCTGTGTTTGTCTCTGTCCATTCCTGCTCTGTGCTCGGTTTGTGTCTATACATTCCTGCTCTGGGCTGTGCATGTGTCTGTCCATTGCTGCTCTGTGCTTCGTTTGTGTCTATACATTCCTGGTCTGCACTGTGTTTATGTCTGTCCAATCCTGCTCTGTTCTGTGTTCATGTATGTCCATTCCTGCTCTGTGCAGGGTTTGTGTCTATACATTCCTGCTCTGTGCTGTGTTTGAGACTGTACATCCCTGGTCTGTGCTGTGTTTGTGTCTGTCCATTCCCACTCGGTGCTGTGTTGTGTCTGTCCATTCCTGCTCTGTGCTGGGTTTGTGTCTGTCCATTGCTCCACGATGCGGTGTTTGTGTCTCTCCATTCCTGCTCTGTGCTCGGTTTGTATTTGTCCATTCCTGCTCTGTGCTGGGTTTGTTTCTATACATTCCTGCTCTGTGCTGTGTTTGAGTCTGTACATCCCTGGTCTGTGCTGTGTTTGTGTCTGTCCATTGCTGCTCTGTGCTGTGGTTGTGTCTCTCCATTCCCACTCGGTGCTGTGCTTGTGTCTGTCCATTCCTGCTCTGTGCTGGGTTTGTGTCTGTCCTTTGCTGCTCTGTGCTGTATTTGTGTCTGTCCATTCCTGCTCTGTGCTGTGTTTGCGTCTGTCCATTCCTGCTCTGTGCTGGGTTTGTGTCTGTCCATTGCTGCTCGGTGCTGTGTTTGTGTCTCTCCATTCCCGCTCTGTGCTGTGTTTGTGTCTGTCCATTGCTCCTCTGTGGCTTGTTTGTGTCTGTCCATTCCTGGTCTGTGCTGTGTTTGTGTCTCTCCATTCCTGCTCTGTGATGTGTTTGTGTCTGTCCATTCCTGCGCGTTGCTGTGTTTGTGTCTGTCCATTCCTGCTCTGTGCTGGGTTTGTGTCTGTCCATTGTTGCTCTGTGCTGTGTTTGTGTCTCTCCATTCCCATTCTGTGGTGGGTTTGTGTCTGTCCATTCCTGTCTGTGCATTGTTTGTGTCTCTCCATTCCTGCTCTGTGCTATGTTTCTGTCTGTACATCCCTGATCTGTGGTGGGTTTATATCTGTCCATTCCTGCTCTGTGCTGTGTTTGAGAAAGTCGATTGCGGCTCTGAGCTGTGTTTGTGTCTGTCCATTTCTACTCTGTGCTTAGTTTAGGTCTGTCCATACCTGCTCTGTTCTGTGTTTATGTCTGAACATTGCTGCTCTGTGCTGTGTTTGTGTCTGTCCATTGCAGCTCTGCGCTGGATTTGTGTCTCTCCATTCCCACTCTGTGCTGTGTTTGTCTCTGTCCAATCCTGCTACGTTCTGTGTTTGTGTCTATAAATTCCTCGTCTGTGCTGTGTTTATGTCTGTCCAATCCTGCTCTGTTCTGTGTTCATTCTGTCCATTCCTGTTCTGTGCTGGGTTTGTGTCTATACATTCCTGCTCTGTGCTGTGTTTGAGTCAGTACATCCCTGGTCTGTGCTGTGTTTATGTCTGTCCAATCCTGCTCTGTTCTGTGTTCATGTCTGTCCATTCATGTTCTGTGCTGGGTTTGTGTCTATACATTCCTGCTCTGTGATGTTTTTGAGTCTGTACATCCCTGGTCTGTGCTGTGTTTATGTCTGTCCAATCCTGCTCTGTTCTGTGTTCATGTCTGTCCATTCCTGTTCTGTGCTGGGTTTGTTTCTATACATTCCTGGTCTGTGCTGTGTTTATGTCTGTCCAATCCTGCTCTGTTCTGTGTTCATGTCTGTCCATTCCTGTTCTGTGCTGTGTTTGTGTCTGTACATCCCTGGTCTGTGCTGTGTTTGTGTCTGTCCATTGCTGCTCTGTGCTGTGGTTGTGTCTCTCCATTCCCACTCGGTGCTGTGCTTGTGTCTCTCCATTCCTGCTCTGTGCTGTGTTTGTGTCTCTCCATTCCTACTCTGTGCTCGGTTTGTGTCTGTCCATTCCTGCTCTGTGCTGTGTTTGTGTCTGTCCATTGCTGCTCTGTGCTTCGTTTGTGTCTCTCCATTCCCGCTCTGTGCTGTGTTTGTGTCCGTCCATTCCCACTCTGTGCTGTGTTTGTCTCTGTCCATTCCTGCTCTGTGCTCGGTTTGTGTCTATACATTCCTGCTCTGGGCTGTGCATGTGTCTGTCCATTGCTGCACTGTGCTTCGTTTGTGTCTATACATTCCTGGTCTGCACTGTGTTTATGTCTGTCCAATCCTGCTCTGTTCTGTGTTCATGTATGTCCATTCCTGCTCTGTGCAGGGTTTGTGTCTATACATGCAGTTCTGTCGAAGGGTCATGAGGACTCGAAACGTCAACTCTTTTCTTCTCCGCCGATGCTGCCAGACCTGCTGAGTTTTTCCAGGTAATTCTGTTTTTGTTTTGTGTCTATACATTCCTGCTCTGTGCTGTGTTTGAGACTGTACATCCCTGGTCTGTGCTGTGTTTGTGTCTGTCCATTGCTGCTCTGTGCTGTGTTTGTGAATATCCATTCCCGCTCTGTGCTGTCTTGTGTCTGTCCATTCCTGCTCTGTGCTGGGATTGTGTCTCTCCATTCCCACTCTGTGCTGTCTTTGTGTCTGTCCATTCCTGCTCTGTGCTGGGTTTGTGTCTCTCCATTCCCACTCTGTGCTGAGTTTGTGTCTGTTCATTCCTGCTCTGTGCCGTGTTTGTGTCTGTCAAATTCTGCTTTGTGGTGTGTTTGTGTCTGTCTAATCCGGCTCTGTGCAGTGTTTGTGTCTGTCCATTGCTGCTCTGTGCTGGGTTTGTGTCTCTCCATTCCCACTCTGTGCTGATTTTGGGTCTGTTCATTCCTGCTCAGTGCCGTGTTGTGTCTGTCAAATTCTGCTCTGTGGTGTGTTTGTGTCTGTCCAATCTGGCTCTGTGCTGTGTTTGTGTCTGTCCATTGCTGCTCTGTGCTGTGTTTGTTACCACTCTGTGCTGTGCTTGTGTCTATCAATTCCTGCTCTATGCTGAGTTTGTGTCTCTCCATTCCCGCTCTGTGCTGTGTTTGTCTCTGTCCATTCCTGCTCTGTGAAATGTTTGTGTCTGTCAAATCCTGCTCTGTTCTGTGTTTGTGTCTATACATTCCTGGTCTGTGCTGTGTTTGTGTCTGTCCAATCCTGGTCTGTGCTGTGTTTGTTTCTGTCCACTCCAGGTCTGTGCTGTGTTTGTGTCTGTCCATTCCTGCTCTGTGCTGGGTTTGTGTCTATACATTCCTGCTCTGGGCTGTGCATGAGTCTGACCATTCCTGCTCTGTGGTGTGTTTGTGTCTGTCCTTTGCTGCTCTGTGCTTCGTTTGTGTCTCTCCATTCCTGCTCTGTGCTGGGTTTGTGTCTCTCCATTCCTGCTCTTTGCTGTGTTTGAGTCTGTACATTGCTGCTCTGTGCTGGGTTTGTGTCTGTCCATTCTTGCTCTGTGCTGTGTTTGTGTCTCTCCATTCCCATTCTGTGGTGGGTTTGTGTCTGTCCATTCCTGTCTGTGCATTGTTTGTGTCTCTCCATTCCTGCTCTGTGCTATGTTTCTGTCTGTACATCCCTGATCTGTGGTGGGTTTGTGTCTGTCCATTCCTGCTCTGTGCTGTGTTTGAGAAAGTCGATTGCGGCTCTGAGCTGTGTTTGTGTCTGTCCATTTCTACTCTGTGCTTAGTTTGGGTCTGTCCATACCTGCTCTGTTCTGTGTTTATGTCTGAAGATTGCTGCTCTGTGCTGTGTTTGTGTCTGTCCATTGCAGCTCTGCGCTGGATTTGTGTCTCTCCATTCCCACTCTGTGCTGTGTTTGTCTCTGTCCAATCCTGCTCTGTGCTGTGTTTGGGTCTATACATTCCTGCTCTGTGCTGTGTTTATGTCTGTCCAATCCTGCTCTGTTTTGTGTTCATGTCTGTCCATTCCTGTTCTGTGCTGGGTTTGTGTCTATACATTCCTGCTCTGTGCTGTGTTTGAGTCTGTACATCCCTGGTCTGTGCTGTGTTTGTGTCTGTCCATTGCTGCTCTGTGCTGTGGTTATGCCTCTCCATTCCCGCTCGGTGCCGTGCTTGTGTCTGTCCATTGCTGCTCTGTGCTGGGTTTGTGTCTGTCCTTTGCTGCTCTGTGCTTCGTTTGTGTCTCTCCATTCCCACTCTGTGCTGTTTTTGTGTCTGTCCATTCCCACTCTGTGCTGTGTTTGTCTCTGTCCATTCCTGCTCTGTGCTCGGTTTGTGTCTGTCCATTCCTGCTCTCTGCTCGGTTTGTATTTGTCCATTCCTGCTCTGTGCTGGGTTTTATCTCTCCATTCCCACTCTGTGCTGTGTTTGTGTCTGTCCATTGCTGCACGGTGCGGTGTTTGTGTCTCTCCATTCCCGCTCTGTGCTGTGTTTGTCTCTGTCCATTCCTGCTCTGTGCTGTGTTTGTGTTTGTCCATTCCTGCTCTCTGCTCGGTTTGTATTTGTCCATTCCTGCTCTGTGCTGGGTTTTATCTCTCCATTCCCACTCTGTGCTGCGTTTGTGTCTGTCCATTCCCGCTCTGTGCTGTGTTTGTGAATCTCCATTCCCGCTCTGTGCTGTCTTTGTGTCTGTCCATTCCTGCTCTGTGCTGGGATTGTGTCTCACCATTCCCACTCTGCGCTGTGTTTGTGTCTGTCCATTCCTGCTCTGTGCTGTGTTTGTATCTGTCCATTCCTGCTCTGTGCTCGGTTTGTATTTGTCCATTCCTGCTCTGTGCTGTGTTTGTGTCTCTCCATTCCAACTCTGTGCTGTGATTGTGTCTGTCCATTCCCGCTCTGTGCTGTGTTTGTGTCTGTCCATTCCCGCTCTGTGCTGTCTTTGTGTCTGTCCATTCCTGCTCTGTGCTGGGTTTGTG
Source organism: Carcharodon carcharias (assembly GCF_017639515.1). Taxonomy (NCBI): domain Eukaryota; kingdom Metazoa; phylum Chordata; class Chondrichthyes; order Lamniformes; family Lamnidae; genus Carcharodon; species Carcharodon carcharias. The sequence continues at coordinate 7,548,068 of NW_024470624.1, forward strand.
TCTCTCCATTCCCACTCTATGCTGAGTTTGGGTCTGTTCATTCCTGCTCTGTGAAATGTTTGTGTCTATCAAATCCTGCTCTGTTCTGTGTTTGTGTCTATACATTCCTGGACTGTGCTGTGTTTGTGTCTGTCCAATCCTGGTCTTTGCTGTGTTTGTTTCTGTCCACTCCAGGTCTGTGCTGTGTTTGTGTCTGTTCATTCCTGCTCTGTGCTGGGTTTGAGTCTGTCCATTGCTGCTCTGAGCTGTGTTTGTGTCTGTCCATTTCTGCTCTGTGCTTTGTTTGGGTCTGTCCATTCCTGCTCTGTTCTGTGTTTGTGTCTGTCCATTGCAGCTCTGTGCTGTGTTTGAGTCTCTCCATTCCCACTCTGTGCTGTGTTTGTGTCTGTCCATTGCTCCTCTGTGGCTTGTTTGTGTCTGTCCATTCCTGGTCTGTGCTGTGTTTGTGTCTGTCCATTCCTGGTCTGTGCTGTGTTTGTGTCTCTCCATTCCTGCTCAGTGCTGGGTTTGTGTCTCTCCATTCCTGCTCTGTGATGTGTTTGTGTCTGTCCATTCCTGCACGTTGCTGTGTTTGTGTCTGTCCATTCCTGCTCTGTGCTGGGTTTGTGTCTGTCCATTGTTGCTCTGTGCTGTGTTTGTGTCTCTCCATTCCCATTCTGTGGTGGGTTTGTGTCTGTCCATTCCTGTCTGTGCATTGTTTGTGTCTCTCCATTCCTGCTCTGTGCTATGTTTCTGTCTGTACATCCCTGATCTGTGGTGGGATTATATCTGTCCATTCCTGCTCTGTGCTGTGTTCGAGAAAGTCGATTGCGGCTCTGAGCTGTGTTTGTGTCTGTCCATTTCTACTCTGTGCTTAGTTTGGGTCTGTCCATACCTGCTCTGTTCTGTGTTTATGTCTGAAGATTGCTGCTCTGTGCTGTGTTTGTGTCTGTCCATTGCAGCTCTGCGCTGGATTTGTGTCTCTCCATTCCCACTCTGTGCTGTGTTTGTCTCTGTCCAATCCTGCACTGTGCTGTGTTTGTGTCTATAAATTCCTCGTCTGTGCTGTGTTTATGTCTGTCCAATCCTGCTCTGTTCTGTGTTCATGTCTGTCCATTCCTGTTCTGTGCTGGGTTTGTGTCTATACATTCCTGCTCTGTGCTGTGTTTGAGTCAGTACATCCCTGGTCTGTGCTGTGTTTATGTCTGTCCAATCCTGCTCTGTTCTGTGTTCATGTCTGTCCATTCATGTTCTGTGCTGGGTTTGTGTCTATACATTCCTGCTCTGTGCTGTTTTTGAGTCTGTACATCCCTGGTCTGTGCTGTGTTTATGTCTGTCCAATCCTGCTCTGTTCTGTGTTCATGTCTGTCCATTCCTGTTCTGTGCTGGGTTTGTTTCTATACATTCCTGGTCTGTGCTGTGTTTATGTCTGTCCAATCCTGCTCTGTTCTGTGTTCATGTCTGTCCATTCCTGTTCTGTGCTGTGTTTGTGTCTGTACATCCCTGGTCTGTGCTGTGTTTGTTTCTGTCCATTGCTGCTCTGTGCTGTGGTTGTGTCTCTCCATTCCCACTCGGTGCTGTGCTTGTGTCTGTCCATTCCTGCTCTGTGCTGGGTTTGTGTCTGTCCTTTGCTGCTCTGTGCTGTATTTGTGTCTCTCCATTCCTGCTCTGTGCTGTGTTTGTCTCTGTCCATTCCTGCTCTGTGCTGTGTTTGTGTCTGTCCATTGCGGCTCTGTGCTTCGTTTGTGTCTCTCCATTCCCGCTCTGTGCTGTTTTTGTGTCTGTCCATTCCCACTCTGTGCTGTGTTTGTCTCTGTCCATTCCTGCTCTGTGCTCGGTTTGTGTCTATACATTCCTGCTCTGGGCTGTGCATGTGTCTGTCCATTGCTGCTCAGTACTTCGTTTGTGTCTATACATTCCTGGTCTGTACTGTGTTTATGTGTGTCCAATCCTGCTCTGTTCTGTGTTCATGTCTGTCCATTCTTGCTCTGTGCAGGGTTTGTGTCTAAACATTCCTGCTCTGTGCTGTGTTTGAGTCTGTACATCCCTGGTCTGTGCTGTGTTTGTGTCTGTCCATTGCTGCTCTGTGCTGTGGTTGTGTCTCTCCATTCCCACTCGGTGCTGTGTTGTGTCTGTCCATTCCTGCTCTGTGCTGGGTTTGTGTCTGAACATTGCTGCACGGTGCGGTGTTTGTGTCTGTCCATTCCCGCTCTGTGCTGTGTTTGTCTCTGTCCATTCCTGCTCTGTGCTGTGTTTGTGTCTGTCCATTCCTGCTCTCTGCTCGGTTTGTATTTGTCCATTCCTGCTCTGTGCTGGGTTTTATCTCTCCATTCCCACTCTGTGCTGCGTTTGTGTCTGTCCATTCCCGCTCTGTGCTGTGTTTGTGAATCTCCATTCCCGCTCTGTGCTGTGTTTGTGTCTGTCCTTTCCTGCTCTGTGCTGTGTTTGTATCTGTCCATTCCTGCTCTTTGCTCGGTTTGTATTTGTCCATTCCTGCTCTGTGCTGTGTTTGTGTCTCTCCATTCCAACTCTGTGCTGTGTTTGTGTCTGTCCATTCCCGCTCTGTGCTGTGTTTGTGTCTCTCCATTCCCGCTCTGTGCTGTCTTTGTGTCTGTCCATTCCTGCTCTGTGCTGGGTTTGTGTCTCTCCATTCCCACTCTGTGCTGAGATTGGGTTTGTTCATTCCTGCTCAGTGCCGTGTTTGTGTCTGTCAAATTCTGCTCTGTGGTGTGTTTGTGTCTTTCCAATCCGGCTCTGTGCAGTGTTTGTGTCTGTCCATTGCTGCTCTGTACTGTGTTTGTTACCACTCTGTGCTGTGCTTGTGTCAGTCCATTCCTGCTCTGTGCTGTGTTTGTGTCTCTCCATTCCCGCTCTGTGCTGTGTTTGTCTCTGTCCATTCCTGCTCTGTGAAATGTTTGTGTCTGTCAAATCCTGCTCTGTTCTGTGTTTGTGTCTATACATTCCTGGACTGTGCTGTGTTTGTGTCTGTCCAATCCTGGTCTGTGCTGTGCTTGTGTCTGTCCATTCCAGCTCAGTGCTGGGTTTGTGTCTGTCCTTTGCTGCTCTGTGCTGTATTTGTGTCTCTCCATTCCTGCTCTGTGCTGTGTTTGTCTCTGTCCATTCCTGCTCTGTGCTGTGTTTGTGTCTGTCCATTGCTGCTCTGTGCTTCGTTTGTGTCTCTCCATTCCCGCTCTGTGCTGTTTTTGTGTCTGTCCATTCCCACTCTGTGCTGTGTTTGTCTCTGTCCATTCCTGCTCTGTGCTCGGTTTGTGTCAATACATTCCTGCTCTGGGCTGTGCATGTGTCTGTCCATTGCTGCTCAGTACTTCGTTTGTGTCTATACATTCCTGGTCTGTACTGTGTTTATGTGTGTCCAATCCTGCTCTGCTCTGTGTTCATGTCTGTCCATTCTTGCTCTGTGCAGGGTTTGTGTCTATACATTCCTGCTGTGTGCTGTGTTTGAGTCTGTACATCCCTGGTCTGTGCTGTGTTTGTCTCTGTCCATTGCTGCTCTGTGCTGTGGTTGTGTCTCTCCATTCCCACTCGGTGCTGTGTTGTGTCTGTCCATTCCTGCTCTGTGCTGGGTTTGTGTCTGAACATTGCTGCACGGTGTGGTGTTTGTGTCTCTCCATTCCCGCTCTGTGCTGTGTTTGTCTCTGTCCATTCCTGCTCTGTGCTGTGTTTGTGTCTGTCCATTCCTGCTCTCTGCTCGGTTTGTATTTGTCCATTCCTGCTCTGTGCTGGGTTTTATCTCTCCATTCCCACTCTGTGCTGCGTTTCTGTCTGTCCATTCCCACTCTGTGCTGTGTTTGTGAATCTCCATTCCCGCTCTGTGCTGTCTTTGTGTCTGTCCATTCCTGCTCTGTGCTGGGATTGTGTCTCACCATTCCCACTCTGTGCTGTGTTTGTGTCTGTCCATTCCAGCTCTGTGCTGTGTTTGTATCTGTCCATTCCTGCTCTGTGCTCGGTTTGTATTTGTCCATTCCTGCTCTGTGCTGTGTTTGTGTCTCTCCATTCCAACTCTGTGCTGTGTTTGTGTCTGTCCATTCCCGCTCTGTGCTGTGTTTGTGTCTCTCCATTCCCGCTCTGTGCTGTCTTTGTGTCTGTCCATTCCTGCTCTGTGCTGGGTTTGTGTCTCTCCATTCCCACTCTGTGCTGAGATTGTGTCTGTTCATTCCTTCTCATTGCCGTGTTTGTGTCTGTCCAATCCGGCTCTGTGCAGTGTTTGTGTCTGTCCATTGCTGCTCTGTGCTGTGTTTGTTACCACTCTGTGCTGTGCTTGTGTCAGTCCATTCCTGCTCTGTGCTGCGTTTGTGTCTCTCCATTCCCGCTCTGTGCTGTCTTTGTCTCTGTCCATTCCTGCTCTGTGAAATGTTTGTGTCTGTCAAATCCTGCTCTGTTCTGTGTTTGTGTCTATACATTCCTGGACTGTGCTGTGTTTCTGTCTGTCCAATCCTGGTCTGTGCTGTGTTTGTGTCTGTCCACTCCAGGTCTGTGCTGTGTTTGTGTCTGTCCATTCCTGCTCTGTGCAGGGTTTGTGTCTACACATTCCTTCTCTGTGCTGTGTTTGTGTCTGTCCATTTCTGCTCTGTGCTTGGTTTGGGTCTGTCCATTCCTGCTCTGTTCTTTGTTTGTGTCTGTCCATTGCAGCTCTGTGCTGTTTTTGTGTCTCTCCATTCCCGCTCTGTGCTGTGTTTGTGTCTGTCCATTGCTCCTCTGTGGCGTGTTTGTGTCTGTCCATTCCTGGTCTGTGCAGTGCTTGTGTCTGTCCATTCCTGTCTGTGCATTGTTTGTGTCTCTCCATTTCTGCTCAGTGCTGTGTTTGTGTCTCTCCATTCCTGCTCTGTGATGTGTTTGTGTCTGTCCATTCCTGCACGTTGCTGTGTTTGTGTCTGTCCATTCCTGCTCTGTGCTGGTTTTGTGTCTGTCCATTGTTGCTCTGTGCTGTGTTTGTGTCTCTCCATTCCTGCTCTGTGCTGGTTTTGTGTCTGTCCATTGTTGCTCTGTGCTGTGTTTGTGTCTCTCCATTCCCATTCTGTGGTGGGTTTGTGTCTGTCCATTCCTGTCTGTACATTGTTTGTGTCTCTCCATTCCCGCTCTGTGCTGTCTTTGTGTCTGTCCATTCCTGCTCTGTGCTGGGTTTGTGTCTCTCCATTCCCACTCTATGCTGAGTTTGGGTCTGTTCATTCCTGCTCTGTGAAATGTTTGTGTCTATCAAATCCTGCTCTGTTCTGTGTTTGTGTCTATACATTCCTGGACTGTGCTGTGTTTGTGTCTGTCCAATCCTGGTCTTTGCTGTGTTTGTTTCTGTCCACTCCAGGTCTGTGCTGTGTTTGTGTCTGTTCATTCCTGCTCTGTGCTGGGTTTGAGTCTGTCCATTGCTGCTCTGAGCTGTGTTTGTGTCTGTCCATTTCTGCTCTGTGCTTTGTTTGGGTCTGTCCATTCCTGCTCTGTTCTGTGTTTGTGTCTGTCCATTGCAGCTCTGTGCTGTGTTTGAGTCTCTCCATTCCCACTCTGTGCTGTGTTTGTGTCTGTCCATTGCTCCTCTGTGGCTTGTTTGTGTCTGTCCATTCCTGGTCTGTGCTGTGTTTGTGTCTGTCCATTCCTGGTCTGTGCTGTGTTTGTGTCTCTCCATTCCTGCTCAGTGCTGGGTTTGTGTCTCTCCATTCCTGCTCTGTGATGTGTTTGTGTCTGTCCATTCCTGCACGTTGCTGTGTTTGTGTCTGTCCATTCCTGCTCTGTGCTGGGTTTGTGTCTGTCCATTGTTGCTCTGTGCTGTGTTTGTGTCTCTCCATTCCCATTCTGTGGTGGGTTTGTGTCTGTCCATTCCTGTCTGTGCATTGTTTGTGTCTCTCCATTCCTGCTCTGTGCTATGTTTCTGTCTGTACATCCCTGATCTGTGGTGGGATTATATCTGTCCATTCCTGCTCTGTGCTGTGTTCGAGAAAGTCGATTGCGGCTCTGAGCTGTGTTTGTGTCTGTCCATTTCTACTCTGTGCTTAGTTTGGGTCTGTCCATACCTGCTCTGTTCTGTGTTTATGTCTGAAGATTGCTGCTCTGTGCTGTGTTTGTGTCTGTCCATTGCAGCTCTGCGCTGGATTTGTGTCTCTCCATTCCCACTCTGTGCTGTGTTTGTCTCTGTCCAATCCTGCACTGTGCTGTGTTTGTGTCTATAAATTCCTCGTCTGTGCTGTGTTTATGTCTGTCCAATCCTGCTCTGTTCTGTGTTCATGTCTGTCCATTCCTGTTCTGTGCTGGGTTTGTGTCTATACATTCCTGCTCTGTGCTGTGTTTGAGTCAGTACATCCCTGGTCTGTGCTGTGTTTATGTCTGTCCAATCCTGCTCTGTTCTGTGTTCATGTCTGTCCATTCATGTTCTGTGCTGGGTTTGTGTCTATACATTCCTGCTCTGTGCTGTTTTTGAGTCTGTACATCCCTGGTCTGTGCTGTGTTTATGTCTGTCCAATCCTGCTCTGTTCTGTGTTCATGTCTGTCCATTCCTGTTCTGTGCTGGGTTTGTTTCTATACATTCCTGGTCTGTGCTGTGTTTATGTCTGTCCAATCCTGCTCTGTTCTGTGTTCATGTCTGTCCATTCCTGTTCTGTGCTGTGTTTGTGTCTGTACATCCCTGGTCTGTGCTGTGTTTGTTTCTGTCCATTGCTGCTCTGTGCTGTGGTTGTGTCTCTCCATTCCCACTCGGTGCTGTGCTTGTGTCTGTCCATTCCTGCTCTGTGCTGGGTTTGTGTCTGTCCTTTGCTGCTCTGTGCTGTATTTGTGTCTCTCCATTCCTGCTCTGTGCTGTGTTTGTCTCTGTCCATTCCTGCTCTGTGCTGTGTTTGTGTCTGTCCATTGCTGCTCTGTGCTTCGTTTGTGTCTCTCCATTCCCGCTCTGTGCTGTTTTTGTGTCTGTCCATTCCCACTCTGTGCTGTGTTTGTCTCTGTCCATTCCTGCTCTGTGCTCGGTTTGTGTCTATACATTCCTGCTCTGGGCTGTGCATGTGTCTGTCCATTGCTGCTCAGTACTTCGTTTGTGTCTATACATTCCTGGTCTGTACTGTGTTTATGTGTGTCCAATCCTGCTCTGTTCTGTGTTCATGTCTGTCCATTCTTGCTCTGTGCAGGGTTTGTGTCTAAACATTCCTGCTCTGTGCTGTGTTTGAGTCTGTACATCCCTGGTCTGTGCTGTGTTTGTGTCTGTCCATTGCTGCTCTGTGCTGTGGTTGTGTCTCTCCATTCCCACTCGGTGCTGTGTTGTGTCTGTCCATTCCTGCTCTGTGCTGGGTTTGTGTCTGAACATTGCTGCACGGTGCGGTGTTTGTGTCTGTCCATTCCCGCTCTGTGCTGTGTTTGTCTCTGTCCATTCCTGCTCTGTGCTGTGTTTGTGTCTGTCCATTCCTGCTCTCTGCTCGGTTTGTATTTGTCCATTCCTGCTCTGTGCTGGGTTTTATCTCTCCATTCCCACTCTGTGCTGCGTTTGTGTCTGTCCATTCCCGCTCTGTGCTGTGTTTGTGAATCTCCATTCCCGCTCTGTGCTGTGTTTGTGTCTGTCCTTTCCTGCTCTGTGCTGTGTTTGTATCTGTCCATTCCTGCTCTTTGCTCGGTTTGTATTTGTCCATTCCTGCTCTGTGCTGTGTTTGTGTCTCTCCATTCCAACTCTGTGCTGTGTTTGTGTCTGTCCATTCCCGCTCTGTGCTGTGTTTGTGTCTCTCCATTCCCGCTCTGTGCTGTCTTTGTGTCTGTCCATTCCTGCTCTGTGCTGGGTTTGTGTCTCTCCATTCCCACTCTGTGCTGAGATTGGGTTTGTTCATTCCTGCTCAGTGCCGTGTTTGTGTCTGTCAAATTCTGCTCTGTGGTGTGTTTGTGTCTTTCCAATCCGGCTCTGTGCAGTGTTTGTGTCTGTCCATTGCTGCTCTGTACTGTGTTTGTTACCACTCTGTGCTGTGCTTGTGTCAGTCCATTCCTGCTCTGTGCTGTGTTTGTGTCTCTCCATTCCCGCTCTGTGCTGTGTTTGTCTCTGTCCATTCCTGCTCTGTGAAATGTTTGTGTCTGTCAAATCCTGCTCTGTTCTGTGTTTGTGTCTATACATTCCTGGACTGTGCTGTGTTTGTGTCTGTCCAATCCTGGTCTGTGCTGTGCTTGTGTCTGTCCATTCCAGCTCAGTGCTGGGTTTGTGTCTGTCCTTTGCTGCTCTGTGCTGTATTTGTGTCTCTCCATTCCTGCTCTGTGCTGTGTTTGTCTCTGTCCATTCCTGCTCTGTGCTGTGTTTGTGTCTGTCCATTGCTGCTCTGTGCTTCGTTTGTGTCTCTCCATTCCCGCTCTGTGCTGTTTTTGTGTCTGTCCATTCCCACTCTGTGCTGTGTTTGTCTCTGTCCATTCCTGCTCTGTGCTCGGTTTGTGTCAATACATTCCTGCTCTGGGCTGTGCATGTGTCTGTCCATTGCTGCTCAGTACTTCGTTTGTGTCTATACATTCCTGGTCTGTACTGTGTTTATGTGTGTCCAATCCTGCTCTGCTCTGTGTTCATGTCTGTCCATTCTTGCTCTGTGCAGGGTTTGTGTCTATACATTCCTGCTGTGTGCTGTGTTTGAGTCTGTACATCCCTGGTCTGTGCTGTGTTTGTCTCTGTCCATTGCTGCTCTGTGCTGTGGTTGTGTCTCTCCATTCCCACTCGGTGCTGTGTTGTGTCTGTCCATTCCTGCTCTGTGCTGGGTTTGTGTCTGAACATTGCTGCACGGTGTGGTGTTTGTGTCTCTCCATTCCCGCTCTGTGCTGTGTTTGTCTCTGTCCATTCCTGCTCTGTGCTGTGTTTGTGTCTGTCCATTCCTGCTCTCTGCTCGGTTTGTATTTGTCCATTCCTGCTCTGTGCTGGGTTTTATCTCTCCATTCCCACTCTGTGCTGCGTTTCTGTCTGTCCATTCCCACTCTGTGCTGTGTTTGTGAATCTCCATTCCCGCTCTGTGCTGTCTTTGTGTCTGTCCATTCCTGCTCTGTGCTGGGATTGTGTCTCACCATTCCCACTCTGTGCTGTGTTTGTGTCTGTCCATTCCAGCTCTGTGCTGTGTTTGTATCTGTCCATTCCTGCTCTGTGCTCGGTTTGTATTTGTCCATTCCTGCTCTGTGCTGTGTTTGTGTCTCTCCATTCCAACTCTGTGCTGTGTTTGTGTCTGTCCATTCCCGCTCTGTGCTGTGTTTGTGTCTCTCCATTCCCGCTCTGTGCTGTCTTTGTGTCTGTCCATTCCTGCTCTGTGCTGGGTTTGTGTCTCTCCATTCCCACTCTGTGCTGAGATTGTGTCTGTTCTTCATTGCCTTCTCATCTGCTCTGTGTGTTTGTGTCTGTCCAATCCGGCTCTGTGCAGTGTTTGTGTCTGTCCATTGCTGCTCTGTGCTGTGTTTGTTACCACTCTGTGCTGTGCTTGTGTCAGTCCATTCCTGCTCTGTGCTGCGTTTGTGTCTCTCCATTCCCGCTCTGTGCTGTCTTTGTCTCTGTCCATTCCTGCTCTGTGAAATGTTTGTGTCTGTCAAATCCTGCTCTGTTCTGTGTTTGTGTCTATACATTCCTGGACTGTGCTGTGTTTCTGTCTGTCCAATCCTGGTCTGTGCTGTGTTTGTTTCTGTCCACTCCAGGTCTGTGCTGTGTTTGTGTCTGTCCATTCCTGCTCTGTGCAGGGTTTGTGTCTACACATTCCTTCTCTGTGCTGTGTTTGTGTCTGTCCATTTCTGCTCTGTGCTTGGTTTGGGTCTGTCCATTCCTGCTCTGTTCTTTGTTTGTGTCTGTCCATTGCAGCTCTGTGCTGTTTTTGTGTCTCTCCATTCCCGCTCTGTGCTGTGTTTGTGTCTGTCCATTGCTCCTCTGTGGCGTGTTTGTGTCTGTCCATTCCTGGTCTGTGCAGTGCTTGTGTCTGTCCATTCCTGTCTGTGCATTGTTTGTGTCTCTCCATTTCTGCTCAGTGCTGTGTTTGTGTCTCTCCATTCCTGCTCTGTGATGTGTTTGTGTCTGTCCATTCCTGCACGTTGCTGTGTTTGTGTCTGTCCATTCCTGCTCTGTGCTGGTTTTGTGTCTGTCCATTGTTGCTCTGTGCTGTGTTTGTGTCTCTCCATTCCTGCTCTGTGCTGGTTTTGTGTCTGTCCATTGTTGCTCTGTGCTGTGTTTGTGTCTCTCCATTCCCATTCTGTGGTGGGTTTGTGTCTGTCCATTCCTGTCTGTGCATTGTTTGTGTCACTCCATTCCTGCTCTGTGCTATGTTTCTGTCTGTACATCCCTGATCTGTGGTGGGTTTGTGTCTGTCCATTCCTGCTCAGTGCTGTGTTTGTGTCTCTCCATTCCTGCTCTGTGATGTGTTTGTGTCTGTCCATTCCTTCACGGTGATGTGTTTGTGTCTGTCCATTCCTGCTCTGTGCTGGGTTTGAGTCTGTCCATTGTTGCTCTGTGCTGTGTTTGTGTCTCTCCATTCCCATTCTGTGGTGGGTTTGTGTCTGTCCATTCCTGTCTGTGCATTGTTTGTGTCTCTCCATTCCTGCTCTGTGCTATGTTTCTGTCTGTACATCCCTGATCTGTGGTGGGTTTGTGTCTGTCCATTCCTGCTCTGTGCTGTGTTTGAGAAAGTCGACTGCGGCTCTGGTCCTGTCCATTCCTGCTCTGTGCTGTGTTTGTGTCTGTCCATTGCTGCTCTGTGCTTCGTTTGTGTCTCTCCATTCCCACTCTGTGCTGTTTTTGTGTCTGTCCATTGCTGCTCTGTACTTCGTTTGTGTCTATACATTCCTGGTCTGTACTGTGTTTATGTGTGTCCAATCCTGCTCTGTTCTGTGTTCATGTCTGTCCATTCCTGATCTGTGCAGGGTTTGTGTCTATACATTCCTGCTCTGTGCTGTGTTTGAGTCTGTACATCCCTGGTCTGTGCTGTGTTTGTGTCTGTCCATTGCTGCTCTGTGCTGTGGTTGTGTCTCTCCATTCCCACTCGGTGCTGTGTTGTGTCTGTCCATTCCTGCTCTGTGCTGGGTTTGTGTCTGTCCATTGCTGCACGGTGCGGTGTTTGTGTCTCTCCATTCCCGCTCTGTGCTGTGTTTGTCTCTGTCCATTCCTGCTCTGTGCTGTGTTTGTGTCTGTCCATTCCTGCTCTCTGCTCAGTTTGTATTTTTCCATTCCTGCCCTGTGCTGGGTTTTATCTCTCCATTCCCACTCAGTGCTGCGTTTGTGTCTGTCCATTCCGCTCTGTGCTGTGTTTGTGAATCTCCATTCCTGCTCTGTGATGTCTTTGTGTCTGTCCATTCCTGCTCTGTGCTGGGATTGTGTCTCACCATTCCCACTCTGTGCTGTGTTTGTCTGTCCATTCCTGCTCTGTGCTGTGTTTGTATCTGTCCATTCCTGCTCTGTGCTCGGTTTGTATTTGTCCATTCCTGCTCTGTGCTGTGTTTGTGTCTCTCCATTCCAACTCTGTGCTGTGTTTGTGTCTGTCCATTCCCGCTCTGTGCTGTGTTTGTGTCTCTCCATTCCCACTCTGTGCTGAGTTTGGGTCTGTTCATTCCTGCTCTGTGCCGTGTTTGTGTCTGTCAAATTCTGCTCTGTGGTGTGTTTGTGTCTGTCCAATGCGGCTCTGTGCAGTCTTTGTGTCTGTCCATTGCTGCTCTGTTCTGTGTTTGTTACCACTCTGTGCTGTGCTTGTGTCAGTCCATTCCTGCTCTGTGCTGCGTTTGTGTCTCTCCATTCCCGCTCTGTGCTGCGTTTGTCTCTGTCCATTCCTGCTCTGTGAAATGTTTGTGTCTGTCAAATCCTGCTCTTTTCTGTGTTTGTGTCTATACATTCCTGGACTGTGCTGTGTTTGTGTCTGTCCAATCCTGGTCTGTGCTGTGTTTGTTTCTGTCCACTCCAGGTCTGTGCTGAGTTTGTGTCTGTCCATTCCTGCTCTGTGCTGGGTTTGTGTCTATACATTCCTGCTCTGGGCTGTGCATGAGTCTGACCATTCCTGCTCTGTGGTGTGTTTGTGTCTGTCCTTTGCTGCTCTTTGTTTCGTTTGTGTCTCTCCATTCCGTCTCTGTGCTGTGTTTGAGTCTGTCCATTGCTGCTCTAAGCTGTTTTTATTGTCTGTCCATTTCTGCTCTGTGCTTGGTTTGGGTCTGTCCATTCCTGCTCTGTTCTGTGTTTGTGTCTGTCCATTGCAGCTCTGTGCTGTTTTTGTGTCTCTCCATTCCCGCTCTGTGCTGTGTTTCTGTCTGTCCATTGCTCCTCTGTGGCGTGTTTGTGTCTGTCCATTCCTGGTCTGTGCTGTGCTTGTGTCTGTCCATTCCTGTCTGTGCATTGTTTGTGTCTCTCCAGTCCTGCTCAGTGCTGTGTTTGTGTCTCTCCATTCCTGCTCTGTGATGTGTTTGTGTCTGTCCATTCCTGCACGTTGCTGTGTTTGTGTCTGTCCAATCCTGCTCTGTGCTGGGTTTGTGTCTGTCCATTGTTGCTCTGTGCTGTGTTTGTGTCTCTCCCTTCCAATTCTGTGGTGGGTTTGTGTCTGTCCATTCCTGTCAGTGCATTGTTTGTGTCTCTCCATTCCTGCTCTGTGCTATGTTTCTGTCTGTACATCCCTGCTCTGTGGTGGGTTTGTGTCTGTCCATTCCTGCTCTGTGCTGTGTTTGAGAAAGTCGATTGCGGCTCTGAGCTGTGTTTGTGTCTGTCCATTTCTAGTCTGTGCTTAGTTTGGGTCTGTCCAGTGCAGTTCTGCACTGGATTTGTGTCTCTCCATTCCTGCTCTGTGCTGTGTTTGTCTCTGTCCAATCCTGCTCTGTGCTGTTTTTGTGTCTATAAATTCCTCGTCTGTGCGGTGTTTATGTCTGTCCAATCCTGCTCTGTTCTGTGTTCATGTCTGTCCATTCCTGTTCTGTGCTGGGTTTGTTTCTATACATTCCTGCTCTGTGCTGTGTTTGAGTCTGTACATCCCTGGTCTGTGCTGTGTTTGTGTCTGTCCATTGCTGCTCTGTGCTGTGGTTGTGTCTCTCCATTCCCACTCGGTGCTGTGCTTGTGTCTGTCCATTCCTGCTCTGTGCTGGGTTTGTGTCTATACATTCCTGCTCTGTGCTGTGTTGGAGACTGTACATCCCTGGTCTGTGCTGTGTTTGTGTCTGTCCATTGCTGCTCTGTGCTGTGGTTGTGTCTCTCCATTCCCACTCGGTGCTGTGTTGTTTCTATCCATTCCTGCTCTGTGCTGGGTTTGTGTCTGTCCATTGCTGCGCGGTGCGGTGTTTGTGTCTCTCAATTCCTGCTCTGTGCTCGGTTTGAATTTGTCCATTCCTGCTCTGTGCTGTGTTTTATCTCTCCATTCCCACTCTGTGCTGTGTTTGTGTCTGTCCATTCCCGCTCTGTGCTGTTTTTGTGAATCTCCAAACCCGCTCTGTGCTCTTTGTTTCTGTCCATTCCAGCTCTGTGCTGGGTTTGTGTCTCTCCATTCCCACTCTGTGCTGAGTTTGTGTCTGTCCATTCCTGCTCTGTTCCATGTTTGTGTCTGTCAAATCCTGCTTTGTTCTGTGTTTGTGTCTATACATTCCTGGTCTGTGCTTTGTTTGTGTCTGTCCAATCCTCGTCTGTGCTGTGTTTGTTTCTGTCCAATCCAGGTCTGGGCCGTGTATGTGTCTGTCCATTCCTGCTCTGTGCTGGGTTTGTGTCTATACATTCCTGCTCTGGGCTTTGCATGTTTCTGAACATTCCTGCTCTGTGGTGTGTTTGTGTCTGTCCATTGCTGCTCTGTGCTTCGCTTGTGTCTCTCCATTCCCGCTCTGTGCTCGTTTTGTGTCTGTCCATTCCTGCTCTGTGCTGTGTTTGTGTCTGTCCATTGCTGCTCTGTGCTTCGTTTGTGTCTCTCCATTCCCGCTCTGTGCTGTGTTTGTGTCTGTCCATTCCCGTTCTGTGCTGTGTTTGACTCTGTCCATTCCTGCTCTGTGCTGTGTTTTTGTCTGTCCATTCCTGCTCTGTGCTCGGTTTGTATTTGTCCATTCCTGCTCTGTGCTGTGTTTGTGTCTCTCCATTCCAACTCTGTGCTGTGTTTGTGTCTGTCCATTCCGGCTCTGTTCTGTGTTTGTGTCTCTCCATTCCCGCTCTGTGCTGTCTTTGTGTCTGTCCATTCCTGCTCTGTGCTGGGTTTGTGTCTCTCCATTCCCACTCTGTGCTGTGTTTGTGTCTGTCCATTCCTGCTCTGTGCCGTGTTTGTGTCTGTCAAATTCTGCTCTTTGCTCTGTTTGTGTCTGTCCAATCTGGCTCTGTGCTGTGTTTGTTACCACTCTGTGCTGTGCTTGTGTCTGTCCATTCCTGCTCTGTGCTGAGTTTGTGTCTCTCCATTCCTGCTCTGTGCTGAGTTTGTGTCTCTCCATTCCCGCTCTGTGCTGTGTTTGTCTCTGTCCATTCCTGTTCTGTGCCATGTTTGTGTCTGTCAAATCCTGCTCTGTTCTGTGTTTGTGTCTATACATTCCTGGTCTGTGCTGTGTTTGTGTCTGTCCAATCCTGGTCTGTGCTGCGTTTGTTTCTGTCCACTCCAGGTCTGTGCTGTGTTTGTGTCTGTTCATTCCTGCTCTGTGCTGGGTTTGTGTCTATGCATTCCTGCTCTGGGCTGTGCATGTGTCTGACCATTCCTGCTCTGTGGTGTGTTTGTGTCTGTCCATTGCTGCTCTGCGCTTCGTTTGTGTCTCTCCATTCCGGTTTTGTGCTGTGTTTGTCTCTGTCCATTCCTGCTCTGTGCTGTGTTTGTGTCTGTCCATTCCTGCTTTCTGCTCGGTTTGTATTTGTCCATTCCTGCTCTGTGCTGGGTTTGATCTCTCCATTCCCACTCTGTGCTTTGTTTGTGTCTGTCCATTTCCGCTCTGTGCTGTGTTTGTGAATCTCCATTCCCGCTCTGTGCTGTCTTTGTTGTTGTCCATTTCTGCACTGTGCTGTGTTTGTGTCTGACCATTCCCACTCTGTGCTGAGTTTGTGTCTGTCCATTCCTGCTCTGTGCTGTGTTTGTATCTGTCCATTCCTGCTCTGTGCTCGGTTTGTATTTGTCCATTCCTGCTCTGTGCTGTGTTTGTGTCTCTCCATTCCAACTCTGTGCTGTGTTTGTGTCTATCCATTCCCGCTCTGTGCTGTGTTTGTGTCTCTCCATTCCCGCTTTGTGCTGTCTTTCTGTCTGTTCATTCCTGCTCTGTGCTGGGTTTGTGTCTCTCCATTCCCAGTCTGTGCTGAGTTTGTGTCTGTTCATTCCTGCTCTGTGCCGTGTTTGTGTCTGTCAAATTCTGCTCTGTGGTGTGTTTGTGTCTGTCCAATCCGGCTCTGTGCAGTGTTTGTGTCTGTCCATTGCTGCTCTGTGCTGGGTTTGTGTCTCTCCATTCCCGCTCTGTGCTGTGTTTGTCTCTGTCCATTCCTGCTCTGTGAAATATTTGTGTCTGTCAAATCCTGCTCTGTTCTGTGTTTGTGTCTATACATTCCTGGTCTGTGCTGTGTTTGTGTCTGTCCAATTTTGGTCTGTGCTGTGTTTGTTTCTGTCCACTCCAGGTCTGTGCTGTGTTTGTGTCTGTCCATTCCTGCTCTGTGCTGGGTTTGTGTCTATACATTCCTGCTCTGGGCTGTGCATGAGTCTGACCATTCCTGCTCTGTGGTGTGTTTGTGTCTGTCCTTTGCTGCTCTGTGCTGTGTTTGTGTCTCTCCATTGCTGCGCGGTGCTGTGTTTGTGTCTGTCCATTCCTGCTCTCTGCTCGGTTTGTATCTGTCCATTCCTGCTCTGTGCTGGGTTTGTGTCTGTCCATTGCTGCTCTGTGCTGTGTTTTATCTCTCCATTCCCACTCTGTGCTGTGTTTGTGTCTGTCCATTCCTGCTCAGTGCTGTGTTTGTGTCTCTCCATTCCTGCTCTGTGATGTGTTTGTGTCTGTCCATTCCTTCACGGTGATGTGTTTGTGTCTGTCCATTCCTGCTCTGTGCTGGGTTTGAGTCTGTCCATTGTTGCTCTGTGCTGTGTTTGTGTCTCTCCATTCCCATTCTGTGGTGGGTTTGTGTCTGTCCATTCCTGTCTGTGCATTGTTTGTGTCTCTCCATTCCTGCTCTGTGCTATGTTTCTGTCTGTACATCCCTGCTCTGTGGTGGGTTTGAGTCTGTCCATTCCTGCTCTGTGCTGTGTTTGAGAAAGTCGATTGCGGCTCTGAGCTGTGTTTGTGTCTGTCCATTTCTACTCTGTGCTTAGTTTGGGTCTGTCCATACCTGCTCTGTTCTGTGTTTATGTCTGAAGATTGCTGCTCTGTGCTGTGTTTGTTTCTGTCCATTGCAGCTCTGCGCTGGATTTGTGTCTCTCCATTCCCACTCGGTGCTGTGTTGTCTCTGTCCATTCATGCTCTGGGCTGAGTTTGTGTCTGTCCATTGCTGCGCGGTGCGTTGTTTGTGTCTCTCATTCCTGCTCTTTGCTCGGTTTGTATTTGTCCATTCCTGCTCTGTGCTGTGTTTTATCTCTCCATTCCCACTCTGTGCTGTGTTTGTGTCTGTCCATTCCCGCTCTGTGCTGTGTTTGTGATTCTCCATTCAAACTCTGTGCTGTCTTTGTGTCTGTCCATTCCTGCTCTGTGCTGGGATTGTGTCTCTCCATTCCCAGTCTGTGCTGTGTTTGTGTCTGTCCATTCCCGCTCAGTGCTGTGTTTGTGTCTCTCCATTCCAACTCTGTGCTGTCTTTGTGTCTGTCCATTCCTGCTCTGTGCTGTGTTTGTGTCTCTCCATTCCCACTCTGTGCTGAATTTGTGTCTGTTCATTCCTGCTCTGAGCCGTGTTTGTATCTGTCAAATCCTTCTCTTCTGTGTTTGTGTATACATTCCTGGTCTGTGCTGTGTTTGTTTCTGTCCAATCCTGCTCTGTGCTGTGTATGTTTCTGTTCACCTCAGGTCTGTGCTGTGTTTGTGTCTGTCCATTCCTGCTCTGTGCTGTGTTTGTGACTGTCCATTGCTGCTCTCTGCTTCGTTTGTGTCTCTCCATTCCACTCTGTGCAGTGTTTGTGTCTGTCCATTCCCGTTCTGTGCTGTGTTTGACTCTGTCCATTCCTGCTCTTTGCTGTGTTTGTGTCTGTCCATTCCTGCTCAGTGCTCGGTTTTTTTTTGTCCATTCCTGCTCTGTGCTGTGTTTGTGTCTCTCCATTCCAACTCTGTGCTGGGTTTGTGTCTCTCCATTCCCGCTCTGTGTTGTGTTTGTCTCTGTCCATTCCCGCTCTGTTCCATGTTTGTGTCTGTCAAATCCTGCTTTGTTCTGTGTTTGTGTCTATACATTCCTGGTCTGTGCTTTGTTTGTGTCTGTCCAATCCTCGTCTGTGCTGTGTTTGTTTCTGTCCAATCCAGGTCTGGGCCGTGTATGTGTCTGTCCATTCCTGCTCTGTGCTGGGTTTGTGTCTATACATTCCTGCTCTGGGCTTTGCATGTTTCTGAACATTCCTGCTCTGTGGTGTGTTTGTGTCTGTCCATTGCTGCTCTGTGCTTCTCTTGTGTCTCTCCATTCCCGCTCTGTGCTCGTTTTGTGTCTGTCCATTCCTGCTCTGTGCTGTGTTTGTGTCTGTCCATTGCTGCTCTGTGCTTCGTTTGTGTCTCTCCATTCCCGCTCTGTGCTGTGTTTGTGTCTGTCCATTCCCGTTCTGTGCTGTGTTTGACTCTGTCCATTCCTGCTCTGTGCTGTGTTTGTGTCTGTCCATTCCTGCTCTGTGCTCGGTTTGTATTTGTCCATTCCTGCTCTGTGCTGTGTTTGTGTCTCTCCATTCCAACTCTGTGCTGTGTTTCTGTCTGTCCATTCCGGCTCTGTTCTGTGTTTGTGTCTCTCCATTCCCGCTCTGTGCTGTCTTTGCGTCTGTCCATTCCTGCTCTGTGCTGGGTTTGTGTCTCTCCATTCCCACTCTGTGCTGTGTTTGTGTCTGTCCATTCCTGCTCTGTGCCATGTTTGTGTCTGTCAAATTCTGCTCTGTGCTGTGTTTGTGTCTGTCCAATCCGGCACTGTGCAGTGTTTGTGTCTGTCCATTGCTGCTCTGTGCTGTGATTGTTACCACTCTGTGCTGTGCTTGTGTCTGTCCATTCCTGCTCTGTGCTGAGTTTGTGTCTCTCCATTCCTGCTCTGTGCTGTGTTTGTGACTGTCCATTGCTGCTCTCTGCTTCGTTTGTGTCTCTCCATTCCCACTCTGTGCAGTGTTTGTGTCTGTCCATTCCCGTTCTGTGCTGTGTTTGACTCTGTCCATTCCTGCTCTTTGCTGTGTTTGTGTCTGTCCATTCCTGCTCAGTGCTCGGTTTTTTTTTGTCCATTCCTGCTCTGTGCTGTGTTTGTGTCTCTCCATTCCAACTCTGTGCTGGGTTTGTGTCTCTCCATTCCCGCTCTGTGTTGTGTTTGTCTCTGTCCATTCCTGCTCTGTTCCATGTTTGTGTCTGTCAAATCCTGCTTTGTTCTGTGTTTGTGTCTATACATTCCTGGTCTGTGCTTTGTTTGTGTCTGTCCAATCCTCGTCTGTGCTGTGTTTGTTTCTGTCCAATCCAGGTCTGGGCCGTGTATGTGTCTGTCCATTCCTGCTCTGTGCTGGGTTTGTGTCTATACATTCCTGCTCTGGGCTTTGCATGTTTCTGAACTTTCCTGCTCTGTGGTGTGTTTGTGTCTGTCCATTGCTGCTCTGTGCTTCGCTTGTGTCTCTCCATTCCCGCTCTGTGCTCGTTTTGTGTCTGTCCATTCCTGCTCTGTGCTGTGTTTGTGTCTGTCCATTGCTGCTCTGTGCTTCGTTTGTGCCTCTCCATTCCCGCTCTGTGCTGTGTTTGTGTCTGTCCATTCCCGTTCTGTGCTGTGTTTGACTCTGTCCATTCCTGCTCTGTGCTGTGTTTGTGTCTGTCCATTCCTGCTCTGTGCTCGGTTTGTATTTGTCCATTCCTGCTCTGTGCTGTGTTTGTGTCTCTCCATTCCAACTCTGTGCTGTGTTTCTGTCTGTCCATTCCGGCTCTGTTCTGTGTTTGTGTCTCTCCATTCCCGCTCCGTGCTGTCTTTGCGTCTGTCCATTCCTGCTCTGTGCTGGGTTTGTGTCTCTCCTTTCCCACTCTGTGCTGTGTTTGTGTCTGTCCATTCCTGCTCTGTGCCATGTTTGTGTCTGTCAAATTCTGCTCTGTGCTGTGTTTGTGTCTGTCCAATCCGGCACTGTGCAGTGTTTGTGTCTGTCCATTGCTGCTCTGTGCTGTGTTTGTTACCACTCTGTGCTGTGCTTGTGTCTGTCCATTCCTGCTCTGTGCTGAGTTTGTGTCTCTCTATTCCTGCTCTGTGCTGAGTTTGTGTCTCTCCATTCCCGCTCTGTGCTGTGTTTGTCTCTGTCCATTCCTGTTCTGTGCCATCTTTGTGTCTGTCAAATCCTGCTCTGTTCTGTGTTTGTGTCTATACATTCCTGGTCTGTGCTGTGTTAGTGTTTGTCCAATCCTGGTCTGTGCTGTGTTTGTTTCTGTCCACTCCAGGTCTGTGCTGTGTTTGTGGCTGTTCATTCCTGCTCTGTGCTGGGTTTGTGTCTATGCATTCCTGCTCTGGGCTGTGCATGTGTCTGACCATTCCTGCTCTGTGGTGTGTTTGTGTCTGTCCATTGCTGCTCTGTGCTTCGTTTGTGTCTCTCCATTCCCGCTTTGTGCTGTGTTTGTCTCTGTCCATTCCTGCTCTGTGCTGTGTTTGTGTCTGTCCATTCCTGCTTTCTGCTCGGTTTGTATTTGTCCATTCCTGCTCTGTGCTGGGTTTTATCTCTCCATTCCCACTCTGTGCTTTGTTTGTGTCTGTCCATTTCTGCTCTGTGCTGTGTTTGTGAATCTCCATTCCCGCTCTGTGCTGTCTTTGTGTCTGTCCATTCCTGCACTGTGCGGGGTTTGTGTCTCACCATTCCCACACTGTGCTGTGTTTGTGTCTGTCCATTCCTTCTCTGTGCTGTGTTTGCGTCAGTCCATTCCCGTTCTGTGCTGTGTTTGACTCTGTCCATTCCTGCTCTGTGCTGTCTTTTTGTCTGTCCATTCCTGCTCTGTGCTCGGTTTGTATTTGTCCATTCCTGCTCTGTGCTGTGTTTGTGTCTCTCCATTCCAACTCTGTGCTGTGTTTGTGTCTGTCCATTCCGGCTCTGTTCTGTGTTTGTGTCTCTCCATTCCCGCTCTGTGCTGTCTTTGTGTCTGTCCATTCCTGCTCTGTGCTGGGTTTGTGTCTCTCCATTCCCACTCTGTGCTGTGTTTGTGTCTGTCCATTCCTGCTCTGTGCCGTGTTTGTGTCTGTCAAATTCTGCTCTGTGCTCTGTTTGTGTCTGTCCAATCTGGCTCTGTGCAGTGTTTGTGTCTGTCCATTGCTGCTCTGTGCTGTGTTTGTTACCACTCTGTGCTGTGCTTGTGTCTGTCCATTCCTGCTCTGTGCTGAGTTTGTGTCTCTCCATTCCTGCTCTGTGCTGAGTTTGTGTCTCTCCATTCCCGCTCTGTGCTGTGTTTGTCTCTGTCCATTCCTGTTCTGTGCCATGTTTGTGTCTGTCAAATCCTGCTCTGTTCTGTGTTTGTGTCTATACATTCCTGGTCTGTGCTGTGTTTGTGTCTGTCCAATCCTGGTCTGTGCTGCGTTTGTTTCTGTCCACTCCAGGTCTGTGCTGTGTTTGTGTCTGTTCATTCCTGCTCTGTGCTGGGTTTGTGTCTATGCATTCCTGCTCTGGGCTGTGCATGTGTCTGACCATTCCTGCTCTGTGGTGTGTTTGTGTCTGTCCATTGCTGCTCTGCGCTTCGTTTGTGTCTCTCCATTCCGGCTTTGTGCTGTGTTTGTCTCTGTCCATTCCTGCTCTGTGCTGTGTTTGTGTCTGTCCATTCCTGCTTTCTGCTCGGTTTGTATTTGTCCATTCCTGCTCTGTGCTGGGTTTTATCTCTCCATTCCCACTCTGTGCTTTGTTTGTGTCTGTCCATTTCCGCTCTGTGCTGTGTTTGTGAATCTCCATTCCCGTTCTGTGCTGTCTTTGTTGTTGTCCATTTCTGCACTGTGCTGGGTTTGTGTCTGAAAATTCCCACTCTGTGCTGAGTTTGTGTCTGTCCATTCCTGCTCTGTGCTGTGTTTGTATCTGTCCATTCCTGCTCTGTGCTCGGTTTTTATTTGTCCCTTCCTGGTCTGTGCTGTGTTTGTGAATCTCCATTCCCGCTCTGTGCTGTCTTTGTGTCTGTCCATTCCTGCTCTGTGTTGTGTTTGTCTCTGTCCATTCCTGCTCTGTGAAATGTTTGTGTCTGTCAAATCCTGCTCTGTTCTGTGTTTGTCTCTATACATTCCTGGTCTGTGCTGTGTTTGTGTCTGTCCAATCCTGGTCTGTGCTGTGTTTTTTTCTGTCCACTCCAGGTCTGTGCTGTGTTTGTGTCTGTCCATTCCTTCTCTGTGCTGGGTTTGTGTCTATACATTCCTGCTCTGGGCTTTGCATGTTTCTGAACCTTCCTGCTCAGTGGTGTGTTTGTGTCTGTCCATTGCTGCTCTGTGCTTCGCTTGTGTCTCTCCATTCCCGCTCTGTGCTCGTTTTGTGTCTGTCCATTCCTGCTCTGTGCTGTGTTTGTGTCTGTCCATTGCTGCTCTGTGCTTCGTTTGTGCCTCTCCATTCCCGCTCTGTGCAGTGTTTGTGTCTGTCCATTCCCGTTCTGTGCTGTGTTTGACTCTGTCCATTCCTGCTCTGTGCTCGGTTTGTATTTGTCCATTCCTGCTCTGTGCGGTGTTTGTGTCTCTCCATTCCAACTCTGTGCTGCGTTTGTATCTGTCCATTCCGGCCCTGTTCTGTGTTTGTGTCTCTCCATTCCCACTGTGAGCTGTGTTTGTGTCTGTCCATTCCTGCTCTGTGCCGTGTCAGTGTCTGTCAAATTCTGCTCTATGCTGGGTTTGTGTCTGTCCAATCCTGGTCTGTGCTGTGTTTGTTTCTGTCCACTCCAGGTCTGTGCTGTGTTTGTGTCTGTTCATTCCTGCTCTGTGCTGGGTTTGTGTCTATACATTCCTGCTGTGGTCTTTGCATGTTTCTGAACATTCCTGCTCTGTGGTGTGTTTGTGTCTGTCCATTGCTGCTCTGTGCTTCGCTTGTGTCTCTCCATTCCCACTCTGTGCTCGTTTTGTGTCATTCCATTCCTGCTCTGTGCTGTGTTTGTGTCTGTCCATTGCTGCTCTGTGCTTCGTTTGTGTCTCTCCATTCCCGCTCTGTGCTGTGTTTGTGTCTGTCCATTCCCGTTCAGTGCTATGTTTGACTCTGTCCATTCCTGCTCTGTGCTGTGTTTGTGTCTGTCCATTCCTGATCTGTGCTCGGTTTGTATTTGTCCATTCCTGCTCTGTGCTGTGTTTGTGTCTCTCCATTCCAACTCTGTGCTGTTTTGTGTCTGTCCGTTCCGGCTCTGTGCAGTGTTTGTGTCTCTCAATTCCCGCTCT
The DNA here is from genome assembly GCF_017639515.1 of Carcharodon carcharias. NCBI lineage: Eukaryota > Metazoa > Chordata > Chondrichthyes > Lamniformes > Lamnidae > Carcharodon > Carcharodon carcharias. The sequence continues at coordinate 7,570,419 of NW_024470624.1, forward strand.
GTGCTGTCTTTGTGTCAGTCCATTCCTGCTCTGTGCTGGGTTTGTGTCTCTCCATTCCCACTCTGTGCTGTGTTTGTGGCTGTCCATTCCTGCTCTGTGCTGAGTTTGTGTCTCTCCATTCCCACTCTGTGCTGTGTTTGTCTCTGTCCATTCCTGCTCTGTGCCATGTTTGTGTCTGTCAAATCCTGCTTTGTTCTGTGTTTGAGTCTATACATTCCTGGTCTGTGCTTTGTTTGTGTCTGTCCAATCCTCGTCTTAGCTGTGTTTGTTTCTGTCCACTCCAGGTCTGGGCGGTGTATGTGTCTGTCTATTCCTGCTCTGTGCTGTGGTTGTGTCTCTCCATTCCAACTCTGTGCTGTGCTTGTGTCTGTCCATTCCTGTCTGTGCATTGTTTGTGTCTCTCCATTCCTGCTCAGTGCTGTGTTTGTGTCTCTCCATTCTTGCTCTGTGATGTGTTTGTGTCTGTCCATTCCTGCACGGTGCTGTGTTTGTGTCTGTCCGTTCCTGCTCTGTGCTGTGTTTGTGTCTGTCCATTCCTGCTCTGTGCTGGGTTTGTGTCTGTCCATTGTTGCTCTGTGTTGTGTTTGTGTCTCTCCATTCCCATTCTGTGGTGGGTTTGTGTCTGTCCATTCCTGTCTGTGCATTGTTTGTGTCTCTCCATTCCTGCTCTGTGCTATGTTTCTGTCTGTACATCCCTGATCTGTGGTGGGTTTGTGTCTGTCCATTCCTGCTCTGTGCTGTGTTTGAGAAAGTCGATTGCGGCTCTGAGCTGTGTTTGTGTCTGTCCATTTCTACTCTGTGCTTAGTTTGGGTCTGTCCATACCTGCTCTGCTCTGTGTTTATGTCTGAAGATTGCTGCTCTGTGCTGTGTTTGTGTCTGTCCATTGCAGCTCTGCGCTGGATTTGTGTCTCTCCATTCCCACTCTGTGCTGTGTTTGTCTCTGTCCAATCCTGCTCTGTGCTGTGTTTGTGTCTATACATTCATGGTCTGTGCTGTGTTTATGTCGGTCCAATCCTGCTCTATTCTGTGTTCATGTCTGTCCATTCAGTTTCTGTGCTGGGTTTGTTTGTATACATTCCTGCCCTGTGCTGTGTTTGAGTCTGTACATCCCTGGTCTGTGCTGTGTTTGTGTCTGTCCATTGCTGCTCTGTGCTGTGGTTGTGTCTCTCCATTCCCACTCGGTGCTGTGCTTGTGTCTCTCCATTCCTGCTCTGTGCTGGGTTTGTGTCTGTCCTTTGCTGCTCTGTGCTTCGCTTGTGTCTCTCCATTCCCGCTCTGTGCTCGTTTTGTGTCTGTCCATTCCTGCTCTGTGCTGTGTTTGTGTCTGTCCATTGCTGCTCTGTGCTTCGTTTGTGCCTCTCCATTCCCGGTCTGTGCAGTGTTTGTGTCTGTCCATTCCCGTTCTGTGCTGTGTTTGACTCTGTCCATTCCTGCTCTGTGCTCGGTTTGTATTTGTCCATTCCTGCTCTGTGCGGTGTTTGTGTCTCTCCATTCCAACTCTGTGCTGTGTTTGTGTCTGTCCATTCCTGCTCTGTGCTGTGTTTGTGTCTCTCCATTCCCACTGTGAGCTGTCTTTGTCTCTGTCCATTCCTCCTCTGTGCTAGGTTTGTGTCTCTCCATTCCCACTCTGTGCTGTGTTTGTGTCTGTCCATTCCTGCTCTGTGCCGTGTTAGTGTCTGTCAAATTCTGCTCTATGCTGGGTTTGTGTCTGTCCAATCCGGCTCTGTGCTGTGTTTGTGTCTGTCCATTGCTGCTCTGTGCTGTGTTTGTTACCACTCTGTGCTGTGCTTGTGTCTGTCCATTCCTGCTCTGTGCTGAATTTGTGTCTCTCCATTCCTGCTCTGTGCTGAGTTTGTGTCTCTCCATTCCCGCTCTGTGCTGTGTTTGTCTCTGTCCATTCCTGCTCTGTGCCATGTTTGACTCTGTCAAATCCTGCTCTGTTCTGTGTTTGTGTCTATACATTCCTGGTCTGTGCTGTGTTAGTGTCTGTCCAATCCTGGTCTGTGCTGTGTTTGTTTCTGTCCACTCCAGGTCTGTGCTGTGTTTGTGTCTGTTCATTCCTGCTCTGTGCTGGGATTGTGTCTATACATTCCTGCTCTGGGCTTTGCATGTTTCTGAACATTCCTGCTCTGTGGTGTGTTTGTGTCTGTCCATTGCTGCTCTGTGCTTCAATTGTGTCTCTCCATTCCCGCTCTGTGCTGTGTTTGACTCTGTCCATTCCTGCTCTGTGCTGTGTTTGACTCTGTCCATTCCTGCTCTGTGCTCGGTTTGTATTTGTCCATTCCTGCTCTGTGCTGTGTTTGTGTCTCTCCATTCCAACTCTGTGCTGTTTTGTGTCTGTCCATTCCGGCTCTGTTCTGTGTTTGTGTCTCTCCATTCCCGCTCTGTGCTGTCCTTGGGTCTGTCCATTCCTGCTCTGTGCTGGGTTTGTGTCTCTCCATTCCAACTCTGTGCTGTGTTTGTGTCTGTCCATTCCTGCTCTGTGACGTGTTTCTGTCTGTCAAATTCTGCTCTGTGCTGTGTTTGTGTCTGTCCAATCCGGCTCTGTGCAGTGTTTGTGTCTGTCCATTGCTGCTCTGTGCTGTGTTTGTTACCTTTCGTGCTGTGCTTGTGTCTGTCCATTCCTGCTCTGTGCTGAGTTTGTATCACTCCATTCCCGCTCTGTGCTGTGTTTGTCTCTGTCCATTCCTGCTCTGTGCCATGTTTGTGTCTGTCAAATCCTGCTTTGTTCTGTGTTTGTGTCTATACATTCCTGGTCTGTGCTTTGTTTGTGTCTGTCCAATCCTCGTCTGTCCTGTGTTTGTTTCTGTCCACTCCAGGTCTGGGCGGTGTATGTGTCTGTCCATTCCTGCTCTGTGCTGTGTTTGTGTCTATACATTCCTGCTCTGGGCTTTGCATGTTTCTGAACATTCCTGCTCTGTGGTGTGTTTGTGTCTGTGCATTGCTGCTCTGTGCTTCGCTTGTGTCTCTCCATTCCCGCTCTGTGCTCGTTTTGTGTCTGTCCATTCCTGCTCAGTGCTGTGCTTGTGTCTGTCCATTGCTGCTCTGTGCTTCGTTTGTGACTCTCCATTCCCGCTCAGTGCAGTGTTTGTGTCTGTCCATTCCCATTCTGTGCAGTGTTTGACTCTGTCCATTCCTGCTCTGTGCTGTGTTTGTGTCTGTCCATTCCTGCTGTGTGCTCGGTTTGTATTTGTCCATTCCTGCTCTGTGCTGTCTTTGTGTCTCTCCATTTCAACTCTGTGCTGAGTTTGTGTCTCTCCATTCCCGCTCTGTGCTGTGTTTGTCTCTGTCCATTCCTGCTCTGTGAAATGTTTGTGTCTGTCAAATCCTGCTCTGTTCTGTGTTTGGGTCTATACATTCCTGGTCTGTGCTGTGTTTGTGTCTGTCCAATCCTGGTCTGTGCTGTGTTTGTTTCTGTCCACTCCAGGTCTGTGCTGTGTTTGTGTCTGTTCATTCCTGCTCTGTGCTGCATTTGTGTCTATACATTCCTGCTGTGGTCTTTGCATGTTTCTGAACATTCCTGCTCTGTGGTGTGTTTGTGTCTGTCCATTGCTGCTCTGTGCTTCGCTTGTGTCTCTCCATTCCCACTCTGTGCTCGTTTTGTGTCATTCCATTCCTGCTCTGTGCTGTGTTTGTGTCTGTCCATTGCTGCTCTGTGCTTCGTTTGTGTCTCTCCATTCCCGCTTTGTGCTGTGTTTGTCTCTTTCCATTCCTGCTCTGTGCTGTGTTTGTGTCTGTCCATTCCTGCTCTGTTCTGTGTTTGAGTCTGTACATCCCTGGTCTGTGCTGTGTTTGTGTCTGTCCATTCCTGCTCTGTGCTGTGTTTGTGTCTGTCCATTCCTGCTCTGTGCCATGTTTGACTCTGTCAAATCCTGCTCTGTTCTGTGTTTGTGTCTATACATTCCTGGTCTGTGCTGTGTTAGTGTCTGTCCAATCCTGGTCTGTGCTGTGTTTGTTTCTGTCCACTCCAGGTCTGTGCTGTGTTTGTGTCTGTTCATTCCTGCTCTGTGCTGGGATTGTGTCTATACATTCCTGCTCTGGGCTTTGCATGTTTCTGAACATTCCTGCTCTGTGGTGTGTTTGTGTCTGTCCATTGCTGCTCTGTGCTTCAATTGTGTCTCTCCATTCCCGCTCTGTGCTGTGTTTGACTCTGTCCATTCCTGCTCTGTGCTGTGTTTGTGTCTGTCCATTCCTGCTCTGTGCTCGGTTTGTATTTGTCCATTCCTGCTCTGTGCTGTGTTTGTGTCTCTCCATTCCAACTCTGTGCTGTTTTGTGTCTGTCCATTCCGGCTCTGTTCTGTGTTTGTGTCTCTCCATTCCCGCTCTGTGCTATCCTTGGGTCTGTCCATTCCTGCTCTGTGCTGGGTTTGTGTCTCTCCATTCCCACTCTGTGCTGTGTTTGTGTCTGTCCATTCCTGCTCTGTGACGTGTTTCTGTCTGTCAAATTCTGCTCTGTGCTGTGTTTGTGTCTGTCCAATCCGGCTCTGTGCAGTGTTTGTGTCTGTCCATTGCTGCTCTGTGCTGTGTTTGTTACCTTTCGTGCTGTGCTTGTGTCTGTCCATTCCTGCTCTGTGCTGAGTTTGTATCACTCCATTCCCGCTCTGTGCTGTGTTTGTCTCTGTCCATTCCTGCTCTGTGCCATGTTTGTGTCTGTCAAATCCTGCTTTGTTCTGTGTTTGTGTCTATACATTCCTGGTCTGTGCTTTGTTTGTGTCTGTCCAATCCTCGTCTGTCCTGTGTTTGTTTCTGTCCACTCCAGGTCTGGGCGGTGTATGTGTCTGTCCATTCCTGCTCTGTGCTGTGTTTGTGTCTATACATTCCTGCTCTGGGCTTTGCATGTTTCTGAACATTCCTGCTCTGTGGTGTGTTTGTGTCTGTGCATTGCTGCTCTGTGCTTCGCTTGTGTCTCTCCATTCCCGCTCTGTGCTCGTTTTGTGTCTGTCCATTCCTGCTCAGTGCTGTGCTTGTGTCTGTCCATTGCTGCTCTGTGCTTCGTTTGTGACTCTCCATTCCCGCTCAGTGCAGTGTTTGTGTCTGTCCATTCCCATTCTGTGCAGTGTTTGACTCTGTCCATTCCTGCTCTGTGCTGTGTTTGTGTCTGTCCATTCCTGCTGTGTGCTCGGTTTGTATTTGTCCATTCCTGCTCTGTGCTGTCTTTGTGTCTCTCCATTTCAACTCTGTGCTGAGTTTGTGTCTCTCCATTCCCGCTCTGTGCTGTGTTTGTCTCTGTCCATTCCTGCTCTGTGAAATGTTTGTGTCTGTCAAATCCTGCTCTGTTCTGTGTTTGGGTCTATACATTCCTGGTCTGTGCTGTGTTTGTGTCTGTCCAATCCTGGTCTGTGCTGTGTTTGTTTCTGTCCACTCCAGGTCTGTGCTGTGTTTGTGTCTGTCCATTCCTGCTCTGTGCTGCGTTTGTGTCTATACATTCCTGCTCTGGGCTTTGCATGTTTCTGAACATTCCTGCTCTGTGGTGTGTTTGTGTCTGTCCATTGCTGCTCTGTGCTTCGCTTGTGTCTCTCCATTCCCACTCTGTGCTCGTTTTGTGTCATTCCATTCCTGCTCTGTGCTGTGTTTGTGTCTGTCCATTGCTGCTCTGTGCTTCGTTTGTGTCTCTCCATTCCCGCTTTGTGCTGTGTTTGTCTCTTTCCATTCCTGCTCTGTGCTGTGTTTGTGTCTGTCCATTCCTGCTCTGTTCTGTGTTTGAGTCTGTACATCCCTGGTCTGTGCTGTGTTTGTGTCTGTCCATTCCTGCTCTGTGCTGTGTTTGTGTCTGTCCATTCCTGCTCTGTGCCATGTTTGACTCTGTCAAATCCTGCTCTGTTCTGTGTTTGTGTCTATACATTCCTGGTCTGTGCTGTGTTAGTGTCTGTCCAATCCTGGTCTGTGCTGTGTTTGTTTCTGTCCACTCCAGGTCTGTGCTGTGTTTGTGTCTGTTCATTCCTGCTCTGTGCTGGGATTGTGTCTATACATTCCTGCTCTGGGCTTTGCATGTTTCTGAACATTCCTGCTCTGTGGTGTGTTTGTGTCTGTCCATTGCTGCTCTGTGCTTCAATTGTGTCTCTCCATTCCCGCTCTGTGCTGTGTTTGACTCTGTCCATTCCTGCTCTGTGCTGTGTTTGTGTCTGTCCATTCCTGCTCTGTGCTCGGTTTGTATTTGTCCATTCCTGCTCTGTGCTGTGTTTGTGTCTCTCCATTCCAACTCTGTGCTGTTTTGTGTCTGTCCATTCCGGCTCTGTTCTGTGTTTGTGTCTCTCCATTCCCGCTCTGTGCTATCCTTGGGTCTGTCCATTCCTGCTCTGTGCTGGGTTTGTGTCTCTCCATTCCCACTCTGTGCTGTGTTTGTGTCTGTCCATTCCTGCTCTGTGACGTGTTTCTGTCTGTCAAATTCTGCTCTGTGCTGTGTTTGTGTCTGTCCAATCCGGCTCTGTGCAGTGTTTGTGTCTGTCCATTGCTGCTCTGTGCTGTGTTTGTTACCTTTCGTGCTGTGCTTGTGTCTGTCCATTCCTGCTCTGTGCTGAGTTTGTATCACTCCATTCCCGCTCTGTGCTGTGTTTGTCTCTGTCCATTCCTGCTCTGTGCCATGTTTGTGTCTGTCAAATCCTGCTTTGTTCTGTGTTTGTGTCTATACATTCCTGGTCTGTGCTTTGTTTGTGTCTGTCCAATCCTCGTCTGTCCTGTGTTTGTTTCTGTCCACTCCAGGTCTGGGCGGTGTATGTGTCTGTCCATTCCTGCTCTGTGCTGTGTTTGTGTCTATACATTCCTGCTCTGGGCTTTGCATGTTTCTGAACATTCCTGCTCTGTGGTGTGTTTGTGTCTGTGCATTGCTGCTCTGTGCTTCGCTTGTGTCTCTCCATTCCCGCTCTGTGCTCGTTTTGTGTCTGTCCATTCCTGCTCAGTGCTGTGCTTGTGTCTGTCCATTGCTGCTCTGTGCTTCGTTTGTGACTCTCCATTCCCGCTCAGTGCAGTGTTTGTGTCTGTCCATTCCCATTCTGTGCAGTGTTTGACTCTGTCCATTCCTGCTCTGTGCTGTGTTTGTGTCTGTCCATTCCTGCTGTGTGCTCGGTTTGTATTTGTCCATTCCTGCTCTGTGCTGTCTTTGTGTCTCTCCATTTCAACTCTGTGCTGAGTTTGTGTCTCTCCATTCCCGCTCTGTGCTGTGTTTGTCTCTGTCCATTCCTGCTCTGTGAAATGTTTGTGTCTGTCAAATCCTGCTCTGTTCTGTGTTTGGGTCTATACATTCCTGGTCTGTGCTGTGTTTGTGTCTGTCCAATCCTGGTCTGTGCTGTGTTTGTTTCTGTCCACTCCAGGTCTGTGCTGTGTTTGTGTCTGTCCATTCCTGCTCTGTGCTGCGTTTGTGTCTATACATTCCTGCTCTGGGCTTTGCATGTTTCTGAACATTCCTGCTCTGTGGTGTGTTTGTGTCTGTCCATTGCTGCTCTGTGCTTCGCTTGTGTCTCTCCATTCCCACTCTGTGCTCGTTTTGTGTCATTCCATTCCTGCTCTGTGCTGTGTTTGTGTCTGTCCATTGCTGCTCTGTGCTTCGTTTGTGTCTCTCCATTCCCGCTCTGTGCTGTGTTTGTGTCTGTCCATTCCCGTTCAGTGCTATGTTTGACTCTGTCCATTCCTGCTCTGTGCTGTGTTTGTGTCTGTCCATTCCTGATCTGTGCTCGGTTTGTATTTGTCCATTCCTGCTCTGTGCTGTGGTTGTGTCTCTCCATTCCAACTCTGTGCTGTGCTTGTGTCTGTCCATTCCTGTCTGTGCATTGATTGTGTCTCTCCATTCCTGCTCAGTGCTGTGTTTGTGTCTCTCCATTCTTGCTCTGTGATGTGTTTGTGTCTGTCCATTCCTGCACGGTGCTGTGTTTGTGTCTGTCCGTTCCTGCTCTGTGCTGTGTTTGTGTCTGTCCATTCCTGCTCTGTGCTGGGTTTGTGTCTGTCCATTGTTGCTCTGTGTTGTGTTTGTGTCTCTCCATTCCCATTCTGTGGTGGGTTTGTGTCTGTCCATTCCTGCTCTGTGCTATATTTCTGTCTGTACATCCCTGATCTGTGGTGGGTTTGTGTCTGTCCATTCCTGCTCTGTGCTGTGTTTGAGAAAGTCGATTGCGGCTCTGAGCTGTGTTTGTGTCTGTCCATTTCTACTCTGTGCTTAGTTTGGGTCTGTCCATACCTGCTCTGCTCTGTGTTTATGTCTGAAGATTGCTGCTCTGTGCTGTGTTTGTGTCTGTCCATTGCAGCTCTGCGCTGGATTTGTGTCTCTCCATTCCCACTCTGTGCTGTGTTTGTCTCTGTCCAATCCTGCTCTGTGCTGTGTTTGTGTCTATACATTCATGGTCTGTGCTGTGTTTATGTCGGTCCAATCCTGCTCTATTCTGTGTTCATGTCTGTCCATTCATGTTCTGTGCTGGGTTTGTTTGTATACATTCCTGCCCTGTGCTGTGTTTGAGTCTGTACATCCCTGGTCTGTGCTGTGTTTGTGTCTGTCCATTGCTGCTCTGTGCTGTGGTTGTGTCTCTCCATTCCCACTCGGTGCTGTGCTTGTGTCTCTCCATTCCTGCTCTGTGCTGGGTTTGTGTCTGTCCTTTGCTGCTCTGTGCTGTATTTGTGTCTGTCCATTCCTGCTCTGTGCTCGGTTTGCGCCTGTCCATTCCTGCTCTGTGCTGTGTTTGTGTCTGTCCATTGCTGCTCTGTGCTTCGTTTGTGTCTCTCCATTCCCGCTCTGTGCTGTGTTTGTGCCTGTCCATTCCCACTCTGTGCTGTGTTTGTCTCTGTCCATTCCTGCTCATTGCTCGGTTTGTGTCTAAACATTCCTGCTCTGGGCTGTGCATGTTTCTGTCCATTGCTGCTCTGTGCTTCGTTTGTGTCTATACATTCCTGGTCTGCACTGTGTTTATGTCTATCCAATCCTGCTCTGTTCTGTGTTCATGTCTGTCCATTCCAGCTCTGTGCAGGGTTTGTGTCTATACATTCCTGCTCTGTGCTGTGTTTGAGACTGTACATCCCTGGTCTGTGCTGTGTTTGTGTCTGTCCATTGCTGCTCTGTGCTGTGGTTGTGTCTCTCCATTCCCACTCGGTGCTGTGTTGTGTCTGTCCATTCCTGCTCTGTGCTGGGTTTGTGTCTGTCCATTGCTGCGCGGTGCGGTGTTTGTGTCTCTCCATTCCTGCTCTGTTCTCGGTTTGTATTTGTCCATTCCTGCTCTGTGCTGTGTGTCATCTCTCCATTCCCACTCTGTGCTGTGTTTGTGTCTGTCCATTCCCGCTCTGTGCTGTTTTTGTGAATCTCCATTCCCGCTCTGTGCTGTCTTTGTGTCTGTCCATTCCTGATCTGTGCTGGGATTGTGTCTCTCCATTCCCAGTCTGTGCTGTGTTTGTGTCTGTCCATTCCCGCTCTGTGCTGTGTTTGTGTCTCTCCATTCCCGCTCTCTGCTGTCTTTGTGTCTGTCCATTCCTGCTCTGTGCTGCGTCTGTGTCTCTCCAGTCCCACTCTGTGCTGTGTTTGTGTCTGTCCATTCCTGCTCTGTGCCGTGTTTGTGTCTGTCAAATTCTGCTCTGTGCTGTGTTTGTGTTTGTCCAATCCGGCCCTGTGCAGTGTTTGTGTCTGTCCATTGCTGCTCTGTGCTGTGTTTGTTACCACTCTGTGCTGTGCTTGTGTCTGTCCATTCCTGCTCTGTGCTTAGTTTGTGTCTCTCCATTCCTGCTCTGTGCTGAGTTTGTGTCTCTCCATTCCCGCTCTGTGCTGTGTTTGTCTCTGTCCATTCCTGCTCTGTGCCATGTTTGTGTCTGTCAAATCCTGCTCTGATCTGTGTTTGTGTCTATACATTCCTGGTCTGTGCTGTGTTTGTGTCTGTCCAATCCTGGTCTGTGCTGCGTTTGTTTCTGTTCACTCCAGGTCAGTGCTGTGTTTGTGTCTGTTCATTCCTGCTCTGTGCTGGGTTTGTGTCTCTACATTCCTGCTCTGGGCTGTGCATGTGTCTGACCATTCCTGCTCTGTGGTGTGTTTGTGTCTGTCCATTGCTGCTCTGTGCTTCGTTTGTGTCTCTCCATTCCCGCTTTGTGCTGTGTTTGTCTCTGTCCATTCCTGCTCTGTGCTGTGTTTGTGTCTGTCCATTCCTGCTCTGTGCTGTGTTTGAGTCTGTACATCCCTGGTCTGTGCTGTGTTTGTGTCTGTCCATTCCTGCTCTGTGCTGAGTTTGTGTCTATACATTCCTGCTCTGGGCTGTGCATGAGTCTGACCATTCCTGCTCTGTGGTGTGTTTGTGTCTGTCCTTTGCTGCTCTGTGCTGTGTTTGTGTCTCTCCATTGCTGCGCGTTGCGGTGTTTGTGTCTGTCCATTCCTGCTCTCTGCTCGGTTTGTATCTGTCCATTCCTGCTCTGTGCTGGGTTTGTGTCTGTCCATTGCTGCTCTGTGCTGTGTTTTATCTCTCCATTCCCACTCTGTGCTGTGTTTGTGTCTGTCCATTCCTGCTCAGTGCTGTGTTTGTGTCTCTCCATTCCTGCTCTGTGATGTGTTTGTGTCTGTCCATTCCTTCACGGTGATGTGTTTGTGTCTGTCCATTCCTGCTCTGTGCTGGGTTTGAGTCTGTCCATTGTTGCTCTGTGCTGTGTTTGTGTCTCTCCATTCCCATTCTGTGGTGGGTTTGTGTCTGTCCATTCCTGTCTGTGCATTGTTTGTGTCTCTCCATTCCTGCTCTGTGCTATGTTTCTGTCTGTACATCCCTGCTCTGTGGTGGGTTTGTGTCTGTCCATTCCTGCTCTGTGCTGTGTTTGAGAAAGTCGATTGCGGCTCTGAGCTGTGTTTGTGTCTGTCCATTTCTACTCTGTGCTTAGTTTGGGTCTGTCCATACCTGCTCTGTTCTGTGTTTATGTCTGAAGATTGCTGCTCTGTGCTGTGTTTGTTTCTGTCCATTGCAGCTCTGCGCTGGATTTATGTCTCTCCATTCCCACTCGGTGCGGTGTTGTCTCTGTCCATTCATGCTCTGTGCTGGGTTTGTGTCTGTCCATTGCTGCGCAGTGCGTTGTTTGTGTCTCTCCTTCCTGCTCTTTGCTCGGTTTGTATTTGTCCATTCCTGCTCTGTGCTGTGTTTGAGAAAGTCGATTGCGGCTCTGAGCTGTGTTTGTGTCTGTCCATTTCTACTCTGTGCTTAGTTTGGGTCTGTCCATACCTGCTCTGTTCTGTGTTTATGTCTGAAGATTGCTGCTCTGTGCTGTGTTTGTTTCTGTCCATTGCAGCTCTGCGCTGGATTTGTGTCTCTCCATTCCCACTCGGTGCTGTGTTGTCTCTGTCCATTCATGCTCTGTGCTGGGTTTGTGTCTGTCCATTGCTGCGCAGTGCGTTGTTTGTGTCTCTCCTTCCTGCTCTTTTCTCGGTTTGTATTTGTCCATTCCTGCTCTGTGCTGTGTTTTATCTCTCCATTCCCACTCTGTGCTGTGTTTGTGTCTGTCCATTCCCGCTCTGTGCTGTGTTTGTGATTCTCCATTCAAACTCTGTGCTGTCTTTGTGTCTGTCCATTCCTGCTCTGTGCTGGGATTGTGTCTCTCCATTCCCAGTCTGTGCTGTGTTTGTGTCTGGCCATTCCCGCTCAGTGCTGTGTTTGTGTCTCTCCATTCCAACTCTGTGCTGTCTTTGTGTCTGTCCATTCCTGCTCTGTGCTGTGTTTGTGTCTCTCCATTCCCACTCTGTGCTGAATTTGTGTCTGTTCATTCCTGCTCTGTGCCGTGTTTGTATCTGTCAAATCCTTCTCTTCTGTGTTTGTGTATACATTCCTGGTCTGTGCTGTGTTTGTGTCTGTCCAATCCTGCTCTGTGCTGTGTATGTTTCTGTTCACCTCAGGTCTGTGCTGTGTTTGTGTCTGTCCATTGCTGCTCTGTGCTTCACTTGTGTCTCTCCATTCCCGCTCTGTGCTCGTTTTGTGTCTGTCCATTCCTGCTCTGTGCTGTGTTTGTGTCTGTCCATTGCTGCTCTCTGCTTCGTTTGTGTCTCTCCATTCCCGGTCTGTGCAGTGTTTGTGTCTGTCCATTCCCGTTCTGTGCTGTGTTTGACTCTGTCCATTCCTGCTCTTTGCTGTGTTTGTGTCTGTCCATTCCTGCTCTGTGCTCGGTTTTTTTTTGTCCATTCCTGCTCTGTGCTGTGTTTGTGTCTCTCCATTCCAACTCTGTGCTGGGTTTGTGTCTCTCCATTCCCGCTCTGTGTTGTGTTTGTCTCTGTCCATTCCTGCTCTGTGAAATGTTTGTGTCTGTCAAATCCTGCTCTGTTCTGTGTTTGTCTCTATACATTCCTGGTCTGTGCTGTGTTTGTGTCTGTCCAATCCTGGTCTGTGCTGTGTTTGTTTCTGTCCACTCCAGGTCTGTGCTGTGTTTGTGTCTGTCCATTCCTGCTCTGTGCTGCGTTTGTGTCTATACATTCCTGCTCTGGGCTTTGCATGTTTCTGAACCTTCCTGCTCAGTGGTGTGTTTGTGTCTGTCCATTGCTGCTCTGTGCTTCGCTTGTGTCTCTCCATTCCCGCTCTGTGCTCGTTTTGTGTCTGTCCATTCCTGCTCTGTGCTGTGTTTGTGTCTGTCCATTGCTGCTCTGTGCTTCGTTTGTGCCTCTCCATTCCCGCTCTGTGCAGTGTTTGTGTCTGTCCATTCCCGTTCTGTGCTGTGTTTGACTCTGTCCATTCCTGCTCTGTGCTCGGTTTGTATTTGTCCATTCCTGCTCTGTGCGGTGTTTGTGTCTCTCCATTCCAACTCTGTGCTGTGTTTGTGTCTGTCCATTCCTGCTCTGTGACGTGTTTCTGTCTGTCAAATTCTGCAATGTGCTGTGTTTGTGTCTGTCCAATCCGGCTCTGTGCAGTGTTTGTGTCTGTCCATTGCTGCTCTGTGCTGTGTTTGTTACCTTTCGTGCTGTGCTTGTGTCTGTCCATTCCTGCTCTGTGCTGAGTTTGTGTCTCTCCATTCCTGCTCTGTGCTGAGTTTGTATCTCTCCATTCCCGCTCTGTGCTGTGTTTGTCTCTGTCCATTCCTGCTCTGTGCCATGTTTGTGTCTATACATTCCTGCTCTGGGCTTTGCATGTTTCTGAACATTCCTGCTCTGTGGTGTGTTTGTGTCTGTGCATTGCTGCTCTGTGCTTCGCTTGTGTCTCTCCATTCCCGCTCTGTGCTCGTTTTGTGTCTGTCCATTCCTGCTCAGTGCTGTGCTTGTGTCTGTCCATTGCTGCTCTGTGCTTCGTTTGTGACTCTCCATTCCCGCTCAGTGCAGTGTTTGTGTCTGTCCATTCCCATTCTGTGCAGTGTTTGACTCTGTCCATTCCTGCTCTGTGCTGTGTTTGTGTCTGTCCATTCATGCTGTGTGCTTGGTTTGTATTTGTCCATTCCTGCTCTGTGCTGTGTTTGTGTCTATACATTCCTGCTCTGGGCTTTGCATGTTTCTGAACATTCCTGCTCTGTGGTGTGTTTGTGTCTGTGCATTGCTGCTCTGTGCTTCCCTTGTGTCTCTCCATTCCCGCTCTGTGCTCGTTTTGTGTCTGTCCATTCCTGCTCAGTGCTGTGCTTGTGTCTGTCCATTGCTGCTCTGTGCTTCGTTTGTGACTCTCCATTCCCGCTCAGTGCAGTGTTTGTGTCTGTCCATTCCCATTCTGTGCAGTGTTTGACTCTGTCCATTCCTGCTCTGTGCTGTGTTTGTGTCTGTCCATTCCTGCTGTGTGCTCGGTTTGTATTTGTCCATTCCTGCTCTGTGCTGTCTTTGTGTCTCTCCATTTCAACTCTGTGCTGAGTTTGTGTCTCTCCATTCCCGCTCTGTGCTGTGTTTGTCTCTGTCCATTCCTGCTCTGTGAAATGTTTGTGTCTGTCAAATCCTGCTCTGTTCTGTGTTTGGGTCTATACATTCCTGGTCTGTGCTGTGTTTGTGTCTGTCCAATCCTGGTCTGTGCTGTGTTTGTTTCTGTCCACTCCAGGTCTGTGCTGTGTTTGTGTCTGTTCATTCCTGCTCTGTGCTGGGTTTGTGTCTATACATTCCTGCTGTGGTCTTTGCATGTTTCTGAACATTCCTGCTCTGTGGTGTGTTTGTGTCTGTCCATTGCTGCTCTGTGCTTCGCTTGTGTCTCTCCATTCCCACTCTGTGCTCGTTTTGTGTCATTCCATTCCTGCTCTGTGCTGTGTTTGTGTCTGTCCATTGCTGCTCTGTGCTTCGTTTGTGTCTCTCCATTCCCGCTCTGTGCTGTGTTTGTGTCTGTCCATTCCCGTTCAGTGCTGTGTTTGACTCTGTCCATTCCTGCTCTGTGCTGTGTTTGTGTCTGTCCATTCCTGATCTGTGCTCGGTTTGTATTTGTCCATTCCTGCTCTGTGCTGTGTTTGTGTCTCTCCATTCCAACTCTGTGCTGTTTTGTGTCTGTCCGTTCCGGCTCTGTTCTGTGTTTGTGTCTCTCAATTCCCGCTCTGTGCTGTCTTTGTGTCAGTCCATTCCTGCTCTGTGCTGGGTTTGTGTCTCTCCATTCCCACTCTGTGCTGTGTTTGTGGCTGTCCATTCCTGCTCTGTGCTGAGTTTGTGTCTCTCCATTCCCGCTCTGTGCTGTGTTTGTCTCTGTCCATTCCTGCTCTGTGCCATGTTTGTGTCTGTCAAATCCTGCTTTGTTCTGTGTTTGAGTCTATACATTCCTGGTCTGTGCTTTGTTTGTGTCTGTCCAATCCTCGTCTTAGCTGTGTTTGTTTCTGTCCACTCCAGGTCTGGGCGGTGTATGTATCTGTCCATTCCTGCTCTGTGCTGGGTTTGTGTCTATACATTGCTGCTCTGGGCTGTGCATGTGTCTGAACATTCCTGCTCTGTGGTGTGTTTGTGTCTGTCCATTGCTGCTCTGTGCTTCGTTTGTGTCTCTCCATTCCCACTTTGTGCTGTGTTTGTCTCTGTCCATTCCTGCTCTGTGCTGTGTTTGTGTCTGTCCATTCCTGCTCTCTGCTCGGTTTGTATTTGTCCATTCCTGCTCTGTGCTGGGTTTTATCTCTCCATTCCCACTCTGTGCTGCGTTTGTGTCTGTCCATTCCCGCTCTGTGCTGAGTTTGTGAATCTCCATTCCCGCTCTGTGCTGTCCTTGTGTCTGTCCATTCCTGCACTGTGCTGAGTTTGTGTCTCACCTTTCCCACTTTGTGCTGTGTTTGTGTCTGTCCATTCCTGCTCTGTGCTGTGTTTGTGTCTGTCCATTCCTGCATAGTGCTGTGTTTGTGTCTGTCCGTTCCTGCTCTGTGCGGTGTTTGTGTCTGTCCATTCCTGCTCTGTGCTGGGTTTGTGTCTGTCCATTGTTGCTCTGTGTTGTGTTTGTGTCTCTCCATTCCCATTCTGTGGTGGGTTTGTGTCTGTCCATTCCTGTCTGTGCATTGTTTGTGTCTCTCCATTCCTGCTCTGTGCTATGTTTCTGTCTGTACATCCCTGATCTGTGGTGGGTTTGTGTCTGTCCATTCCTGCTCTGTGCTGTGTTTGAGAAAGTCGATTGCGGCTCTGAGCTGTGTTTGTGTCTGTCCATTTCTACTCTGTGCTTAGTTTGGGTCTGTCCATACCTGCTCTGCTCTGTGTTTATGTCTGAAGATTGCTGCTCTGTGCTGTGTTTGTGTCTGTCCATTGCAGCTCTGCGCTGGATTTGTGTCTCTCCATTCCCACTCTGTGCTGTGTTTGTCTCTGTCCAATCCTGCTCTGTGCTGTGTTTGTGTCTATACATTCATGGTCTGTGCTGTGTTTATGTCGGTCCAATCCTGCTCTATTCTGTGTTCATGTCTGTCCATTCATGTTCTGTGCTGGGTTTGTTTGTATACATTCCTGCCCTGTGCTGTGTTTGAGTCTGTACATCCCTGGTCTGTGCTGTGTTTGTGTCTGTCCATTGCTGCTCTGTGCTGTGGTTGTGTCTCTCCATTCCCACTCGGTGCTGTGCTTGTGTCTCTCCATTCCTGCTCTGTGCTGGGTTTGTGTCTGTCCTTTGCTGCTCTGTGCTGTATTTGTGTCTGTCCATTCCTGCTCTGTGCTCGGTTTGCGCCTGTCCATTCCTGCTCTGTGCTGGGTTTGTGTCTGTCCATTGCTGCTCTGTGCTTCGTTTGTGTCTCTCCATTCCCGCTCTGTGCTGTGTTTGTGTCTGTCCATTCCCACTCTGTGCTGTGTTTGTCTCTGTCCATTCCTGCTCATTGCTCGGTTTGTGTCTAAACATTCCTGCTCTGGGCTGTGCATGTTTCTGTCCATTGCTGCTCTGTGCTTTGTTTGTGTCTATACATTCCTGGTCTGCACTGTGTTTATGTCTATCCAATCCTGCTCTGTTCTGTGTTCATGTCTGTCCATTCCTGCTCTGTGCAGGGTTTGTGTCTTTACATTCCTGCTCTGTGCTGTGTTTGAGACTGTACATCCCTGGTCTGTGCTGTGTTTGTGTCTGTCCATTGCTGCTCTGTGCTGTGGTTGTGTCTCTCCATTCCCACTCGGTGCTGTGTTGTGTCTGTCCATTCCTGCTCTGTGCTGGGTTTGTGTCTGTCCATTGCTGCGCGGTGCGGTGTTTGTGTCTCTCCATTCCTGCTCTGTTCTCGGTTTGTATTTGTCCATTCCTGCTCTGTGCTGTGTGTCATCTCTCCATGCCCACTCTGTGCTGTGTTTGTGTCTGTCCATTCCCGCTCTGTGCTGTTTTTGTGAATCTCCATTCCCGCTCTGTGCTGTCTTTGTGTCTGTCCATTCCTGATCTGTGCTGGGATTGTGTCTCTCCATTCCCAGTCTGTGCTGTGTTTGTGTCTGTCCATTCCCGCTCTGTGCTGTGTTTGTGTCTCTCCATTCCCGCTCTCTGCTGTCTTTGTGTCTGTCCATTCCTGCTCTGTGCTGCGTCTGTGTCTCTCCAGTCCCACTCTGTGCTGTGTTTGTGTCTGTCCATTCCTGCTCTGTGCCGTGTTTGTGTCTGTCAAATTCTGCTCTGTGCTGTGTTTGTGTTTGTCCAATCCGGCCCTGTGCAGTGTTTGTGTCTGTCCATTGCTGCTCTGTGCTGTGTTTGTTACCACTCTGTGCTGTGCTTGTGTCTGTCCATTCCTGCTCTGTGCTTAGTTTGTGTCTCTCCATTCCTGCTCTGTGCTGAGTTTGTGTCTCTCCATTCCCGCTCTGTGCTGTGTTTGTCTCTGTCCATTCCTGCTCTGTGCCATGTTTGTGTCTGTCAAATCCTGCTCTGTTCTGTGTTTGTGTCTATACATTCCTGGTCTGTGCTGTGTTTGTGTCTGTCCAATCCTGGTCTGTGCTGCGTTTGTTTCTGTTCACTCCAGGTCAGTGCTGTGTTTGTGTCTGTTCATTCCTGCTCTGTGCTGGGTTTGTGTCTCTACATTCCTGCTCTGGGCTGTGCATGTGTCTGACCATTCCTGCTCTGTGGTGTGTTTGTGTCTGTCCATTGCTGCTCTGTGCTTCGTTTGTGTCTCTCCATTCCCGCTTTGTGCTGTGTTTGTCTCTGTCCATTCCTGCTCTGTGCTGTGTTTGTGTCTGTCCAATCCTGGTCTGTGCTGCGTTTGTTTCTGTTCACTCCAGGTCAGTGCTGTGTTTGTGTCTGTTCATTCCTGCTCTGTGCTGGGTTTGTGTCTCTACATTCCTGCTCTGGGCTGTGCATGTGTCTGACCATTCCTGCTCTGTGGTGTGTTTGTGTCTGTCCATTGCTGCTCTGTGCTTCGTTTGTGTCTCTCCATTCCCGCTCTGTGCTGTGTTTGTGCCTGTCCATTCCCACTCTGTGCTGTGTTTGTCTCTGTCCATTCCTGCTCATTGCTCGGTTTGTGTCTAAACATTCCTGCTCTGGGCTGTGCATGTTTCTGTCCATTGCTGCTCTGTGCTTCGTTTGTGTCTATACATTCCTGGTCTGCACTGTGTTTATGTCTATCCAATCCTGCTCTGTTCTGTGTTCATGTCTGTCCATTCCAGCTCTGTGCAGGGTTTGTGTCTATACATTCCTGCTCTGTGCTGTGTTTGAGACTGTACATCCCTGGTCTGTGCTGTGTTTGTGTCTGTCCATTGCTGCTCTGTGCTGTGGTTGTGTCTCTCCATTCCCACTCGGTGCTGTGTTGTGTCTGTCCATTCCTGCTCTGTGCTGGGTTTGTGTCTGTCCATTGCTGCGCGGTGCGGTGTTTGTGTCTCTCCATTCCTGCTCTGTTCTCGGTTTGTATTTGTCCATTCCTGCTCTGTGCTGTGTGTCATCTCTCCATTCCCACTCTGTGCTGTGTTTGTGTCTGTCCATTCCCGCTCTGTGCTGTTTTTGTGAATCTCCATTCCCGCTCTGTGCTGTCTTTGTGTCTGTCCATTCCTGATCTGTGCTGGGATTGTGTCTCTCCATTCCCAGTCTGTGCTGTGTTTGTGTCTGTCCATTCCCGCTCTGTGCTGTGTTTGTGTCTGTCCATTCCTGCTCTGTGCCGTGTTTGTGTCTGTCAAATTCTGCTCTGTGCTGTGTTTGTGTTTGTCCAATCCGGCCCTGTGCAGTGTTTGTGTCTGTCCATTGCTGCTCTGTGCTGTGTTTGTTACCACTCTGTGCTGTGCTTGTGTCTGTCCATTCCTGCTCTGTGCTTAGTTTGTGTCTCTCCATTCCTGCTCTGTGCTGAGTTTGTGTCTCTCCATTCCCGCTCTGTGCTGTGTTTGTCTCTGTCCATTCCTGCTCTGTGCTATGTTTGTGTCTGTCAAATCCTGCTCTGATCTGTGTTTGTGTCTATACATTCCTGGTCTGTGCTGTGTTTGTGTCTGTCCAATCCTGGTCTGTGCTGCGTTTGTTTCTGTTCACTCCAGGTCAGTGCTGTGTTTGTGTCTGTTCATTCCTGCTCTGTGCTGGGTTTGTGTCTCTACATTCCTGCTCTGGGCTGTGCATGTGTCTGACCATTCCTGCTCTGTGGTGTGTTTGTGTCTGTCCATTGCTGCTCTGTGCTTCGTTTGTGTCTCTCCATTCCCGCTTTGTGCTGTGTTTGTCTCTGTCCATTCCTGCTCTGTGCTGTGTTTGTGTCTGTCCATTCCTGCTCTGTGCTGTGTTTGAGTCTGTACATCCCTGGTCTGTGCTGTGTTTGTGTCTGTCCATTCCTGCTCTGTGCTGAGTTTGTGTCTATACATTCCTGCTCTGGGCTGTGCATGAGTCTGACCATTCCTGCTCTGTGGTGTGTTTGTGTCTGTCCTTTGCTGCTCTGTGCTGTGTTTGTGTCTCTCCATTGCTGCGCGTTGCGGTGTTTGTGTCTGTCCATTCCTGCTCTCTGCTCGGTTTGTATCTGTCCATTCCTGCTCTGTGCTGGGTTTGTGTCTGTCCATTGCTGCTCTGTGCTGTGTTTTATCTCTCCATTCCCACTCTGTGCTGTGTTTGTGTCTGTCCATTCCTGCTCAGTGCTGTGTTTGTGTCTCTCCATTCCTGCTCTGTGATGTGTTTGTGTCTGTCCATTCCTTCACGGTGATGTGTTTGTGTCTGTCCATTCCTGCTCTGTGCTGGGTTTGAGTCTGTCCATTGTTGCTCTGTGCTGTGTTTGTGTCTCTCCATTCCCATTCTGTGGTGGGTTTGTGTCTGTCCATTCCTGTCTGTGCATTGTTTGTGTCTCTCCATTCCTGCTCTGTGCTATGTTTCTGTCTGTACATCCCTGCTCTGTGGTGGGTTTGTGTCTGTCCATTCCTGCTCTGTGCTGTGTTTGAGAAAGTCGATTGCGGCTCTGAGCTGTGTTTGTGTCTGTCCATTTCTACTCTGTGCTTAGTTTGGGTCTGTCCATACCTGCTCTGTTCTGTGTTTATGTCTGAAGATTGCTGCTCTGTGCTGTGTTTGTTTCTGTCCATTGCAGCTCTGCGCTGGATTTGTGTCTCTCCATTCCCACTCGGTGCGGTGTTGTCTCTGTCCATTCATGCTCTGTGCTGGGTTTGTGTCTGTCCATTGCTGCGCAGTGCGTTGTTTGTGTCTCTCCTTCCTGCTCTTTGCTCGGTTTGTATTTGTCCATTCCTGCTCTGTGCTGTGTTTGAGAAAGTCGATTGCGGCTCTGAGCTGTGTTTGTGTCTGTCCATTTCTACTCTGTGCTTAGTTTGGGTCTGTCCATACCTGCTCTGTTCTGTGTTTATGTCTGAAGATTGCTGCTCTGTGCTGTGTTTGTTTCTGTCCATTGCAGCTCTGCGCTGGATTTGTGTCTCTCCATTCCCACTCGGTGCTGTGTTGTCTCTGTCCATTCATGCTCTGTGCTGGGTTTGTGTCTGTCCATTGCTGCGCAGTGCGTTGTTTGTGTCTCTCCTTCCTGCTCTTTTCTCGGTTTGTATTTGTCCATTCCTGCTCTGTGCTGTGTTTTATCTCTCCATTCCCACTCTGTGCTGTGTTTGTGTCTGTCCATTCCCGCTCTGTGCTGTGTTTGTGATTCTCCATTCAAACTCTGTGCTGTCTTTGTGTCTGTCCATTCCTGCTCTGTGCTGGGATTGTGTCTCTCCATTCCCAGTCTGTGCTGTGTTTGTGTCTGGCCATTCCCGCTCAGTGCTGTGTTTGTGTCTCTCCATTCCAACTCTGTGCTGTCTTTGTGTCTGTCCATTCCTGCTCTGTGCTGTGTTTGTGTCTCTCCATTCCCACTCTGTGCTGAATTTGTGTCTGTTCATTCCTGCTCTGTGCCGTGTTTGTATCTGTCAAATCCTTCTCTTCTGTGTTTGTGTATACATTCCTGGTCTGTGCTGTGTTTGTGTCTGTCCAATCCTGCTCTGTGCTGTGTATGTTTCTGTTCACCTCAGGTCTGTGCTGTGTTTGTGTCTGTCCATTGCTGCTCTGTGCTTCACTTGTGTCTCTCCATTCCCGCTCTGTGCTCGTTTTGTGTCTGTCCATTCCTGCTCTGTGCTGTGTTTGTGTCTGTCCATTGCTGCTCTCTGCTTCGTTTGTGTCTCTCCATTCCCGGTCTGTGCAGTGTTTGTGTCTGTCCATTCCCGTTCTGTGCTGTGTTTGACTCTGTCCATTCCTGCTCTTTGCTGTGTTTGTGTCTGTCCATTCCTGCTCTGTGCTCGGTTTTTTTTTGTCCATTCCTGCTCTGTGCTGTGTTTGTGTCTCTCCATTCCAACTCTGTGCTGGGTTTGTGTCTCTCCATTCCCGCTCTGTGTTGTGTTTGTCTCTGTCCATTCCTGCTCTGTGAAATGTTTGTGTCTGTCAAATCCTGCTCTGTTCTGTGTTTGTCTCTATACATTCCTGGTCTGTGCTGTGTTTGTGTCTGTCCAATCCTGGTCTGTGCTGTGTTTGTTTCTGTCCACTCCAGGTCTGTGCTGTGTTTGTGTCTGTCCATTCCTGCTCTGTGCTGCGTTTGTGTCTATACATTCCTGCTCTGGGCTTTGCATGTTTCTGAACCTTCCTGCTCAGTGGTGTGTTTGTGTCTGTCCATTGCTGCTCTGTGCTTCGCTTGTGTCTCTCCATTCCCGCTCTGTGCTCGTTTTGTGTCTGTCCATTCCTGCTCTGTGCTGTGTTTGTGTCTGTCCATTGCTGCTCTGTGCTTCGTTTGTGCCTCTCCATTCCCGCTCTGTGCAGTGTTTGTGTCTGTCCATTCCCGTTCTGTGCTGTGTTTGACTCTGTCCATTCCTGCTCTGTGCTCGGTTTGTATTTGTCCATTCCTGCTCTGTGCGGTGTTTGTGTCTCTCCATTCCAACTCTGTGCTGTGTTTGTGTCTGTCCATTCCTGCTCTGTGACGTGTTTCTGTCTGTCAAATTCTGCTCTGTGCTGTGTTTGTGTCTGTCCAATCCGGCTCTGTGCAGTGTTTGTGTCTGTCCAATCCTGGTCTGTGCTGTGTTTGTTTCTGTCCACTCCAGGTCTGTGCTGTGTTTGTGTCTGTCCATTCCTGCTCTGTGCTGCGTTTGTGTCTATACATTCCTGCTCTGGGCTTTGCATGTTTCTGAACCTTCCTGCTCAGTGGTGTGTTTGTGTCTGTCCATTGCTGCTCTGTGCTTCGCTTGTGTCTCTCCATTCCCGCTCTGTGCTCGTTTTGTGTCTGTCCATTCCTGCTCTGTGCTGTGTTTGTGTCTGTCCATTGCTGCTCTGTGCTTCGTTTGTGCCTCTCCATTCCCGCTCTGTGCAGTGTTTGTGTCTGTCCATTCCCGTTCTGTGCTGTGTTTGACTCTGTCCATTCCTGCTCTGTGCTCGGTTTGTATTTGTCCATTCCTGCTCTGTGCGGTGTTTGTGTCTCTCCATTCCAACTCTGTGCTGTGTTTGTGTCTGTCCATTCCTGCTCTGTGACGTGTTTCTGTCTGTCAAATTCTGCAATGTGCTGTGTTTGTGTCTGTCCAATCCGGCTCTGTGCAGTGTTTGTGTCTGTCCATTGCTGCTCTGTGCTGTGTTTGTTACCTTTCGTGCTGTGCTTGTGTCTGTCCATTCCTGCTCTGTGCTGAGTTTGTGTCTCTCCATTCCTGCTCTGTGCTGAGTTTGTATCTCTCCATTCCCGCTCTGTGCTGTGTTTGTCTCTGTCCATTCCTGCTCTGTGCCATGTTTGTGTCTATACATTCCTGCTCTGGGCTTTGCATGTTTCTGAACATTCCTGCTCTGTGGTGTGTTTGTGTCTGTGCATTGCTGCTCTGTGCTTCGCTTGTGTCTCTCCATTCCCGCTCTGTGCTCGTTTTGTGTCTGTCCATTCCTGCTCAGTGCTGTGCTTGTGTCTGTCCATTGCTGCTCTGTGCTTCGTTTGTGACTCTCCATTCCCGCTCAGTGCAGTGTTTGTGTCTGTCCATTCCCATTCTGTGCAGTGTTTGACTCTGTCCATTCCTGCTCTGTGCTGTGTTTGTGTCTGTCCATTCATGCTGTGTGCTTGGTTTGTATTTGTCCATTCCTGCTCTGTGCTGTGTTTGTGTCTATACATTCCTGCTCTGGGCTTTGCATGTTTCTGAACATTCCTGCTCTGTGGTGTGTTTGTGTCTGTGCATTGCTGCTCTGTGCTTCCCTTGTGTCTCTCCATTCCCGCTCTGTGCTCGTTTTGTGTCTGTCCATTCCTGCTCAGTGCTGTGCTTGTGTCTGTCCATTGCTGCTCTGTGCTTCGTTTGTGACTCTCCATTCCCGCTCAGTGCAGTGTTTGTGTCTGTCCATTCCCATTCTGTGCAGTGTTTGACTCTGTCCATTCCTGCTCTGTGCTGTGTTTGTGTCTGTCCATTCCTGCTGTGTGCTCGGTTTGTATTTGTCCATTCCTGCTCTGTGCTGTCTTTGTGTCTCTCCATTTCAACTCTGTGCTGAGTTTGTGTCTCTCCATTCCCGCTCTGTGCTGTGTTTGTCTCTGTCCATTCCTGCTCTGTGAAATGTTTGTGTCTGTCAAATCCTGCTCTGTTCTGTGTTTGGGTCTATACATTCCTGGTCTGTGCTGTGTTTGTGTCTGTCCAATCCTGGTCTGTGCTGTGTTTGTTTCTGTCCACTCCAGGTCTGTGCTGTGTTTGTGTCTGTTCATTCCTGCTCTGTGCTGGGTTTGTGTCTATACATTCCTGCTGTGGTCTTTGCATGTTTCTGAACATTCCTGCTCTGTGGTGTGTTTGTGTCTGTCCATTGCTGCTCTGTGCTTCGCTTGTGTCTCTCCATTCCCACTCTGTGCTCGTTTTGTGTCATTCCATTCCTGCTCTGTGCTGTGTTTGTGTCTGTCCATTGCTGCTCTGTGCTTCGTTTGTGTCTCTCCATTCCCGCTCTGTGCTGTGTTTGTGTCTGTCCATTCCCGTTCAGTGCTGTGTTTGACTCTGTCCATTCCTGCTCTGTGCTGTGTTTGTGTCTGTCCATTCCTGATCTGTGCTCGGTTTGTATTTGTCCATTCCTGCTCTGTGCTGTGTTTGTGTCTCTCCATTCCAACTCTGTGCTGTTTTGTGTCTGTCCGTTCCGGCTCTGTTCTGTGTTTGTGTCTCTCAATTCCCGCTCTGTGCTGTCTTTGTGTCAGTCCATTCCTGCTCTGTGCTGGGTTTGTGTCTCTCCATTCCCACTCTGTGCTGTGTTTGTGGCTGTCCATTCCTGCTCTGTGCTGAGTTTGTGTCTCTCCATTCCCGCTCTGTGCTGTGTTTGTCTCTGTCCATTCCTGCTCTGTGCCATGTTTGTGTCTGTCAAATCCTGCTTTGTTCTGTGTTTGAGTCTATACATTCCTGGTCTGTGCTTTGTTTGTGTCTGTCCAATCCTCGTCTTAGCTGTGTTTGTTTCTGTCCACTCCAGGTCTGGGCGGTGTATGTATCTGTCCATTCCTGCTCTGTGCTGGGTTTGTGTCTATACATTGCTGCTCTGGGCTGTGCATGTGTCTGAACATTCCTGCTCTGTGGTGTGTTTGTGTCTGTCCATTGCTGCTCTGTGCTTCGTTTGTGTCTCTCCATTCCCACTTTGTGCTGTGTTTGTCTCTGTCCATTCCTGCTCTGTGCTGTGTTTGTGTCTGTCCATTCCTGCTCTCTGCTCGGTTTGTATTTGTCCATTCCTGCTCTGTGCTGGGTTTTATCTCTCCATTCCCACTCTGTGCTGCGTTTGTGTCTGTCCATTCCCGCTCTGTGCTGAGTTTGTGAATCTCCATTCCCGCTCTGTGCTGTCCTTGTGTCTGTCCATTCCTGCACTGTGCTGAGTTTGTGTCTCACCTTTCCCACTTTGTGCTGTGTTTGTGTCTGTCCATTCCTGCTCTGTGCTGTGTTTGTGTCTGTCCATTCCTGCATAGTGCTGTGTTTGTGTCTGTCCGTTCCTGCTCTGTGCGGTGTTTGTGTCTGTCCATTCCTGCTCTGTGCTGGGTTTGTGTCTGTCCATTGTTGCTCTGTGTTGTGTTTGTGTCTCTCCATTCCCATTCTGTGGTGGGTTTGTGTCTGTCCATTCCTGTCTGTGCATTGTTTGTGTCTCTCCATTCCTGCTCTGTGCTATGTTTCTGTCTGTACATCCCTGATCTGTGGTGGGTTTGTGTCTGTCCATTCCTGCTCTGTGCTGTGTTTGAGAAAGTCGATTGCGGCTCTGAGCTGTGTTTGTGTCTGTCCATTTCTACTCTGTGCTTAGTTTGGGTCTGTCCATACCTGCTCTGCTCTGTGTTTATGTCTGAAGATTGCTGCTCTGTGCTGTGTTTGTGTCTGTCCATTGCAGCTCTGCGCTGGATTTGTGTCTCTCCATTCCCACTCTGTGCTGTGTTTGTCTCTGTCCAATCCTGCTCTGTGCTGTGTTTGTGTCTATACATTCATGGTCTGTGCTGTGTTTATGTCGGTCCAATCCTGCTCTATTCTGTGTTCATGTCTGTCCATTCATGTTCTGTGCTGGGTTTGTTTGTATACATTCCTGCCCTGTGCTGTGTTTGAGTCTGTACATCCCTGGTCTGTGCTGTGTTTGTGTCTGTCCATTGCTGCTCTGTGCTGTGGTTGTGTCTCTCCATTCCCACTCGGTGCTGTGCTTGTGTCTCTCCATTCCTGCTCTGTGCTGGGTTTGTGTCTGTCCTTTGCTGCTCTGTGCTGTATTTGTGTCTGTCCATTCCTGCTCTGTGCTCGGTTTGCGCCTGTCCATTCCTGCTCTGTGCTGGGTTTGTGTCTGTCCATTGCTGCTCTGTGCTTCGTTTGTGTCTCTCCATTCCCGCTCTGTGCTGTGTTTGTGTCTGTCCATTCCCACTCTGTGCTGTGTTTGTCTCTGTCCATTCCTGCTCATTGCTCGGTTTGTGTCTAAACATTCCTGCTCTGGGCTGTGCATGTTTCTGTCCATTGCTGCTCTGTGCTTTGTTTGTGTCTATACATTCCTGGTCTGCACTGTGTTTATGTCTATCCAATCCTGCTCTGTTCTGTGTTCATGTCTGTCCATTCCTGCTCTGTGCAGGGTTTGTGTCTTTACATTCCTGCTCTGTGCTGTGTTTGAGACTGTACATCCCTGGTCTGTGCTGTGTTTGTGTCTGTCCATTGCTGCTCTGTGCTGTGGTTGTGTCTCTCCATTCCCACTCGGTGCTGTGTTGTGTCTGTCCATTCCTGCTCTGTGCTGGGTTTGTGTCTGTCCATTGCTGCGCGGTGCGGTGTTTGTGTCTCTCCATTCCTGCTCTGTTCTCGGTTTGTATTTGTCCATTCCTGCTCTGTGCTGTGTGTCATCTCTCCATGCCCACTCTGTGCTGTGTTTGTGTCTGTCCATTCCCGCTCTGTGCTGTTTTTGTGAATCTCCATTCCCGCTCTGTGCTGTCTTTGTGTCTGTCCATTCCTGATCTGTGCTGGGATTGTGTCTCTCCATTCCCAGTCTGTGCTGTGTTTGTGTCTGTCCATTCCCGCTCTGTGCTGTGTTTGTGTCTCTCCATTCCCGCTCTCTGCTGTCTTTGTGTCTGTCCATTCCTGCTCTGTGCTGCGTCTGTGTCTCTCCAGTCCCACTCTGTGCTGTGTTTGTGTCTGTCCATTCCTGCTCTGTGCCGTGTTTGTGTCTGTCAAATTCTGCTCTGTGCTGTGTTTGTGTTTGTCCAATCCGGCCCTGTGCAGTGTTTGTGTCTGTCCATTGCTGCTCTGTGCTGTGTTTGTTACCACTCTGTGCTGTGCTTGTGTCTGTCCATTCCTGCTCTGTGCTTAGTTTGTGTCTCTCCATTCCTGCTCTGTGCTGAGTTTGTGTCTCTCCATTCCCGCTCTGTGCTGTGTTTGTCTCTGTCCATTCCTGCTCTGTGCCATGTTTGTGTCTGTCAAATCCTGCTCTGTTCTGTGTTTGTGTCTATACATTCCTGGTCTGTGCTGTGTTTGTGTCTGTCCAATCCTGGTCTGTGCTGCGTTTGTTTCTGTTCACTCCAGGTCAGTGCTGTGTTTGTGTCTGTTCATTCCTGCTCTGTGCTGGGTTTGTGTCTCTACATTCCTGCTCTGGGCTGTGCATGTGTCTGACCATTCCTGCTCTGTGGTGTGTTTGTGTCTGTCCATTGCTGCTCTGTGCTTCGTTTGTGTCTCTCCATTCCCGCTTTGTGCTGTGTTTGTCTCTGTCCATTCCTGCTCTGTGCTGTGTTTGTGTCTGTCCAATCCTGGTCTGTGCTGCGTTTGTTTCTGTTCACTCCAGGTCAGTGCTGTGTTTGTGTCTGTTCATTCCTGCTCTGTGCTGGGTTTGTGTCTCTACATTCCTGCTCTGGGCTGTGCATGTGTCTGACCATTCCTGCTCTGTGGTGTGTTTGTGTCTGTCCATTGCTGCTCTGTGCTTCGTTTGTGTCTCTCCATTCCCGCTCTGTGCTGTGTTTGTGCCTGTCCATTCCCACTCTGTGCTGTGTTTGTCTCTGTCCATTCCTGCTCATTGCTCGGTTTGTGTCTAAACATTCCTGCTCTGGGCTGTGCATGTTTCTGTCCATTGCTGCTCTGTGCTTCGTTTGTGTCTATACATTCCTGGTCTGCACTGTGTTTATGTCTATCCAATCCTGCTCTGTTCTGTGTTCATGTCTGTCCATTCCAGCTCTGTGCAGGGTTTGTGTCTATACATTCCTGCTCTGTGCTGTGTTTGAGACTGTACATCCCTGGTCTGTGCTGTGTTTGTGTCTGTCCATTGCTGCTCTGTGCTGTGGTTGTGTCTCTCCATTCCCACTCGGTGCTGTGTTGTGTCTGTCCATTCCTGCTCTGTGCTGGGTTTGTGTCTGTCCATTGCTGCGCGGTGCGGTGTTTGTGTCTCTCCATTCCTGCTCTGTTCTCGGTTTGTATTTGTCCATTCCTGCTCTGTGCTGTGTGTCATCTCTCCATTCCCACTCTGTGCTGTGTTTGTGTCTGTCCATTCCCGCTCTGTGCTGTTTTTGTGAATCTCCATTCCCGCTCTGTGCTGTCTTTGTGTCTGTCCATTCCTGATCTGTGCTGGGATTGTGTCTCTCCATTCCCAGTCTGTGCTGTGTTTGTGTCTGTCCATTCCCGCTCTGTGCTGTGTTTGTGTCTCTCCATTCCCGCTCTCTGCTGTCTTTGTGTCTGTCCATTCCTGCTCTGTGCTGCGTCTGTGTCTCTCCAGTCCCACTCTGTGCTGTGTTTGTGTCTGTCCATTCCTGCTCTGTGCCGTGTTTGTGTCTGTCAAATTCTGCTCTGTGCTGTGTTTGTGTTTGTCCAATCCGGCCCTGTGCAGTGTTTGTGTCTGTCCATTGCTGCTCTGTGCTGTGTTTGTTACCACTCTGTGCTGTGCTTGTGTCTGTCCATTCCTGCTCTGTGCTTAGTTTGTGTCTCTCCATTCCTGCTCTGTGCTGAGTTTGTGTCTCTCCATTCCCGCTCTGTGCTGTGTTTGTCTCTGTCCATTCCTGCTCTGTGCTATGTTTGTGTCTGTCAAATCCTGCTCTGATCTGTGTTTGTGTCTATACATTCCTGGTCTGTGCTGTGTTTGTGTCTGTCCAATCCTGGTCTGTGCTGCGTTTGTTTCTGTTCACTCCAGGTCAGTGCTGTGTTTGTGTCTGTTCATTCCTGCTCTGTGCTGGGTTTGTGTCTCTACATTCCTGCTCTGGGCTGTGCATGTGTCTGACCATTCCTGCTCTGTGGTGTGTTTGTGTCTGTCCATTGCTGCTCTGTGCTTCGTTTGTGTCTCTCCATTCCCGCTTTGTGCTGTGTTTGTCTCTGTCCATTCCTGCTCTGTGCTGTGTTTGTGTCTGTCCATTCCTGCTCTGTGCTGTGTTTGAGTCTGTACATCCCTGGTCTGTGCTGTGTTTGTGTCTGTCCATTCCTGCTCTGTGCTGAGTTTGTGTCTATACATTCCTGCTCTGGGCTGTGCATGAGTCTGACCATTCCTGCTCTGTGGTGTGTTTGTGTCTGTCCTTTGCTGCTCTGTGCTGTGTTTGTGTCTCTCCATTGCTGCGCGTTGCGGTGTTTGTGTCTGTCCATTCCTGCTCTCTGCTCGGTTTGTATCTGTCCATTCCTGCTCTGTGCTGGGTTTGTGTCTGTCCATTGCTGCTCTGTGCTGTGTTTTATCTCTCCATTCCCACTCTGTGCTGTGTTTGTGTCTGTCCATTCCTGCTCAGTGCTGTGTTTGTGTCTCTCCATTCCTGCTCTGTGATGTGTTTGTGTCTGTCCATTCCTTCACGGTGATGTGTTTGTGTCTGTCCATTCCTGCTCTGTGCTGGGTTTGAGTCTGTCCATTGTTGCTCTGTGCTGTGTTTGTGTCTCTCCATTCCCATTCTGTGGTGGGTTTGTGTCTGTCCATTCCTGTCTGTGCATTGTTTGTGTCTCTCCATTCCTGCTCTGTGCTATGTTTCTGTCTGTACATCCCTGCTCTGTGGTGGGTTTGTGTCTGTCCATTCCTGCTCTGTGCTGTGTTTGAGAAAGTCGATTGCGGCTCTGAGCTGTGTTTGTGTCTGTCCATTTCTACTCTGTGCTTAGTTTGGGTCTGTCCATACCTGCTCTGTTCTGTGTTTATGTCTGAAGATTGCTGCTCTGTGCTGTGTTTGTTTCTGTCCATTGCAGCTCTGCGCTGGATTTGTGTCTCTCCATTCCCACTCGGTGCGGTGTTGTCTCTGTCCATTCATGCTCTGTGCTGGGTTTGTGTCTGTCCATTGCTGCGCAGTGCGTTGTTTGTGTCTCTCCTTCCTGCTCTTTGCTCGGTTTGTATTTGTCCATTCCTGCTCTGTGCTGTGTTTGAGAAAGTCGATTGCGGCTCTGAGCTGTGTTTGTGTCTGTCCATTTCTACTCTGTGCTTAGTTTGGGTCTGTCCATACCTGCTCTGTTCTGTGTTTATGTCTGAAGATTGCTGCTCTGTGCTGTGTTTGTTTCTGTCCATTGCAGCTCTGCGCTGGATTTGTGTCTCTCCATTCCCACTCGGTGCTGTGTTGTCTCTGTCCATTCATGCTCTGTGCTGGGTTTGTGTCTGTCCATTGCTGCGCAGTGCGTTGTTTGTGTCTCTCCTTCCTGCTCTTTTCTCGGTTTGTATTTGTCCATTCCTGCTCTGTGCTGTGTTTTATCTCTCCATTCCCACTCTGTGCTGTGTTTGTGTCTGTCCATTCCCGCTCTGTGCTGTGTTTGTGATTCTCCATTCAAACTCTGTGCTGTCTTTGTGTCTGTCCATTCCTGCTCTGTGCTGGGATTGTGTCTCTCCATTCCCAGTCTGTGCTGTGTTTGTGTCTGGCCATTCCCGCTCAGTGCTGTGTTTGTGTCTCTCCATTCCAACTCTGTGCTGTCTTTGTGTCTGTCCATTCCTGCTCTGTGCTGTGTTTGTGTCTCTCCATTCCCACTCTGTGCTGAATTTGTGTCTGTTCATTCCTGCTCTGTGCCGTGTTTGTATCTGTCAAATCCTTCTCTTCTGTGTTTGTGTATACATTCCTGGTCTGTGCTGTGTTTGTGTCTGTCCAATCCTGCTCTGTGCTGTGTATGTTTCTGTTCACCTCAGGTCTGTGCTGTGTTTGTGTCTGTCCATTGCTGCTCTGTGCTTCACTTGTGTCTCTCCATTCCCGCTCTGTGCTCGTTTTGTGTCTGTCCATTCCTGCTCTGTGCTGTGTTTGTGTCTGTCCATTGCTGCTCTCTGCTTCGTTTGTGTCTCTCCATTCCCGGTCTGTGCAGTGTTTGTGTCTGTCCATTCCCGTTCTGTGCTGTGTTTGACTCTGTCCATTCCTGCTCTTTGCTGTGTTTGTGTCTGTCCATTCCTGCTCTGTGCTCGGTTTTTTTTTGTCCATTCCTGCTCTGTGCTGTGTTTGTGTCTCTCCATTCCAACTCTGTGCTGGGTTTGTGTCTCTCCATTCCCGCTCTGTGTTGTGTTTGTCTCTGTCCATTCCTGCTCTGTGAAATGTTTGTGTCTGTCAAATCCTGCTCTGTTCTGTGTTTGTCTCTATACATTCCTGGTCTGTGCTGTGTTTGTGTCTGTCCAATCCTGGTCTGTGCTGTGTTTGTTTCTGTCCACTCCAGGTCTGTGCTGTGTTTGTGTCTGTCCATTCCTGCTCTGTGCTGCGTTTGTGTCTATACATTCCTGCTCTGGGCTTTGCATGTTTCTGAACCTTCCTGCTCAGTGGTGTGTTTGTGTCTGTCCATTGCTGCTCTGTGCTTCGCTTGTGTCTCTCCATTCCCGCTCTGTGCTCGTTTTGTGTCTGTCCATTCCTGCTCTGTGCTGTGTTTGTGTCTGTCCATTGCTGCTCTGTGCTTCGTTTGTGCCTCTCCATTCCCGCTCTGTGCAGTGTTTGTGTCTGTCCATTCCCGTTCTGTGCTGTGTTTGACTCTGTCCATTCCTGCTCTGTGCTCGGTTTGTATTTGTCCATTCCTGCTCTGTGCGGTGTTTGTGTCTCTCCATTCCAACTCTGTGCTGTGTTTGTGTCTGTCCATTCCTGCTCTGTGACGTGTTTCTGTCTGTCAAATTCTGCTCTGTGCTGTGTTTGTGTCTGTCCAATCCGGCTCTGTGCAGTGTTTGTGTCTGTCCATTGCTGCTCTGTGCTGTGTTTGTTACCTTTCGTGCTGTGCTTGTGTCTGTCCATTCCTGCTCTGTGCTGAGTTTGTGTCTCTCCATTCCTGCTCTGTGCTGAGTTTGTATCTCTCCATTCCCGCTCTGTGCTGTGTTTGTCTCTGTCCATTCCTGCTCTGTGCCATGTTTGTGTCTATACATTCCTGCTCTGGGCTTTGCATGTTTCTGAACATTCCTGCTCTGTGGTGTGTTTGTGTCTGTGCATTGCTGCTCTGTGCTTCGCTTGTGTCTCTCCATTCCCGCTCTGTGCTCGTTTTGTGTCTGTCCATTCCTGCTCAGTGCTGTGCTTGTGTCTGTCCATTGCTGCTCTGTGCTTCGTTTGTGACTCTCCATTCCCGCTCAGTGCAGTGTTTGTGTCTGTCCATTCCCATTCTGTGCAGTGTTTGACTCTGTCCATTCCTGCTCTGTGCTGTGTTTGTGTCTGTCCATTCATGCTGTGTGCTTGGTTTGTATTTGTCCATTCCTGCTCTGTGCTGTGTTTGTGTCTATACATTCCTGCTCTGGGCTTTGCATGTTTCTGAACATTCCTGCTCTGTGGTGTGTTTGTGTCTGTGCATTGCTGCTCTGTGCTTCCCTTGTGTCTCTCCATTCCCGCTCTGTGCTCGTTTTGTGTCTGTCCATTCCTGCTCAGTGCTGTGCTTGTGTCTGTCCATTGCTGCTCTGTGCTTCGTTTGTGACTCTCCATTCCCGCTCAGTGCAGTGTTTGTGTCTGTCCATTCCCATTCTGTGCAGTGTTTGACTCTGTCCATTCCTGCTCTGTGCTGTGTTTGTGTCTGTCCATTCCTGCTGTGTGCTCGGTTTGTATTTGTCCATTCCTGCTCTGTGCTGTCTTTGTGTCTCTCCATTTCAACTCTGTGCTGAGTTTGTGTCTCTCCATTCCCGCTCTGTGCTGTGTTTGTCTCTGTCCATTCCTGCTCTGTGAAATGTTTGTGTCTGTCAAATCCTGCTCTGTTCTGTGTTTGGGTCTATACATTCCTGGTCTGTGCTGTGTTTGTGTCTGTCCAATCCTGGTCTGTGCTGTGTTTGTTTCTGTCCACTCCAGGTCTGTGCTGTGTTTGTGTCTATACATTCCTGCTGTGGTCTTTGCATGTTTCTGAACATTCCTGCTCTGTGGTGTGTTTGTGTCTGTCCATTGCTGCTCTGTGCTTCGCTTGTGTCTCTCCATTCCCACTCTGTGCTCGTTTTGTGTCATTCCATTCCTGCTCTGTGCTGTGTTTGTGTCTGTCCATTGCTGCTCTGTGCTTCGTTTGTGTCTCTCCATTCCCGCTCTGTGCTGTGTTTGTGTCTGTCCATTCCCGTTCAGTGCTGTGTTTGACTCTGTCCATTCCTGCTCTGTGCTGTGTTTGTGTCTGTCCATTCCTGATCTGTGCTCGGTTTGTATTTGTCCATTCCTGCTCTGTGCTGTGTTTGTGTCTCTCCATTCCAACTCTGTGCTGTTTTGTGTCTGTCCGTTCCGGCTCTGTTCTGTGTTTGTGTCTCTCAATTCCCGCTCTGTGCTGTCTTTGTGTCAGTCCATTCCTGCTCTGTGCTGGGTTTGTGTCTCTCCATTCCCACTCTGTGCTGTGTTTGTGGCTGTCCATTCCTGCTCTGTGCTGAGTTTGTGTCTCTCCATTCCCGCTCTGTGCTGTGTTTGTCTCTGTCCATTCCTGCTCTGTGCCATGTTTGTGTCTGTCAAATCCTGCTTTGTTCTGTGTTTGAGTCTATACATTCCTGGTCTGTGCTTTGTTTGTGTCTGTCCAATCCTCGTCTTAGCTGTGTTTGTTTCTGTCCACTCCAGGTCTGGGCGGTGTATGTATCTGTCCATTCCTGCTCTGTGCTGGGTTTGTGTCTATACATTGCTGCTCTGGGCTGTGCATGTGTCTGAACATTCCTGCTCTGTGGTGTGTTTGTGTCTGTCCATTGCTGCTCTGTGCTTCGTTTGTGTCTCTCCATTCCCACTTTGTGCTGTGTTTGTCTCTGTCCATTCCTGCTCTGTGCTGTGTTTGTGTCTGTCCATTCCTGCTCTCTGCTCGGTTTGTATTTGTCCATTCCTGCTCTGTGCTGGGTTTTATCTCTCCATTCCCACTCTGTGCTGCGTTTGTGTCTGTCCATTCCCGCTCTGTGCTGAGTTTGTGAATCTCCATTCCCGCTCTGTGCTGTCCTTGTGTCTGTCCATTCCTGCACTGTGCTGAGTTTGTGTCTCACCTTTCCCACTTTGTGCTGTGTTTGTGTCTGTCCATTCCTGCTCAGTGCTGTGTTTGTGTCTCTCCATTCCTGCATAGTGCTGTGTTTGTGTCTGTCCGTTCCTGCTCTGTGCGGTGTTTGTGTCTGTCCATTCCTGCTCTGTGCTGGGTTTGTGTCTGTCCATTGTTGCTCTGTGTTGTGTTTGTGTCTCTCCATTCCCATTCTGTGGTGGGTTTGTGTCTGTCCATTCCTGTCTGTGCATTGTTTGTGTCTCTCCATTCCTGCTCTGTGCTATGTTTCTGTCTGTACATCCCTGATCTGTGGTGGGTTTGTGTCTGTCCATTCCTGCTCTGTGCTGTGTTGGAGAAAGTCGATTGCGGCTCTGAGCTGTGTTTGTGTCTGTCCATTTCTACTCTGTGCTTAGTTTGGGTCTGTCCATACCTGCTCTGCTCTGTGTTTATGTCTGAAGATTGCTGCTCTGTGCTGTGTTTGTGTCTGTCCATTGCAGCTCTGCGCTGGATTTGTGTCTCTCCATTCCCACTCTGTGCTGTGTTTGTCTCTGTCCAATCCTGCTCTGTGCTGTGTTTGTGTCTATACATTCATGGTCTGTGCTGTGTTTATGTCGGTCCAATCCTGCTCTATTCTGTGTTCATGTCTGTCCATTCATGTTCTGTGCTGGGTTTGTTTGTATACATTCCTGCCCTGTGCTGTGTTTGAGTCTGTACATCCCTGGTCTGTGCTGTGTTTGTGTCTGTCCATTGCTGCTCTGTGCTGTGGTTGTGTCTCTCCATTCCCACTCGGTGCTGTGCTTGTGTCTCTCCATTCCTGCTCTGTGCTGGGTTTGTGTCTGTCCTTTGCTGCTCTGTGCTGTATTTGTGTCTGTCCATTCCTGCTCTGTGCTCGGTTTGCGCCTGTCCATTCCTGCTCTGTGCTGGGTTTGTGTCTGTCCATTGCTGCTCTGTGCTTCGTTTGTGTCTCTCCATTCCCGCTCTGTGCTGTGTTTGTGTCTGTCCATTCCCACTCTGTGCTGTGTTTGTCTCTGTCCATCCCTGCTCATTGCTCGGTTTGTGTCTAAACATTCCTGCTCTGGGCTGTGCATGTTTCTGTCCATTGCTGCTCTGTGCTTTGTTTGTGTCTATACATTCCTGGTCTGCACTGTGTTTATGTCTATCCAATCCTGCTCTGTTCTGTGTTCATGTCTGTCCATTCCTGCTCTGTGCAGGGTTTGTGTCTTTACATTCCTGCTCTGTGCTGTGTTTGAGACTGTACATCCCTGGTCTGTGCTGTGTTTGTGTCTGTCCATTGCTGCTCTGTGCTGTGGTTGTGTCTCTCCATTCCCACTCGGTGCTGTGTTGTGTCTGTCCATTCCTGCTCTGTGCTGGGTTTGTGTCTGTCCATTGCTGCGCGGTGCGGTGTCTGTGTCTCTCCATTCCTGCTCTGTTCTCGGTTTGTATTTGTCCATTCCTGCTCTGTGCTGTGTGTCATCTCTCCATGCCCACTCTGTGCTGTGTTTGTGTCTGTCCATTCCCGCTCTGTGCTGTTTTTGTGAATCTCCATTCCCGCTCTGTGCTGTCTTTGTGTCTGTCCATTCCTGATCTGTGCTGGGATTGTGTCTCTCCATTCCCAGTCTGTGCTGTGTTTGTGTCTGTCCATTCCCGCTCTGTGCTGTGTTTGTGTCTCTCCATTCCCGCTCTCTGCTGTCTTTGTGTCTGTCCATTCCTGCTCTGTGCTGCGTCTGTGTCTCTCCAGTCCCACTCTGTGCTGTGTTTGTGTCTGTCCATTCCTGCTCTGTGCCGTGTTTTTGTCTGTCAAATTCTGCTCTGTGCTGTGTTTGTGTTTGTCCAATCCGGCCCTGTGCAGTGTTTGTGTCTGTCCATTGCTGCTCTGTGCTGTGTTTGTTACCACTCTGTGCTGTGCTTGTGTCTGTCCATTCCTGCTCTGTGCTTAGTTTGTGTCTCTCCATTCCTGCTCTGTGCTGAGTTTGTGTCTCTCCATTCCCGCTCTGTGCTGTGTTTGTCTCTGTCCATTCCTGCTCTGTGCCATGTTTGTGTCTGTCAAATCCTGCTCTGTTCTGTGTTTGTGTCTATACATTCCTGGTCTGTGCTGTGTTTGTGTCTGTCCAATCCTGGTCTGTGCTGCGTTTGTTTCTGTTCACTCCAGGTCAGTGCTGTGTTTGTGTCTGTTCATTCCTGCTCTGTGCTGGGTTTGTGTCTCTACATTCCTGCTCTGGGCTGTGCATGTGTCTGACCATTCCTGCTCTGTGGTGTGTTTGTGTCTGTCCATTGCTGCTCTGTGCTTCGTTTGTGTCTCTCCATTCCCGCTTTGTGCTGTGTTTGTCTCTGTCCATTCCTGCTCTGTGCTGTGTTTGTGTCTGTCCATTCCTGCTCTGTGCTGTGTTTGAGTCTGTACATCCCTGGTCTGTGCTGTGTTTGTGTCTGTCCATTCCTGCTCTGTGCTGGGTTTGTGTCTATACATTCCTGCTCTGGGCTGTGCATGAGTCTGACCATTCCTGCTCTGTGGTGTGTTTGTGTCTGTCCTTTGCTGCTCTGTGCTGTGTTTGTGTCTCTCCATTGCTGCGCGGTGCGGTGTTTGTGTCTGTCCATTCCTGCTCTCTGCTCGGTTTGTATCTGTCCATTCCTGCTCTGTGCTGGGTTTGTGTCTGTCCATTGCTGCTCTGTGCTGTGTTTTATCTCTCCATTCCCACTCTGTGCTGTGTTTGTGTCTGTCCATTCCTGCTCAGTGCTGTGTTTGTGTCTCTCCATTCCTGCTCTGTGATGTGTTTGTGTCTGTCCATTCCTTCACGGTGATGTGTTTGTGTCTGTCCATTCCTGCTCTGTGCTGGGTTTGAGTCTGTCCATTGTTGCTCTGTGCTGTGTTTGTGTCTCTCCATTCCCATTCTGTGGTGGGTTTGTGTCTGTCCATTCCTGTCTGTGCATTGTTTGTGTCTCTCCATTCCTGCTCTGTGCTATGTTTCTGTCTGTACATCCCTGCTCTGTGGTGGGTTTGTGTCTGTCCATTCCTGCTCTGTGCTGTGTTTGAGAAAGTCGATTGCGGCTCTGAGCTGTGTTTGTGTCTGTCCATTTCTACTCTGTGCTTAGTTTGGGTCTGTCCATACCTGCTCTGTTCTGTGTTTATGTCTGAAGATTGCTGCTCTGTGCTGTGTTTGTTTCTGTCCATTGCAGCTCTGCGCTGGATTTGTGTCTCTCCATTCCCACTCGGTGCTGTGTTGTCTCTGTCCATTCATGCTCTGTGCTGGGTTTGTGTCTGTCCATTGCTGCGCGGTGCGTTGTTTGTGTCTCTCCTTCCTGCTCTTTGCTCGGTTTGTATTTGTCCATTCCTGCTCTGTGCTGTGTTTTATCTCTCCATTCCCACTCTGTGCTGTGTTTGTGTCTGTCCATTCCCGCTCTGTGATGTGTTTGTGATTCTCCATTCAAACTCTGTGCTGTCTTTGTGTCTGTCCATTCCTGCTCTGTGCTGGGATTGTGTCTCTCCATTCCCAGTCTGTGCTGTGTTTGTGTCTGGCCATTCCCGCTCAGTGCTGTGTTTGTGTCTCTCCATTCCAACTCTGTGCTGTCTTTGTGCCTGTCCATTCCTGCTCTGTGCTGTGTTTGTGTCTCTCCATTCCCACTCTGTGCTGAATTTGTGTCTGTTCATTCCTGCTCTGTGCCGTGTTTGTATCTGTCAAATCCTTCTCTTCTGTGTTTGTGTATACATTCCTGGTCTGTGCTTTGTTTGTGTCTGTCCAATCCTGCTCTGTGCTGTGTATGTTTCTGTTCACCTCAGCTCTGTGCTGTGTTTGTGTCTGTCCATTGCTGCTCTGTGCTTCACTTGTGTCTCTCCATTCCCGCTCTGTGCTCGTTTTGTGTCTGTCCATTCCTGCTCTGTGCTGTGTTTGTGTCTGTCCATTGCTGCTCTCTGCTTCGTTTGTGTCTCTCCATTCCCGGTCTGTGCAGTGTTTGTGTCTGTCCATTCCCGTTCTGTGCTGTGTTTGACTCTGTCCATTCCTGCTCTTTGCTGTGTTTGTGTCTGTCCATTCCTGCTCTGTGCTCGGTTTTTTTTTGTCCATTCCTGCTCTGTGCTGTGTTTGTGTCTCTCCATTCCAACTCTGTGCTGGGTTTGTGTCTCTCCATTCCCGCTCTGTGTTGTGTTTGTCTCTGTCCATTCCTGCTCTGTGAAATGTTTGTGTCTGTCAAATCCTGCTCTGTTCTGTGTTTGTCTCTATACATTCCTGGTCTGTGCTGTGTTTGTGTCTGTCCAATCCTGGTCTGTGCTGTGTTTGTTTCTGTCCACTCCAGGTCTGTGCTGTGTTTGTGTCTGTTCATTCCTGCTCTGTGCTGGGTTTGTGTCTCTACATTCCTGCTCTGGGCTGTGCATGTGTCTGACCATTCCTGCTCAGTGGTGTGTTTGTGTCTGTCCATTGCTGCTCTGTGCTTCGTTTGTGTATCTCCATTCCCGCTTTGTGCTGTGTTTGTCTATTTCCATTCCTGCTCTGTGCTGTGTTTGAGTCTGTACATCCCTGGTTTGTGCTGTGTTTGTGTATGTCCATTCCTGCTCTGTGCTGTGTTTGAGTCTGTACATCCCTGGTCTGTGCTGTGTTTGTGTCTGTCCATTCCAACTCTGTGCTGTTTTGTGTCTGTCCATTCCGGCTCTGTGCCTTGTTTGTGTCTGTCAAATTACGCTCTGTGCTGTGTTTGTGTCTATACATTCCTGGTATCTGCTTTGTTTGTGTCTGTCCAATCCTAGTCTGTGCTGTGTTTGTTTCTGTCCACTCCAGCTCTGTGCTGTGTATCTGTCTGTCCATTCCTGCTCTGTGCTGGGTTTGTGTCTATACATTCCTGCTCTGGGCTTTGCATGTTTCTGAACATTCCTGCTCTGTGGTGTGTTTGTGTCTGTCCATTGCTGCTCTGTCCTTCGCTTGTGTCTCTCCATTCCCGCTCTGTGCTCGTTTTGTGTCTGTCCATTCCTGCTCTGTGCTGTGTTTGTATCTGTCCATTGCTGCTCTGTGCTTCGTTTGTGTCTCTCCATTCCCGCTCTGTGCTGTGTTTGTGTCTCTCCATTCCCGCTCTGTGCTGTGTTTGACTCTGTCCATTCCTGCTCTGTGCTGTGTTTGTGTCTGTCCATTCCTGCTCTGTGCTCGGTTTGTATTTGTCCATTCCTGCTCTGTGCTGTGTTTGTGTCTCTCCATTCCAACTCTGTGCTGTGTTTTTGTCTGTCCATTCCGGCTCTATTCTGTGTTTGTGTCTCTCCATTCCCGCTCTGTGCTGTCTTTGTGTCTGTCCATTCCTGCTCTGTGCTGGGTTTGTGTCTCTCCATTCCCACTCTGTGCTGTGTTTGTGTCTGTCCATTCCTGCTCTGTGCCGTGTTTGTGTCTGTCAAATTCTGCTCTGTGCTGTGTTTGTGTCTGTCCATTCCTGTTCTGTGCTGTGTTTGCGCCTGTCCATTCCTGCTCTGTGCTGGGTTTGTGTCTGTCCTTTGCTGCTCGGTGCTGTGTTTGTGTCTCTCCATTCCTGCTCTGTGCTGTGTTTGTCTATGTCCATTCCTGATCTGTGCTGGGTTTGTGTCTGTCCATTCCTGCTCTGTGCTCGGTTTGTGTCTGTCCATTCCTGCTCTGTGCTGTGTTTGTGTCTGTCCATTGCTGCTCTGTGCTTCGTATTGTTTCTCTCCATTCCCGCTCTGTGCTGTGTTTGTGTCTGTCCATTCCCACTCTGTGCTGTGTTTGTCTCTGTCCATTCCTGCTCAGTGCTCGGTTTGTGTCTAAACATTCCTGCTCTGGGCTGTGCATGTGTCTGTCCATTGCTGCTCTGTGCTTCGTTTGTGTCTATATATTCCTGGTCTGCACTGTGTTTATGTCTATCCAATCCTGCTCTGTTCTGTGTTCATGTCTGTCCATTCCTGCTCTGTGCAGGGCTTGTGTCTATACTTTCCTGCTCTGTGCTGTGTTTGAGACTGTACATCCCTGGTCTGTGCTGTGTTTGTGTTTGTCTATTGCTGCTCTGTGCTGTGGTTGTGTCTCTCCATTCCCACTCGGTGCTGTGTTGTGTCTGTCCATTCCTGCTCTGTGCTGTGTTTGTGTCTGTCCATTGCTGCTCTGTGCTTCGTTTGTGTCTCTCCATTCCCGCTCTGTGCTGTGTTTGTGTCTGTCCATTCCCACTCTGTGCTGTGTTTGTCTCTGTCCATTCCTGCTCAGTGCTCGGTTTGTGTCTAAACATTCCTGCTCTGGGCTGTGCATGTGTCTGTCCATTGCTGCTCTGTGCTTCGTTTGTGTCTATATATTCCTGGTCTGCACTGTGTTTATGTCTATCCAATCCTGCTCTGTTCTGTGTTCATGTCTGTCCATTCCTGCTCTGTGCAGGGCTTGTGTCTATACTTTCCTGCTCTGTGCTGTGTTTGAGACTGTACATCCCTGGTCTGTGCTGTGTTTGTGTTTGTCTATTGCTGCTCTGTGCTGTGGTTGTGTCTCTCCATTCCCACTCGGTGCTGTGTTGTGTCTGTCCATTCCTGCTCTGTGCTGTGTTTGTGTCTGTCCATTGCTGCTCTGTGCTTCGTTTGTGTCTCTCCATTCCCGCTCTGTGCTGTGTTTGTGTCTGTCCATTCCCACTCTGTGCTGTGTTTGTCTCTGTCCATTCCTGCTCAGTGCTCGGTTTGTGTCTAAACATTCCTGCTCTGGGCTGTGCATGTGTCTGTCCATTGCTGCTCTGTGCTTCGTTTGTGTCTATACATTCCTGGTCTGCACTGTGTTTATGTCTATCCAATCCTGCTCTGTTCTGTGTTCATGTCTGTCCATTCCTGCTCTGTGCAGGGTTTGTGTCTATACATTCCTGCTCTGTGCTGTGTTTGAGACTGTACATCCCTGGTCTGTGCTGTGTTTGTGTCTGTCCATTGCTGCTCTGTGCTGTGGTTGTGTCTCTCCATTCCCAAACGGTGCTGTGTTGTGTCTGTCCATTCCTGCTCTGTGTTGGGTTTGTGTCTGTCCATTGCTGCGCGGTGCGGTGTTTGTGTCTCTCCATTCCTGCTCTGCTCTCGGTTTGTATTTGTCCATTCCTGCTCTGTGCTGTGTGTTATCTCTCCATTCCCACTCTGTGCTATGTTTGTGTCTGTCCATTCCTTCTCTGTGCTGTTTTTGTGAATCTCCATTCCCGCTCTGTACTGTCTTTGTGTCTGTCCATTCCTGCTCTGTGCTGGGATTGTGTCTCTCCTTTCCCAGTCTGTGCTGTGTTTGTGTCTGTCCATTCCCACTCTGTGCTGTGTTTGTGTCTCTCCATTCCTGCTCTGTGCTGTCTTTGTGTCTGTCCATTCCTGCTCTGTGCTGGGTTTGTGTCTCTCCATTCCCACTCTGTGCTGTGTTTGTGTCTGTCCATTCCTGCTCTGTGCCATGTTTGTGTCTGTCAAATTCTGCTCTGTGCTGTGTTTGTGTCTGTCCAATCCGGCCCTGTGCAGTGTTTGTGTCTGTCCATTGCTGCTCTGTGCTGTGTTTGTTACCACTCTGTGCTGTGCTTGTGTCTGTCCATTCCTGCTCTGTGCTGAGTTTGTGTCTCTCCATTCCTGCTCTGTGCTGAGTTTGTGTCTCTCCATTCCCGCTCTGTGCTGTGTTTGTCTCTGTCCATTCCTGCTCTGTGCCATGTTTGTGTCTGTCAAATCCTGCTCTGTGCTGTGTTTGTGTCTATACATTCCTGGTCTGTGCTGTGTTTGTGTCTGTCCAATCCTTGTCTGTGCTGCGTTTGTTTCTGTCCACTCCAGGTCAGTGCTGTGTTTCTGTCTGTTCATTCCTGCTCTGTGCTGGGTTTGTGTCTCTACATTCCTGCTCTTGGCTGTGCATGTGTCTGACCATTCCTGCTCTGTGGTGTGTTTGTGTCTGTCCATTGCTGCTCTGTGCTTCGTTTGTGTCTCTCCATTCCCGCTTTGTGCTGTGTTTGTCTCTGTCCATTCCTGCTCTGTGCTGTGTTTGTGTCTGTCCATTCCTGCTCTCTGCTCGGTTTGTATTTGTCCATTCCTTCTCTGTGCTGGGTTTTATCTCTCCATTCCCACTCTGTGCTTTGTTTGTGTCTGTCCATTCCCGCTCTGTGCTGTGTTTGTGAATCTCCATTCCCGCTCTGTGCTGTCTTTGTGTCTGTCCATTCCTGCACTGTGCTGGGTTTGTGTCTCACCATTCCCACTCTGTGCTGTGTTTGTGTCTGTCCATTCCTGCTCTGTGCTGTGTTTGTATCTTTCCATTCCTGCTCTGTGCTCGGTTTGTATTTGTCCATTCCTGCTCTGTGCTGTGTTTGTGTCTCTCCATTCCAACTCTGTGCTGTGTTTGTGTCTGTCCATTCGCGCTCTGTGCTGTGTTTGTGTCTCTCCATTCCCGCTCTGTGCTGTCTTTGTGTCTGTCCGTTCCTGCTCTGTGCTGGGTTTGTGTCTCTCCATTCCCACTCTGTGCTGAGTTTGTGTCTGTTCATTCCTGCTCTGTGCCGTGTTTGTGTCTGTCAAATTCTGCTCTGTGGTGTGTTTGTGTCAGTCCAATCTGGCTCTGTGCAGTGTTTGTGTCTGTCCATTGCTGCTCTGTGCTGTGTTTGTTACCACTCTGTGCTGTGCTTGTGTCTGTCCATTCCTGCTCTGTGCTTAGTTTGTGTCTCTCCTTTCCTGCTCTGTGCTGAGTTTGTGTCTCTCCATTCCCACTCTGTGCTGTGTTTGTCTCTGTCCATTCCTGCTCTGTGCCATGTTTGTGTCTGTCAAATCCTGCTCTGATCTGTGTTTGTGTCTATACATTCCTGGTCTGTGTTGTGTTTGTGTCTGTCCAATCCTGGTCTGTGCTGCGTTTGTTTCTGTCCACTCCAGGTCAGTGCTGTGTTTGTGTCTGTTCATTCCTGCTCTGTGCTGGGTTTGTGTCTCTACATTCCTGCTCTGGGCTGTGCATGTGTCTGACCATTCCTGCTCTGTGGTGTGTTTGTGTCTGTCCATTGCTGCTCTTTGCTTCGTTTGTGTCTCTCCATTCCCGCTTTGTGCTGTGTTTGTCTCTGTCCTTTCCTGCTCTGTGCTGTGTTTGTGTCTGTCCATTCCTGCTCTGTGCTGTGTTTGAGTCTGTACATCCCTGGTCTGTGCTGTGTTTGTGTCTGTCCATTCCTGCTCTGTGCTGTGTTTGTGTCTCTCTATTCCTGCTCTTTGCTCGGTTTGTATTTGTCCATTCCTGCTCTGTGCTGTGTTTGTGTCTCTCCATTCCAACTCTGTGCTGTCTTTGTGTCTGTCCATTCCTGCTCTGTGTTGGGTTTGTGTCTCTCCAATCCCACTCTGTGCTGTGTTTGTGTCTGTCCATTCCTGCTCTGTGCTGTCTTTGTGTCTGTCCATTCCTGCTCTGTGCTGGGTTTGTGTCTCTCCATTCCCACTCTGTGCTGTGTTTGTGTCTGTCCATTCCTGCTCTGTGCCTTGTTTGTGTCTGTCAAATTCCGCTCTGTGCTGTGTTTGTGTCTGTCCAATCCGGCTCTGTGCTGTGTTTGTGTCTGTCCAATCCGGCTCTGTGCAGTGTTTGTGTCTGTCCATTGCCGCTCTGTGCTGTGTTTGTTACCACTCTGTGCTGTGCTTGTGTCTGTCCATTCCTGCTCTGTGCTGAGTTTGTGTCTCTCCATTCCTGCTCTGTGCTGGGTTTGTGTCTCTCCATTCGCGCTCTGTGCTGTGTTTGTCTCTGTCCATTCCTGCTCTGTGCCATGTTTGTGTCTGTCAAATCCTGCTTTGTTCTGTGTTTGTGTCTATACATTCCTGGTCTGTGCTTTGTTTGTGTCTGTCCAATCCTCGTCTGTGCTGTGTTTGTTTCTGTCCACTCCAGGTCTGGGCGGTATATGTGTCTGTCCATTCCTGCTCTGTGGTGTGTTTGTGTCTGTCCATTGCTGCTCTGTCCTTCGCTTGTGTCTCTCCATTCCCGCTCTGTGCTCGTTTTGTGTCTGTCCATTCCTGCTCTGTGCTGTGTTTGTATCTGTCCATTGCTGCTCTGTGCTTCGTTTGTGTCTCTCCATTCCTGCTCTGTGCTGTGTTTGTGTCTGTCCATTCCCGTTCTGTGCAGTGTTTGACTCTGTCCATTCCTGCTCTGTGCTGTGTTTGTGTCTGTCCATTCCTGCTCTGTGCTCGGTTTGTATTTGTCCATTCCTGCTCTGTGCTGTGTTTGTGTCTCTCCATTCCAACTCTGTGCTGTGTTTGTGTCTGTCCATTCCGGCTCTGTTCTGTGTTTGTGTCTCTCCATTCCCGCTCTGTGCTGTCTTTGTGTCTGTCCATTCCTGCTCTGTGCTGGGTTTGTGTCTCTCCATTCCCACTCTGTGCTGTGTTTGTGTCTGTCCATTCCTGCTCTGTGCCGTGTTTCTGTCTGTCAAATTCTGCTCTGTGCTGTGTTTGTGTCTGTCCATTCCTTCTCTGTGCTGTGTTTGCGCCTGTCCATTCCTGCTCTGTGCTGGGTTTGTGTCTGTCCTTTGCTGCTCGGTGCTGTGTTTGTGTCTCTCCATTCCTGCTCTGTGCTGTGTTTGTCTATGTCCATTCCTGAACTGTGCTGGGTTTGTGTCTGTCCATTCCTGCTCTTTGCTCAGTTTGTGTCTGTCCATTCCTGCTCTGTGCTCGGTTTGTGTCTGTCCAATGCTGCTCTGTGCTTCGTATTGTGTCTCTCCATTCCCACTCTGTGCTGTGTTTGTGTCTGTCCATTCCCGCTCTGTGCTGTGTTTGTGTCTCTCCATTCTCGCTCTGTGCTGTCTTTGTGTCTGTCCATTCCTGCTCTGCGCTGGGTTTGTGTCTCTCCATTCCAACTCTGTGCTGAGTTTGTGTCTGTTCATTCCTGCTCTGTGCCGTGTTTGTGTCTGTCAAATTCTGCTCTGTGGTGTGTTTGTGTCAGTCCAATCTGGCTCTGTGCAGTGTTTGTGTCTGTCCATTGCTGCTCTGTGCTGTGTTTGTTACCACTCTGTGCTGTGCTTGTGTCTGTCCATTCCTGCTCTGTGCTTAGTTTGTGTCTCTCCTTTCCTGCTCTGTGCTGAGTTTGTGTCTCTCCATTCCCGCTCTGTGCTGTGTTTGTCTCTGTCCATTCCTGCTCTGTGCCATGTTTGTGTCTGTCAAATCCTGCTCTGATCTGTGTTTGTGTCTATACATTCCTGGTCTGTGTTGTGTTTGTGTCTGTCCAATCCTGGTCTGTGCTGCGTTTGTTTCTGTCCACTCCAGGTCAGTGCTGTGTTTGTGTCTGTTCATTCCTGCTCTGTGCTGGGTTTGTGTCTCTACATTCCTGCTCTGGGCTGTGCATGTGTCTGACCATTCCTGCTCTGTGGTGTGTTTGTGTCTGTCCATTGCTGCTCTTTGCTTCGTTTGTGTCTCTCCATTTCCGCTTTGTGCTGTGTTTGTCTCTGTCCTTTCCTGCTCTGTGCTGTGTTT
This sequence comes from Carcharodon carcharias, assembly GCF_017639515.1. Taxonomy (NCBI): domain Eukaryota; kingdom Metazoa; phylum Chordata; class Chondrichthyes; order Lamniformes; family Lamnidae; genus Carcharodon; species Carcharodon carcharias. Next base: position 7,615,173 of record NW_024470624.1, read on the forward strand.
GTGTCTGTCCATTCCTGCTCTGTGCTGTGTTTGAGTCTGTACATCCCTGGTCTGTGCTGTGTTTGTGTCTGTCCATTCCTGCTCTGTGCTGTGTTTGTGTCTCTCTATTCCTGCTCTGTGCTCGGTTTGTATTTGTCCATTCCTGCTCTGTGCTGTGTTTGTGTCTCTCCATTCCAACTCTGTGCTGTCTTTGTGTCTGTCCATTCCTGCTCTGTGCTGGGTTTGTTTCTCTCCAATCCCACTCTGTGCTGTGTTTGTGTCTGTCCATTCCTGCTCTGTGCCTTGTTTGTGTCTGTCAAATTCCGCTCTGTGCTGTGTTTGTGTCTGTCCAATCCGGCTCTGTGCAGTGTTTGTGTCTGTCCATTGCCGCTCTGTGCTGTGTTTGTTACCACTCTGTGCTGTGCTTGTGTCTGTCCATTCCTGCTCTGTGCTGAGTTTGTGTCTCTCCATTCCTGCTCTGTGCTGGGTTTGTGTCTCTCCATTCGCGCTCTGTGCTGTGTTTGTCTCTGTCCATTCCTGCTCTGTGCCATGTTTGTATCTGTCAAATCCTGCTTTGTTCTGTGTTTGTGTCTATACATTCCTGGTCTGTGCTTTGTTTGTGTCTGTCCAATCCTCGTCTGTGCTGTGTTTGTTTCTGTCCACTCCAGGTCTGGGCGGTGTATGTGTCTGTCCATTCCTGCTCTGTGGTGTGTTTGTGTCTGTCCATTGCTGCTCTGTCCTTCGCTTGTGTCTCTCCATTCCCGCTCTGTGCTCGTTTTGTGTCTGTCCATTCCTGCTCTGTGCTGTGTTTGTATCTGTCCATTGCTGCTCTGTGCTTCGTTTGTGTCTCTCCATTCCTGCTCTGTGCTGTGTTTGTGTCTGTCCATTCCCGTTCTGTGCAGTGTTTGACTCTGTCCATTCCTGCTCTGTGCTGTGTTTGTGTCTGTCCATTCCTGCTCTGTGCTCGGTTTGTATTTGTCCATTCCTGCTCTGTGCTGTGTTTGTGTCTCTCCATTCCAACTCTGTGCTGTGTTTTTGTCTGTCCATTCCGGCTCTGTTCTGTGTTTGTGTCTCTCCATTCCCGCTCTGTGCTGTCTTTGTGTCTGTCCATTCCTGCTCTGTGCTGGGTTTGTGTCTCTCCATTCCCACTCTGTGCTGTGTTTGTGTCTGTCCATTCCTGCTCTGTGCCGTGTTTCTGTCTGTCAAATTCTGCTCTGTGCTGTGTTTGTGTCTGTCCATTCCTGTTCTGTGCTGTGTTTGCGCCTGTCCATTCCTGCTCTGTGCTGGGTTTGTGTCTGTCCTTTGCTGCTCGGTGCTGTGTTTGTGTCTCTCCATTCCTGCTCTGTGCTGTGTTTGTCTATGTCCATTCCTGAACTGTGCTGGGTTTGTGTCTGTCCATTCCTGCTCTGTGCTCAGTTTGTGTCTGTCCATTCCTGCTCTGTGCTGTGTTTGTGTCTGTCCATTGCTGCTCTGTGCTTCGTATTGTGTCTCTCCATTCCCGCTCTTTGCTGTGTTTGTTTCTGTCCATTCCCACTCTGTGCTGTGTTTGTCTCTGTCCATTCCTGCTCAGTGCTCGGTTTGTGTCTAAACATTCCTACTCTAGGCTGTGCATGTGTCTGTCCATTGCTGCTCTGTGCTTCGTTTGTGTCTATACATTCCTGGTCTGCACTGTGTTTATGTCTAACCAATCCTGCTCTGTTCTGTGTTCATGTCTGTCCATTCCTGCTCTGTGCAGGGCTTGTGTCTATACTTTCCTGCTCTGTGCTGTGTTTGAGATTGTACATCCCTGGTCTGTGCTGTGTTTGTGTCTGTCCATTCCCGCTCTGTGCTGTGTTTGTGTCTCTCCTTTCCCGCTCTGTGCTGTCTTTGTGTCTGTCCATTCCTGCTCTGTTTTGGGTTTGTGTCTCTCCATTCCCACTCTGTGCTGTGTTTGTGTCCGTCCATTCCTGCTATGTGCCGTGTTTGTGTCTGTCAAATTCTGCTCTGTGCTGTGTTTGTGTCTGTCCAATCCGGCCCTGTGCAGTGTTTGTGTCTGTCCATTGCTGCTCTGTGCTGTGTTTGTTACCACTCTGTGCTGTGCTTGTGTCTGTCCATTCCTGCTCTGTGCTGAGTTTGTGTCTCTCCATTCCTGCTCTGTGCTGAGTTTGTGTCTCTCCATTCCCGCTCTGTGCTGTGTTTGTCTCTGTCCATTCCTGCTCTGTGCCATGTTTGTGTCTGTCAAATCCTGCTCTGTTCTGTGTTTGTGTCTATACATTCCTGGTCTGTGCTGTGTTTGTGTCTGTCCAATCCTGGTCTGTGCTGCGTTTCTTTCTGTCCACTCCAGGTCAGTGCTGTGTTTGTGTCTGTTCATTCCTGCTCTGTGCTGGCTTTGTGTCTCTACATTCCTGCTCTTGGCTGTGCATGTGTCTGACCATTCCTGCTCTGTGGTGTGTTTGTGTCTGTCCATTGCTGCTCTGTGCTTCGTTTGTGTCTCTCCATTCCCGCTTTGTGCTGTGTTTGTCTCTGTCCATTCCTGCTCTGTGCTGTGTATGTGTCTGTCCATTCCTGCTCTCTGCTCGGTTTGTATTTGTCCATTCCTGCTCTGTGCTGGGTTTTATCTCTCCATTCCCACTCTGTGCTTTGTTTGTGTCTGTCCATTCCCGCTCTGTGCTGTGTTTGTGAATCTCCATTCCCGCTCTGTGCTGTCTTTGTGTCTGTCCATTCCTGCACTGTGCTGGGTTTGTGTCTCACCATTCCCACTCTGTGCTGTGTTTGTGTCTGTCCATTCCTGCTCTGTGCCGTGTTTGTATCTGTCCATTCCTGCTCTGTGCTCGGTTTGTATTTGTCCATTCCTGCTCTGTGCTGTGTTTGTGTCTCTCCATTCCAACTCTGTGCTGTGTTTGTGTCTGTCCATTCCCGCTCTGTGCTGTGTTTGTTTCTCTCCATTCCCGCTCTGTGCTGTCTTTGTGTCTGTCCGTTCCTGCTCTGTGCTGGGTTTGTGTCTCTCCATTCCCACTCTGTGCTGAGTTTGTGTCTGTTCATTCCTGCTCTGTGCCGTGTTTGTGTCTGTCAAATTCTGCTCTGTGGTGTGTTTGTGTCAGTCCAATCTGGCTCTGTGCAGTGTTTGTGTCTGTCCATTGCTGCTCTGTGCTGTGTTTATTACCACTCTGTGCTGTGCTTGTGTCTGTCCATTCCTGCTCTGTGCTTAGTTTGTGTCTCTCCTTTCCTGCTCTGTGCTGAGTTTGTGTCTCTCCATTCCCGCTCTGTGCTGTGTTTGTCTCTGTCCATTCCTGCTCTGTGCCATGTTTGTGTCTGTCAAATCCTGCTCTGATCTGTGTTTGTGTCTATACATTCCTGGTCTGTGCTGTGTTTGTGTCTGTCCAATCCTGGTCTGTGCTGCGTTTGTTTCTGTCCACTCCAGGTCAGTGCTGTGTTTCTGTCTGTTCATTCCTGCTCTGTGCTGGGTTTGTGTCTCTACATTCCTGCTCTGGGCTGTGCATGTGTCTGACCATTCCTGCTCTGTGGTGTGTTTGTGTCTGTCCATTGCTGCACTGTGCTTCGTTTGTGTCTCTCCATTCCCGCTTTGTGCTGTGTTTGTCTCTGTCCATTCCTGCTCTGTGCTGTGTTTGAGTCTGTACACCCCTGGTCTGTGCTGTGTTTGTGTCTCTCCATTCCTGCTCTGTGCTGTGTTTGAGTCTGTACATCCCTGGTCTGTGCTGTGTTTGTGCTGTCCATTCCTGCTCTGTGCTGTGTTTGTGTCTCTCCATTCCAACTCTGTGCTGTTTTGTGTCTGTCCATTCCGGCTCTGTGCTGTGTTTGTGTCTGTCCATTCCTGCTCTGTGCTGTGTTTGTGTCTGTCCATTCCCACTCGGTGCTGTGTTGTGTCTGTCCATTCCTGCTCTGTGCTGTGTTTGTGTCTGTCCATTGCTGCTCTGTGCTTCGTTTGTGTCTCTCCATTCCCGCTCTGTGCTGTGTTTGTGTCTGTCCATTCCCACTCTGTGCTGTGTTTGTCTCTGTCCATTCCTGCTCAGTGCTCGGTTTGTGTCTAAACATTCCTGCTCTGGGCTGTGCATGTGTCTGTCCATTGCTGCTCGGTGCTTCGTTTGTGTCTATACATTCCTGGTCTGCACTGTGTTTATGTCTATCCAATCCTGCTCTGTTCTGTGTTCATGTCTGTCCATTCCTGCTCTGTGCAGGATTTGTGTCTATACATTCCTGCTCTGTGCTGTGTTTGAGACTGTACATCCCTGGTCTGTGCTGTGTTTGTGTCTGTCCATTGCTGCTCTGTGTTGGGTTTGTGTCTGTCCATTGCTGCGCGGTGCGGTTTTTGTGTCTCTCCATTCCCAAACGGTGCTGTGTTGTGTCTGTCCATTCCTGCTCTGTGTTGGGTTTGTGTCTGTCCATTGCTGCGCGGTGCGGTGTTTGTGTCTCTCCATTCCTGCTCTGCTCTCGGTTTGTATTTGTCCATTCCTGCTCTGTGCTGTGTGTTATCTCTCCATTCCCACTCTGTGCTATGTTTGTGTCTGTCCATTCCTTCTCTGTGCTGCTTTTGTGAATCTCCATTCCCGCTCTGTACTGTCTTTGTGTCTGTCCATTCCTGCTCTGTGCTGGGATTGTGTCTCTCCATTCCCAGTCTGTGCTGTGTTTGTGTCTGTCCATTCCCACTCTGTGCTGTGTTTGTGTCTCTCCATTCCTGCTCTGTGCTGTCTTTGTGTCTGTCCATTCCTGCTCTGTGCTGGGTTTGTGTCTCTCCATTCCCACTCTGTGCTGTGTTTGTGTCTGTCCATTCCTGCTCTGTGCCATGTTTGTGTCTGTCAAATTCTGCTCTGTGCTGTGTTTGTGTCTGTCCAATCCGGCCCTGTGCAGTGTTTGTGTCTGTCCATTGCTGCTCTGTGCTGTGTTTGTAACCCCTCTGTGCTGTGCTTTTGTCTGTCCATTCCTGCTCTGTGCTTAGTTTGTGTCTCTCCATTCCTGCTCTGTGCTTCGTTTGTGTCTCTCCATTCCCGCTCTGTGCTGTGTTTGTCTCTGTCCATTCCTGCTCTGTGCCATGTTTGTGTCTGTCAAATCCTGCTCTGTTCTGTGCTTGTGTCTATACATTCCTGGTCTGTGCTGTGTTTGTGTCTGTCCAATCCTGGTCTGTGCTGCGTTTGTTTCTGTCCACTCCAGGTCAGTGCTGTGTTTGTGTCTGTTCATTCCTGCTCTGTGCTGGGTTTGTGTCTCTACATTCCTGCTCTGGGCTGTGCATGAGTCTGACCATTCCTGCTCTGTGGTGTGTTTGTGTCTGTCCATTGCTGCTCTGTGCTTCGTTTGTGTCTCTCCATTCCTGCTTTGTTCTGTGTTTGTCTCTGTCCATTCCTGCTCTCTGCTCGGTTTGTATTTGTCCATTCCTGCTCTGTGCTGGGTTTTATCTCTCCATTCCCACTCTGTGCTGCGTTTGTGTCTGTCCATTCCCGCTCTGTGCTGTGTTTGTGAATCTCCATTCCCGCTCTGTGCTGTCTTTGTGTCTGTCCATTCCTGCAATGTGCTGGGTTTGTGTCTCACCATTCCCACTCTGTGCTGTGTTTGTGTCTGTCCATTCCTGCTTTGTGCTGTGTTTGTATCTGTCCATTCCTGCTCTGTGCTCGGTTTGTATTTGTCCATTCCTGCTCTGTGCTGTGCTTGGGTCTCTCCATTCCAACTCTGTGCTGTGTTTGTTCTGTCCATTCCCGCTCTGTGCTGTGTTTGTGTCTCTCCATTCCTGCTCTGTGCTGTCTTTGTGTCTGTTCATTCCTCCTCTGTGCTGGGATTGTGTCTCTCCATTCCCAGTCTGTGCTGTGTTTGTGTCTGTCCATTCCCGCTCTGTGCTGTGTTTGTGTCTCTCCATTCCCGTGCTGTGCTGTCTTTGTGTCTGTCCATTCCTGCTCTGTGCTGGGTTTGTTTCTCTCCATTCCCACGCTGTGCTGTGTTTGTGTCTGTCCATTCCTGCTCTGTGCTTAGTTTGTGTCTCTCCATTCCTGCTCTGTGCTGAGTTTGTGTCTCTCCATTCCCGCTCTGTGCTTTGTTTGTCTCTGTCCATTCCTGCTCTGTGCCATGTTTGTGTCTGTCAAATCCTGCTCTGTTCTGTGTTTGTGTCTATACATTCCTGGTCTGTGCTGTGTTTGTGTCTGTCCAATCCTGGTCTGTGCTGCGTTTGTTTCGGTCCACTCCAGGTCAGTGCTGTTTTTGTGTCTGTTCATTCCTGCTCTGTGGTGTGTTTGTGTCTGTCCATTGCTGCTCTGTGCTTCGTTTGTGTCTCTCCATTCCCGCTTTGTGCTGTGTTTGTCTCTGTCCATTCCTGCTCTGTGCTGTGTTTGTGTCTGTCCATTCCTGCTCTGTGCTGTGTTTGAGTCTGTACATCCCTGGTCTGTGCTGTGTTTGTGTCTGTCCATTCCTGCTCTGTGCTGTGTTTGTGTCTGTCTATTCCTGCTCTGTGCTGTGTTTGTGTCTCTCCATTCCCGCTCTGAGCTGTCTTTGTGTCTGTCCATTCCTGCTTTGTGCTGGGTTTGTGTCTCTCCAATCCCTCTCTGTGCTGTGTTTGTGTCTGTCCATTGCCGCTCTGTGCTGTGTTTGTTACCACTCTGTGCTGTGCTTGTGGCTGTCCATTCCTGCTCTGTGCTGAGTTTGTGTCTCTCCATTCCTGCTCTGTGCTGGGTTTGTGTCTCTCCATTCCCACGCTGTGCTGTGTTTGTCTCTGTCCATTCCTGCTCTGTGCCATGATTGTGTCTGTCAAATCATGCTTTGTTCTGTGTTTGTGTCTATACATTCCTGGTCTGTGCTTTGTTTGTGTCCGTCCAATCCTCGTCTGTGCTGTGTTTGTTTCTGTCCACTCCAGGTCTGGGCGGTGTATGTGTCCGTCCATTCCTGCTCTGTGCTGGGTTTGTGTCTATACATTCCTGCTCTGGGCTTTGCATGTTTCTGAACATTCCTGCTCTGTGGTGTGTTTGTGTCTGTCCATTGCTGCTCTGTCCTTCGCTTGTGTCTCTCCATTCCCGCTCTGTGCTTTGTTTGTGTCTGTCCATTCCTGCTCTGTGCCGTGTTTGTGTCTGTCAAATTGTGCTCTGTGCTGTGTTTGTGTCTGTCCAATCCGGCCCTGTGCAGTGTTTGTGTCTGTCCATTGCTGCTCTGTGCTGTGTTTGTTAACACCTTGTGCTGTGCTTGTGTCTGTCCTTTCCTGCTCTGTGCTTAGTTTGTGTCTCTCCATTCCTGCTCTCTGCTGAGTTTGTGTCTCTCCTTTCCGGCTCTGTGCTGTGTTTGTCTCTGTCCATTCCTGCTCTGTGCCATGTTTGTGTCTGTCAAATCCTGCTCTGTTCTGTGTTTGTGTCTATACATTCCTGGTCTGTGCAGTGTTTGTGTCTCTCCAATCCTGGTCTGTGCTGCATTTGTTTCTGTCCACTCCAGGTCAGTGCTGTGTTTGTGTCTGTCCATTCCCGCTCTGTGCTGTGTTTGTGTCTCTCCATTCCCGCGCTGTGCTGTCTTTGTGTCTGTCCATTCCTGCTCTGTGCTGGGTTTGTGTCTCTCCATTCCCACGCTGTGCTGTGTTTGTGTCTGTCCATTCCTGCTCTGTGCTTAGTTTGTGTCTCTCCATTCCTGCTCTGTGCTGAGTTTGTGTCTCTCCATTTCCGCTCTGTGCTTTGTTTGTCTCTGTCCATTCCTGCTCTGTGCCATGTTTGTGTCTGTCAAATCCTGCTCTGTTCTGTGTTTGTGTCTATACATTCCTGGTCTGTGCTGTGTTTGTGTCTGTCCAATCCTGGTCTGTGCTGCGTTTGTTTCGGTCCACTCCAGGTCAGTGCTGTGTTTGTGTCTGTTCATTCCTGCTCTGTGGTGTGTTTGTGTCTGTCCATTGCTGCTCTGTGCTTCGTTTGTGTCTCTCCATTCCCGCTTTGTGCTGTGTTTGTCTCTGTCCATTCCTGCTCTGTGCTGTGTTTGTGTCTGTCCATTCCTGCTCTGTGCTGTGTTTGAGTCTGTACATCCCTGGTCTGTGCTGTGTTTGTGTCTGTCCATTCCTGCTCTGTGCTGTGTTTGTGTCTGTCTATTCCTGCTCTGTGCTGTGTTTGTGTCTCTCCATTCCCGCTCTGAGCTGTCTTTGTGTCTGTCCATTCCTGCTTTGTGCTGGGTTTGTGTCTCTCCAATCCCACTCTGTGCTGTGTTTGTGTCTGTCCATTGCCGCTCTGTGCTGTGTTTGTTACCACTCTGTGCTGTGCTTGTGGCTGTCCATTCCTGCTCTGTGCTGAGTTTGTGTCTCTCCATTCCTGCTCTGTGCTGGGTTTGTGTCTCTCCATTCCCGCTCTGTGCTGTGCTTATCTCTGTCCATTCCTGCTCTGTGCCATGATTGTGTCTGTCAAATCATGCTTTGTTCTGGTCTGTGCTTTGTTTGTGTCCGTCCAATCCTCGTCTGTGCTGTTTTTGTTTCTGTCCACTCCAGGTCTGGGCGGTGTATGTGTCCGTCCATTCCAGCTCTGTGCTGGGTTTGTGTCTATACATTCCTGCTCTGGGCTTTGCATGTTTCTGAACATTCCTGCTCTGTGGTGTGTTTGTGTCTGTCCATTGCTGCTCTGTCCTTCGCTTGTGTCTCTCCATTCCCGCTCTGTGCTTTGTTTGTGTCAGTCCATTCCCGCTCTGTGCTGTGTTTGTGAATCTCCATTCCCGCTCTGTGCTGTCTTTGTGTCTGTCCATTCCTGCACTGTGCTGGGTTTGTGTCTCACCATTCCCACTCTGTGCTGTGTTTGTGTCTGTCCATTCCTGCTTTGTGCTGTGTTTATATCTGTCCTTTCCTGCTCTGTGCTCGGTTTGTATTTGTCCATTCCTGCTCTGTGCTGTGCTTGTCTCTCTCCATTCCAACTCTGTGCTGTGTTTGTGTCTCTCCATTCCCGCTCTGTGCTGTGTTTGTGTCTCTCCATTCCTGCTCTGTGCTGTCTTTGTGTCTGTCCATTCCTGCTCTGTGCTGGGATTGTGTCTCTCCATTCCCAGTCTGTGCTGTGTTTGTGTCTGTCAATTCCCGCTCTGTGCTGTGTTTGTGTCTCTCCATTCCCGCGCTGTGCTGTCTTTGTGTCTGTCCATTCCTGCTCTGTGCTGGGTTTGTGTCTCTCCATTCCCACGCTGTGCTGTGTTTGTGTCTGTCCATTCCTGCTCTGTGCCGTGTTTGTGTCTGTCAAATTGTGCTCTGTGCTGTGTTTGTGTCTGTCCAATCCGGCCCTGTGCAGTGTTTGTGTCTGTCCATTGCTGCTCTGTGCTGTGTTTGTTACCACCTTGTGCTGTGCTTGTGTCTGTCCTTTCCTGCTCTGTGCTTAGTTTGTGTCTCTCCATTCCTGCTCTCTGCTGAGTTTGTGTCTCTCCTTTCCGGCTCTGTGCTGTGTTTGTCTCTGTCCATTCCTGCTCTGTGCCATGTTTGTGTCTGTCAAATCCTGCTCTGTTCTGTGTTTGTGTCTATACATTCCTGGTCTGTGCAGTGTTTGTGTCTGTCCAATCCTGGTCTGTGCTGCATTTGTTTCTGTCCACTCCAGGTCAGTGCTGTGTTTGTGTCTGTTCATTCCTGCTCTGTGCTGGGTTTGTGTCTCTACATTCCTGCTCTGGGCTGCGCATGTGTCTGACCATTCATGCTCTGTGGTGTGTTTGTGTCTGTCCATTGCTGCTCTGTGCTTCGTTTGTGTCTCTCCATTCCCGCTTTGTGCTGTGTTTGTCTCTGTCCATTCCTGCACTGTGCTGTGTTTGTGTCTGTCCATTCCTGCTCTCTGCTCGGTTTGTATTTGTCCATTCCCACTCTGTGCTTTGTTTGTGTCTGTCCATTCCCGCTCTGTGCTGTGTTTGTGAATCTCCATTCCCGCTCGGTGCTGTCTTTGTGTCTGTCCATTCCTGCACTGTGCTGGGTTTGTGTCTCACCATTCCCACTCTGTGCTGTGTTTGTGTCTGTCCATTCCTGCTCTTTGCTGTGTTTGTATCTGTCCATTCCTGCTCTGTGCTCGGTTTGTATTTTTCAATTCCTGCTCTGTGCTGTGTTTGTGTCTCTCCATTCCAACTCTGTGCTGTGTTTGTGTCTCTCCATTCCCGCTCTGTGCTGTCTTTGTGTCTGTCCATTCCTGCTCTGTGCTGGGTTTGTGTCTCTCCATTCCCACTCTGTGCTAAGTTTGTGTCTGTTCATTCCTGTTCTGTGCCGTGTTTGTGTCTGTCAAATTCTGCTCTGTGGTGTGTTTGTGTCTGTCCAATCTGGCTCTGTCCAGTGTTTGTGTCTGTCCATTGCTGCTCTGTGCTGTGTTTGTTACCACTCTGTGCTGTGCTTGTGTCTGTCCATTCCTGCTCTGTGCTTAGTTTGTGTCTCTCCATTCCTGCTCTGTGCTGAGTTTGTGTCTGTCCATTCCCACTCTGTGCTGTGTTTGTCTCTGTCCACTCCTGCTCAGTGCTCGGTTTGTGTCTAAACATTCCTGCTCTGGGCTGTGCATGTGTCTGTCCATTGCTGCTCTGTGCTTCGTTTGTGTCTATACATTCCTGGTCTGCACTGTGTTTATGTCTATCCAATCCTGCTCTGTTCTGTGTTCATGTCTGTCCATTCCTGCTCTGTGCAGGGTTTGTGTCAATACATTCCTGCTCTGTGCTGTGTTTGAGACTGTACATCCCTGGTCTGTGCTGTGTTTGTGTTTGTCCATTGCTGCTCTGTGCTGTGGTTGTGTCTCTCCATTCCCACTCGGTGCTGTGTTGTGTCTGTCCATTCCTGCTCTGTGCTGGGTTTGTGTCTATCCATTGCTGCGCGGTGCGGTGTTTGTGTCTCTCCATTCCTGCTCTGTTCTCTGTTTGTATTTATCCATTCCTGCTCTGTGCTGTGTGTTATCTCTCCATTCCCAGTCTGTGCTGTGTTTGTGTCTGTCCATTCCCGCTCTGTGCTGTTTTTGTGAATCTCCATTCCCGCTCTGTGTTGTCTTTGTGTCTGTCCATTCCTGCTCTGTGCTGGGATTGTGTCTCTCCATTCCCAATCTGTGCTGTGTTTGTGTCTGTCCATTCCCGCTCTGTGCTGTGTTTGTGTCTCTCCATTCCCGCTCTGTGCTGTCTTTGTGTCAGTCCATTCCTGCTCGGTGCTGTGTTTGTATCTCTCCATTCCTGCTCTGTGCTGTGTTTGTCTATGTCCATTCCTGCTCTGTGCTGGGTTTGTGTCTGTCCATTCCTGCTCTGTGCTCGGTTTGTGTCTCTCCATTCCTGCTCTGTGCTGTGTTTGTGTCTGTCCATTGCTGCTCTGTGCTTCGTTTGTGTCTCTCCATTCCCGCTCTGTGCTGTGTTTGTGTCTGTCCATTCCCACTCTGTGCTGTGTTTGTCTCTGTCCATTCCTGCTCAGTGCTTGGTTTGTGTCTAAACATTCCTGCTCTGGGCTGTGCATGTGTCTGTCCATTGCTGCTCTGTGCTTCGTTTGTGTCTATACATTCCTGGTCTGCACTGTGTTTATGTCTATCCAATCCTGCTCTGTTCTGTGTTCATGTCTGTCCATTCCTGCTCTGTGCAGGGTTTGTGTCTATACATTCCTGCTCTGTGCTGTGTTTGAGACTGTACATCCCTGGTCTGTGCTGTGTTTGGGTCTGTCCATTCCTGCTCTGTGCTGGGTTTGTGTCTGTCCATTGCTGCGCGGTGCGGTGTTTGTGTCTCTCCATTCCTGCTCTGTGCTGTGTTTGTCTATGTCCATTCCTGCTCTGTGCTGGGTTTGTGTCTGTCCATTCCTGCTCTATGCTCGGTTTGTGTCTGTCCATTCCTGCTCTGTGCTGTGTTTGTGTCTGTCCATTGCTGCTCTGCGCTTCGTTTGTGTCTCTCCATTCCCGCTCTGTGCTGTGTTTGTGTCTGTCCATTCCCACTCTGTGCTGTGTTTGTCTCTGTCCATTCCTGCTCAGTGCTCGGTTTGTGTCTAAACATTCCTGCTCTGGGCTGTGCATGTGTCTGTCCATTGCTGCTCTGTGCTTCGTTTGTGTCTATACATTCCTGGTCTGCACTGTGTTTATGTCTATCCAATCCTGCTCTGTTCTGTGTTCATGTCTGTCCATTCCTGCTCTGTGCAAGGTTTGTGTCTATACATTCCTGCTCTGTGCTGTGTTTGAGACTGTACATCCCTGGTCTGTGCTGTGTTTGTGTTTGTCCATTGCTGCTCTGTGCTGTGGTTGTGTCTCTCCATTCCCACTCGGTGCTGTGTTGTGTCTGTCCATTCCTGCTCTGTGCTGTGTTTGTGTCTGTCCATTGCTGACCGGTGATGTGTTTGTGTCTCTCCATTCCTGCTCTGTGCTGTGTTTGTCTATGTCCATTCCAGCTCTGTGCTGGGTTTGTGTCTGTCCATTCCTGCTCTGTGCTCGGTTTGTGTCTGTCCATTCCTGCTCTGTGCTGTGTTTGTGTCTGTCCATTCCCACTCTGTGCTGTGTTTGTCTCTGTCCATTCCTGCTCAGTGCTCGGTTTGTGTCTAAACATTCCTGCTCTGGGCTGTGCATGTGTCTGTCCATTGCTGCTCTGTGCTTCGTTTGGGTCTATACATTCCTGGTCTGCACTGTGTTTATGTCTATCCAATCCTGCTCTGTTCTGTGTTCTTGTCTGTCCATTCCTGCTCTGTGCAGGGTTTGTGTCTATACATTCCTGCTCTGTGCTGTGTTTGAGACTGTACTTCCCTGGTCTGTGCTGTGTTTGTGTCTGTCCATTCCTGCTCTGTGCTGGGTTTGTGTCTGTCCATTGCTGCGCGGTGCGGTGTTTGTGTCTCTCCATTCCTGCTCTGTTCTCTATTTGTATTTGTCCATTCCTGCTCTGTGCTGTGTGTTATCTCTCCATTCCCACTCTGTGCTGTGTTTGTGTCTGTCCATTCCCGCTCTGTGCTGTTTTTGTGAATCTCCATTCCCGCTCTGTACTGTCTTTGTGTCTGTCCATTGCTGCTCTGTGCTTCGTTTGTGTCTCTCCATTCCCGCTCTGTGCTGGGATTGTGTCTCTCCATTCCCAGTCTGTGCTGTGTTTGTGTCTGTCCATTCCTGCTGTGTGCTGTGTTTGTGTCTCTCCATTCCCGCTCTGTGCTGTGTTTGTGTCTGTCCATTCCTGCTCTGTGCCGTGTTTGTGTCTGTCAAATTCTGCTCTGTGCTGTGTTTGTGTCTGTCCAATCCGGCTCTATGCAGTGTTTGTGTCTGTGCATTGCCGCTCTGTGCTGTGTTTGTTAACACTCTGTGCTGTGTTTGTGTCTGTCCATTCCCGCTCTGTGCTGTTTTTGTGAATCTCCATTCCCGCTCTGTACTGTCTTTGTGTCTGTCCATTGCTGCTCTGTGCTTCGTTTGTGTCTCTCCATTCCCGCTCTGTGCTGGGATTGTGTCTCTCCATTCCCAGTCTGTGCTGTGTTTGTGTCTGTCCATTCCTGCTCTGTGCTGTGTTTGTGTCTCTCCATTCCCGCTCTGTGCTGTGTTTGTGTCTGTCCATTCCTGCTCTGTGCCGTGTTTGTGTCTGTCAAATTCTGCTCTGTGCTGTGTTTGTGTCTGTCCAATCCGGCTCTATGCAGTGTTTGTGTCTGTGCATTGCCGCTCTGTGCTGTGTTTGTTAACACTCTGTGCTGTGCTTGTGTCTGTCCATTCCTGCTCTGTGCTGGGTTTGTGCCTCTCCATTCCCGCTCTTTGCTGTGTTTGTCTCTGTCCATTCCTGCTCTGTGCCATGTTTGTGTCTGTCAAAATCCTGCTTTGTTCTGTGTTTGTGTCTATACATTCCTGGTCTGTGCTTTGTTTGTGTCTGTCCAATCCTCGTCTGTGATGTGTTTGTTTCTGTCCATTCCAGGTCTGGGCCGTGTATGTGTCTGTCCATTCCTGCTCTGTGCTGGTTTTGTGTCTATACATTCCTGCTCTGGGCTTTGCATGTTTCTGAACATTCCTGCTCTGTGGTGTGTTTGTGTCTGTCCATTGCTGCTCTGTGCTTCGCTTGTGTCTCTCCATTCCCGCTCTGTGCTCGTTTTGTGTCTGTCCATTCCTGCTCTGTGCTGTGTTTGTGTCCGTCCATTGCTGCTCCGTGCTTCGTTTGTGTCTCTCCATTCCTGCTCTGTGCTGTGTTTGTGTCTGTCCATTGCTGCTCTGTGCTCGGTTTGTATTTGTCCATTCCTGCTCTGTGCTGTGTTTGTGTCTCTCCATTCCAACTCTGTGCTGTGTTTGTGTCTTTCCATTCCGGCTCTGTTCTGTGTTTGTGTCTCTCCATTCCCGCTCTGTGCTGTGTTTGTGTCTGTCAAATTCTGCTCTGTGCTGTGTTTGTGTCTGTCCATTCCTGCTCTGTGCTGTGTTAGCGCCTGTCCATTCCTGCTCTGTGCTGGGTTTGTGTCTGTCCATTGCTGACCGGTGATGTGTTTGTGTCTCTCCATTCCTGCTCTGTGCTGTGTTTGTATATGTCCATTCCAGCTCTGTGCTGGTTTTGTGTCTGTCCATTCCTGCTCTGTGCTCGGTTTGTGTCTGTCCATTCCTGCTCCGTGCTGTGTTTGTGTCTGTCCATTCCCACTCTGTGCTGTGTTTGTCTCTGTCCATTCCTGCTCAGTGCTCGGTTTGTGTCTAAACATTCCTGCTCTGAGCTGTGCATGTGTCTGTCCATTGCTGCTCTGTGCTTCGTTTGTGTCTAAACATTCCTGGTCTGCACTGTGTTTATGTCTATCCAATCCTGCTCTGTTCTGTGTCCATGTCTGTCCATTCCTGCTCTGTGCAGGGTTTGTGTCTATACATTCCTGCTCTGTGCTGTGTTTGAGACTGTACATCCCTGGTCTGTGCTGTGTTTTTTTGTCTGTCCATTGCTGCTCTGTGCTGTGGTTGTGTCTCTCCATTCCCACTCGGTGCTGTATTGTGTCTGTCCATTCCTGCTCTGTGCTGGGTTTGTGTCTGTCCATTGCTGCGCGGTGCGGTGTTTGTGTCTCTCCATTCCAGCTCTGTTCTCTGTTTGTATTTGTCCATTCCTGCTCTGTGCTGTGTGTTATCTCTCCATTCCCACTCTGTGCTGTGTTTGTGTCTGTCCATTCCCGCTCTGTGCTGTTTTTGTGAATCTCCATTCCCGCTCTGTGCTGTCCTTGTGTCTGTCCATTCCTGCTCTGTGCTGGGTTTGTGTCTCTCCATTCCCAGTCTGTGCTGTGTTTGTGTCTGTCCATTCCCGCTCTGTGCTGTGTTTGTGTCTCTCCATTCCCGCTCTGTGCTGTCTTTGTGTCTGTCCATTCCTGCTCTGTGCTGGGTTTGTGTCTCTCCATTCCCACTCTGTGCTGTGTTTGTGTCTGTCCATTCCTGCTCTGTGCCGTGTTTGTGTCTGTCAAATTCTGCTCTGTGCTGTGCTTGTGTCTGTCCAATCCGGCGCTGTGCAGTGTTTGTGTCTGTCCATTGCTGCTCTGTGCTGTGTTTGTTACCACTCTGTGCTGTGCTTTTGTCTGTCCATTCCTGCTCTGTGCTTAGTTTGTGTCTCTCCATTCCTGCTCTGTGCTGAGTGTGTGTCTCTCCATTCCCGCTCTGTGCTTTGTTTGTCTCTGTCCATTCCTGCTCTGTGCTGTGTTTGTGTCTCTCCATTCCAACTCTGTGCTGTGTTTGTGTCTGTCCATTCCCGTTCTGTGCTGTGTTTGACTCTGTCCATTCCTGCTCTGTGCTGTGTTTGTGTCTATCCATTCCTGCTCTGTGCTCGGTTTGTATTTGTCCATTCCTGCTCTGTGCTGTGGTTGTGTCTCTCCATTCCAACTCTGTGCTGTGTTTGTGTCTCTCCATTCCGTCTCCGTTCTGTGTTTGTGTCTCTCCATTCCCGCTCTGTGCTGTCTTTGTGTCTGTCCATTGCTGCTCTGTGCTGGGTTTGTGTCTCTCCATTCCCACTCTGTGCTGTGTTTGTGTCTGTCCATTCCTGCTCAGTGCCGTGTTTGTGTCTGTCAAATTCTGCTCTGTGCTGTGTTTGTGTCTGTCCATTCCTGCTCTGTGTTGTGTTTGCACCCGTCCATTCATGCTCTGTGCTGGGTTTGTGACTGTCCATTGCTGCTCGGTGCTGTGTTTGTGTCTCTCCATTCCTGCTCTGTGCTGTGTTTGTCTATGTCCATTCCTGCTCTGTGCTGGGTTTGTGTCTGTCCATTCCTGCTCTATGCTCGGTTTGTGTCTGTCCATTCCTGCTCTGTGCTGTGTTTGTGTCTGTCCATTGCTGCTCTGCGCTTCGTTTGTGTCTCTCCATTCCCGCTCTGTGCTGTGTTTGTGTCTGTCCATTCCCACTCTGTGCTGTGTTTGTCTCTTTTCCATTCCTGCTCAGTGCTCGGTTTGTGTCTAAACATTCCTGCTCTGGGCTGTGCATGTGTCTGTCCATTGCTGCTCTGTGCTTCGTTTGTGTCTATACATTCCTGGTCTGCACTGTGTTTATGTCTATCCAATCCTGCTCTGTTCTGTGTTCATGTCTGTCCATTCCTGCTCTGTGCAGGGTTTGTGTCTATACATTCCTGCTCTGTGCTGTGTTTGAGACTGTACATCCCTGGTCTGTGCTGTGTTTGTGTTTGTCCATTGCTGCTCTGTGCTGTGGTTGTGTCTCTCCATTCCCACTCGGTGCTGTGTTGTGTCTGTCCATTCCTGCTCTGTGCTGGGTTTGTGTCTATCCATTGCTGCGCGGTGCGGTGTTTGTGTCTCTCCATTCCTGCTCTGTTCTCTGTTTGTATTTGTCCATTCCTGCTCTGTGCTGTGTGTTATCTCTCCATTCCCAGTCTGTGCTGTGTTTGTGTCTGTCCATTCCCGCTCTGTGCTGTTTTTGTGAATCTCCATTCCCGCTCTGTGCTGTCTTTGTGTCTGTCCATTCCTGCTCTGTGCTGGGATTGTGTCTCTCCATTCCCAATCTGTGCTGTGTTTGTGTCTGTCCATTCCCGCTCTGTGCTGAGTTTGTGTCTCTCCATTCCCGCTCTGTGCTGTCTTTGTGTCTGTCCATTCCTGCTCGGTGCTGTGTTTGTGTCTCTCCATTCCTGCTCTGTGCTGGGTTTGTGTCTGTCCATTCCTGCTCTGTGCTCGGTTTGTGTCTCTCCATTCCTGCTCTGTGCTGTGTTTGTGTCTGTCCATTGCTGCTCTGTGCTTCGTTTGTGTCTCTCCATTCCCGCTCTGTGCTGTGTTTGTCTCTGTCCATTCCTGCTCAGTGCTCGGTTTGTGTCTAAACATTCCTGCTCTGGGCTGTGCATGTGTCTGTCCATTGCTGCTCTGTGCTTCGTTTGTGTCTATACATTCCTGGTCTGCACTGTGTTTATGTCTATCCAATCCTGCTCTGTTCTGTGTTCATGTCTGTCCATTCCTGCTCTGTGCAGGGTTTGTGTCTATACATTCCTGCTCTGTGCTGTGTTTGAGACTGTACATCCCTGGTCTGTGCTGTGTTTGTGTCTGTCCATTCCTGCTCTGTGCTGGGTTTGTGTCTGTCCATTGCTGCGCGGTGCGGTGTTTGTGTCTCTCCATTCCTGCTCTGTGCTGTGTTTGTCTATGTCCATTCCTGCTCTGTGCTGGGTTTGTGTCTGTCCATTCCTGCTCTATGCTCGGTTTGTGTCTGTCCATTCCTGCTCTGTGCTGTGTTTGTGTCTGTCCATTGCTGCTCTGCGCTTCGTTTGTGTCTCTCCATTCCCGCTCTGTGCTGTGTTTGTGTCTGTCCATTCCCACTCTGTGCTGTGTTTGTCTCTGTCCATTCCTGCTCAGTGCTCGGTTTGTGTCTAAACATTCCTGCTCTGGGCTGTGCATGTGTCTGTCCATTGCTGCTCTGTGCTTCGTTTGTGTCTATACATTCCTGGTCTGCACTGTGTTTATGTCTATCCAATCCTGCTCTGTTCTGTGTTCATGTCTGTCCATTCCTGCTCTGTGCAGGGTTTGTGTCTATACATTCCTGCTCTGTGCTGTGTTTGAGACTGTACATCCCTGGTCTGTGCTGTGTTTGTGTTTGTCCATTGCTGCTCTGTGCTGTGGTTGTGTCTCTCCATTCCCACTCGGTACTGTGTTGTGTCTGTCCATTCCTGCTCTGTGCTGGGTTTGTGTCTATCCATTGCTGCGCGGTGCGGAGATTGTGTCTCTCCATTCCAGCTCTGTTCTCTGTTTGTATTTGTCCATTCCTGCTCTGTGCTGTGTGTTATCTCTCCATTCCCAGTCTGTGCTGTGTTTGTGTCTGTCCATTCCCGCTCTGTGCTGTTTTTGTGAATCTCCATTCCCGCTCTGTGCTGTCTTTGTGTCTGTCCATTCCTGCTCTGTGCTGGGATTGTGTCCCTCCATTCCCAATCTGTGCTGTGTTTGTGTCTGTCCATTCCCGCTCTGTGCTGTGTTTGTGTCTCTCCATTCCCGCTCTGTGCTGTCTTTGTGTCTGTCCATTCCTGCTCGGTGCTGTGTTTGTGTCTCTCCATTCCTGCTCTGTGCTGTGTTTGTCTATGTCCATTCCTGCTCTGTGCTGGGTTTGTGTCTGTCCATTCCTGCTCTGTGCTCGGTTTGTGTCTCTCCATTCCTGCTCTGTGCTGTGTTTGTGTCTGTCCATTGCTGCTCTGTGCTTCGTTTGTGTCTCTCCATTCCCGCTCTGTGCTGTGTTTGTGTCTGTCCATTCCCACTCTGTGCTGTGTTTGTCTCTGTCCATTCCTGCTCAGTGCTCGGTTTGTGTCTAAACATTCCTGCTCTGGGCTGTGCATGTGTCTGTCCATTGCTGCTCTGTGCTTCGTTTGTGTCTATACATTCCTGGTCTGCACTGTGTTTATGTCTATCCAATCCTGCTCTGTTCTGTGTTCATGTCTGTCCATTCCTGCTCTGTGCAGCGTTTGTGTCTCTACATTCCTGCTCTGTGCTGTGTTTGAGACTGTACATCCCTGGTCTGTGCTGTGTTTGTGTCTGTCCATTCCTGCTCTGTGCTGGGTTTGTGTCTGTCCATTGCTGCGCGGTGCGGTGTTTGTGTCTCTCCATTCCTGCTCTGTTCTCTGTTTGTATTTGTCCATTCCTGCTCTGTGCTGTGTGTTATCTCTCCATTCCCACTCTGTGCTGTGTTTGTGTCTGTCCATTCCTGCTCTGTGCTGTTTTTGTGAATCTCCATTCCCGCTCTGTACTGTCTTTGTGTCTGTCCATTCCTGCTCTGTGCTGGGATTGTGTCTCTCCATTCCCAGTCTGTGCTGTGTTTGTGTCTGTCCATTCCCGCTCTGTGCTGTGTTTGTGTCTCTCCATTCCCGCTCTGTGCTGTGTTTGTGTCTGTCCATTCCTGCTCTGTGCCGTGTTTGTGTCTGTCAAATTCTGCTCTGTGCTGTGTTTGTGTCTGTCCAATCCGGCTCTGTGCAGTGTTTGTGTCTGTCCATTGCCCATCTGTGCTGTGTTTGTTACCACTCTGTGCTGTGCTTGTGGCTGTCCATTCCTGCTCTGTGCTGGGTTTGTGTCTCTCCATTCCCGCTCTTTGCTGTGTTTGTCTCTGTCCATTCCTGCTCTGTGCCATGTTTGTGTCTGTCAAAATCCTGCTTTGTTCTGTGTTTGTGTCTATACATTCCTGGTCTGTGCTTTGTTTGTGTCTGTCCAATCCTCGTCTGTGCTGTGTTTGTTTCTGTCCATTCCAGGTCTGGGCGGTGTATGTGTCTGTCCATTCCTGCTCTGTGCTGGTTTTGTGTCTATGCATTCCTGCTCTGGGCTTTGCATGTTTCTGAACATTCCTGCTCTGTGTTGTGTTTGTGTCTGTCCATTGCTGCTCCGTGCTTCGTTTGTGTCTCTCCATTCCCGCTCTGTGCTCGTTTTGTGTCTGTCCATTCCTGCTCTGTGCTGTGTTTGTGACTGTCCATTGCTGCTCCGTGCTTCGTTTGTGTCTCTCCATTCCTGCTCTGTGCTGTGTTTGTGTCTGTCCATTGCTGCTCTGTGCTCGGTTTGTATTTGTCCATTCCTGCTCTGTTCTGTGTTTGTGTCTCTCCATTCCAACTCTGTGCTGTGTTTGTGTCTTTCCATTCCGGCTCTGTTCTGTGTTTGTGTCTCTCCATTCCCGCTCTGTGCTGTCTTTGTGTCTGTCCATTCCTGCTCTCTGCTGGGTTTGTGTCTCTCCATTCCCACTCTGTGCTGTGTTTGTGTCTGTCAAATTCTGCTCTGTGCTGTGTTTGTGTCTGTCCATTCCTGATCTAAGCTATGTTAGCGCCTGTCCATTCCTGCTCTGTGCTGGGTTTGTGTCTGTCCATTGCTGACCGGTGATGTGTTTGTGTCTCTCCATTCCTGCTCTGTGCTGTGTTTGTCTATGTCCATTCCAGCTCTGTGCTGGGTTTGTGTCTGTCCATTCCTGCTCTGTGCTCGGTTTGTGTCTGTCCATTCCTGCTCTGTGCTGTGTTTGTGTCTGTCCATTCCCACTCTGTGCTGTGTTTGTCTCTGTCCATTCCTGCTCAGTGCTCGGTTTGTGTCTAAACATTCCTGCTCTGGGCTGTGCATGTGTCTGTCCATTGCTGCTCTGTGCTTCGTTTGTGTCTATACATTCCTGGTCTGCACTGTGTTTATGTCTATCCAATCCTGCTCTGTTCTGTGTTCATGTCTGTCCATTCCTGCTCTGTGCAGGGTTTGTGTCTATACATTCCTGCTCTGTGCTGTGTTTGAGACTGTACATCCCTGGTCTGTGCTGTGTTTTTTTGTCTGTCCATTGCTGCTCTGTGCTGAGGTTGTGTCTCTCCATTCCCACTCGGTGCTGTATTGTGTCTGTCCATTCCTGCTCTGTGCTGGGTTTGGGTCTGTCCATTGCTGAGCGGTGCGGTGTTTGTGTCTCTCCATTCCAGCTCTGTTCTCGGTTTGTATTTTCCATTCCTGCTCTGTGCTGTGTGTTATCTCTCCATTCCCACTCTGTGCTGTGTTTGTGTCTGTCCATTCCCGCTCTGTGCTGTTTTTGTGAATCTCCATTCCCGCTCTGTGCTGTCCTTGTGTCTGTCCATTCCTGCTCTGTGCTGGGTTTGTGTCTCTCCATTCCCAGTCTGTGCTGTGTTTGTGTCTGTCCATTCCCGCTCTGTGCTGTGTTTGTGTCTCTCCATTCCCGCTCTGTGCTGTCTTTGTGTCTGTCCATTCATGCTCTGTGCTGGGTTTGTGTCTCTCCATTCCCACTCTGTGCTGTGTTTGTGTCTGTCCATTCCCGCTCTGTGCTGTGTTTGTGTCTCTCCATTCCCGCTCTGTGCTGTCTTTGTGTCTGTCCATTCCTGCTCTGTGCTGGGTTTGTGTCTCTCCATTCCAACTCTGTGCTGAGTTTGTGTCTGTTCATTCCTGCTCTGTGCCGTGTTTGTGTCTGTCAAATTCTGCTCTGTGGTGTGTTTGTGTCTTTCCAATCTGGCTCTGTGCAGTGTTTGTGTCTGTCCATTCCTGCTCTGTGCTGCGTTTGTGTCTCTCCATTCCTGCTCTGAGCTGTGTTTGTCTTGGTCCATTCCTGCTCTGTGAAATGTTTGTGTCTATCAAAACCTGCTCTGTTCTGTGTTTGTGTCTATACATTCCTGCTCTATGCTGTTTTTGTGTCTGTCCATTGCAGCTCTGTGCTGTGATTGTGTCTCTCCATTCCCGCTCTGTGCTGTGTTTGTGTCTGTCCATTGCTCCTCTGTGGCGTGTTTGTTACCACTCTGTGCTGTGCTTGTGTCTGTCCATTCCTGCTCTGTGCTTAGTTTGTGTCTCTCCATTCCTGCTCTGTGCTGAGTTTGTGTCTCTCCATTCCCGCTCTGTGCTGTGTTTGTCTCTGTCCATTCCTGCTCTGTGCCATGTTTGTGTCTGTCAAATCCTGCTCTGTTCTGTGTTTGTGTCTATACATTCCTGGTCTGTGCTGTGTTTGTGTCTGTCCAATCCTGGTCTGTGCTGCGTTTCTTTCTGTCCACTCCAGGTCAGTGCTGTGTTTGTGTCTGTTCATTCCTGCTCTCTGCTGGGTTTGTGTCTCTACATTCCTGCTCTGGGCTGTGCATGTGTCTGACCATTCCTGCTCTGTGGTGTGTTTGTGTCTGTCCATTGCTGCTCTGTGCTTCGTTTGTGTCTCTCCATTCCCGCTTTGTGCTGTGTTTGTCTCTTTCCATTCCTGCTCTGTGCTGTGTTTGTGTCTGTCCATTCCTGCTCTGTTCTGTGTTTGAGTCTGTACATCCCTGGTCTGTGCTGTGTTTGTGTCTGTCCATTCCTGCTCTGTGCTGTGTTTGTGTCTGTCCATTCCTGCTCTGTGCTGGGTTTGTGTCTGTCCATTGATGACCGGTGATGTGTTTATGTCTCTCCATTCCTGCTCTGTGCTGTGTTTGTCTATGTCCATTCCAGCTCTGTGCTGGGTTTGTGTCTGTCCATTCCTACTCTGTGCTCGGTTTGTGTCTGTCCATTCCTGCTCTGTGCTGTGTTTGTGTCTGTCCATTCCCACTCTGTGCTGTGTTTGTCTCTGTCCATTCCTGCTTAGTGCTCGGTTTGTGTCTAAACATTCCTGCTCTGGGCTGTGCATGTGTCTGTCCATTGCTGCTCTGTGCTTCGTTTATGTCTATACATTCCTGGTCTGCACTGTGTTTATGTCTATCCAATCCTGCTCTGTTCTGTGTTCATGTCTGTCCATTCCTGCTCTGTGCAGGGTTTGTGTCTATACATTCCTGCTCTGTGCTGTGTTTGAGACTGTACATCCCTGGTCTGTGCTGTGTTTTTTTGTCTGTCCATTGCTGCTCTGTGCTGTGGTTGAGTCTCTCCATTCCCACTCGGTGCTGTATTGTGTCTGTCCATTCCTGCTCTGTGCTGGGTTTGGGTCTGTCCATTGCTGCGCGGTGCGGTGTTTGTGTCTCTCCATTCCTGCTCTGTTCTCGGTTTGTATTTGTCCATTCCTGCTCTGTGCTGTGTGTTATCTCTCCATTCCCACTCTGTGCTTTGTTTGTGTCTGTCCATTCCCGCTCTGTGCTGTTTTTGTGAATCTCCATTCCCGCTCTGTGCTGTCCTTGTGTCTGTCCATTCCCGCTCTGTGCTGTGTTTGTGTCTCTCCATTCCCGCTCTGTGCTGTCTTTGTGTCTGTCCATTCCTGCTCTGTGCTGGGTTTGTGTCTCTCCATTCCCACTCTGTGATGTGTTTGTGTCTGTCCATTCCTGCTCTGTGCCGTGTTTGTGTCTGTCAAATTCTGCTCTGTGCTGTGTTTGTGTCTGTCCAATCCGGCGCTGTGCAGTGTTTGTGTCTGTCCATTGCTGCTCTATGCTGTGTTTGTTACCACTCTGTGCTGTGCTTTTGTCTGTCCATTCCTGCTCTGTGCTTAGTTTGTGTCTCTCCATTCCTGCTCTGTGCTGAGTGTGTGTCTCTCCATTCCCGCACTGTGCTTTGTTTGTCTCTGTCCATTCCTGCTCTGTGCCATGTTTGTGTCTGTCAAATCCTGCTCTGTTCTGTGTTTGTGTCTATACATTCCTGGTCTGTGCTGTGTTTGTGTCTGTCCAATCCTGGTCTGTGCTGCGTTTGTTTCTGTCCACTCCAGGTCAGTGCTGTGTTTGTGTCTGTTCATTCCTGCTCTGTGCTGGGTTTGTGTCTCTACATTCCTGCTCTGGGCTGTGCATGTGTCTGACCATTCCTGCTCTGTGGTGTGTTTGTGTCTGTCCATTGCTGCTCTGTCCTTCGTTTGTGTCTCTCCATTCCCGCTTTGTGCTGTGTTTGTCTCTGTCCATTCCTGCACTGTGCTGTGTTTGTGTCTGTCCATTCCTGCTCTCTGCTCGGTTTGTATTTGTCCATTCCTGCTCTGTGCTGGGTTTTATCTCTCCATTCCCACTCTGTGCTTTCTTTGTGTCTGTCCATTCCCGCTCTGTGCTGTGTTTTATGAATCTCCATTCCCGCTCTGTGCTGTCTTTGTGTCTGTCCATTCCTGCACTGTGCTGGGTTTGCGTCTCACCATTCCCACTCTTTGCTGTGTTTGTGTCTGTCCATTCCTGCTCTGTGCTCTGTTTGTACCTGTCCATTCCTGCTCTGTGCTCGGTTTGTATTTGTCCATTCCTGCTCTGTGCTGTGTTTGTTTCTCTCCATTCCAACTCTGTGCTGTGTTTGTGTCTGTCCATTCCCGCTCTGTGCTGTGTTTGTGTCTCTCCATTCCCGCTCTGTGCTGTCTTTGTGTCTGTCCATTCCTGCTCTGTGCTGGGTTTGTGTCTCTCCATTCCCACTCTGTGCTGAGTTTGTGTCTGTTCATTCCCGCTCTGTGCCATGTTTGTGTCTGTCAAATTCTGCTCTGTGGTGTGTTTGTGTCTTTCCAATCTGGCTCTGTGCAGTGTTTGTGTCTGTCCATTCCTGCTCTGTGCTGGGTTTGTGTCTCTCCATTCCTGCTCTGAGCTGTGTTTGTCTTGGTCCATTCCTGCTCTGTGAAATGTTTGTGTCTATCAAAACCTGCTCTGTTCTGTGTTTGTGTCTATACATTCCTGCTCTATGCTGTTTTTGTGTCTGTCCATTGCAGCTCTGTGCTGTGATTGTGTCTCTCCATTCCCGCTCTGTGCTGTGTTTGTGTCTGTCCATTGCTCCTCTGTGGCGTGTTTGTTACCACTCTGTGCTGTGCTTGTGTCTGTCCATTCCTGCTCTGTGCTTAGTTTGTGTCTCTCCATTCCTGCTCTGTGCTGAGTTTGTGTCTCTCCATTCCCGCTCTGTGCTGTGTTTGTCTCTGTCCATTCCTGCTCTGTGCCATGTTTGTGTCTGTCAAATCCTGCTCTGTTCTGTGTTTGTGTCTATACATTCCTGGTCTGTGCTGTGTTTGTGTCTGTCCAATCCTGGTCTGTGCTGCGTTTCTTTCTGTCCACTCCAGGTCAGTGCTGTGTTTGTGTCTGTTCATTCCTGCTCTGTGCTGGGTTTGTGTCTCTACATTCCTGCTCTGGGCTATGCATGTGTCTGACCATTCCTGCTCTGTGGTGTGTTTGTGTCTGTCCATTGCTGCTCTGTGCTTCGTTTGTGTCTCTCCATTCCCGCTTTGTGCTGTGTTTGTCTCTTTCCATTCCTGCTCTGTGCTGTGTTTGTGTCTGTCCATTCCTGCTCTGTTCTGTGTTTGAGTCTGTACATCCCTGGTCTGTGCTGTGTTTGTGTCTGTCCATTCCTGCTCTGTGCTGTGTTTGTGTCTGTCTATTCCTGCTCTGTGCTCGGTTTGTATTTGTCCATTCCTGCTCTGTGCTGTGTTTGTGTCTCTCCATTCCAACTCTGTGCTGTTTTGTGTCTGTCCATTCCGGCTCTGTTCTGTGTTTGTGTCTCTCCATTCCCGCTTTGTGCTGTCTTTGTGTCTGTCCATTCCTGCTCTGTGCTGGGTTTGTGTCTCTCCATTCCCACTCTGTGCTGTGTTTGTGTCTGTCCATTCCTGCTCTGTGCCGTGTTTGTGTCTGTCCGTTCCTGCTCTGTGCTGGGTTTGTGTCTGTCCAATCCGGCTCTGTGCTGTGTTTGTGTCTGCCCATTGCCGCTCTGTTTTGTGTTTGTTACCGCTCTGTGCTGTGCTTGTGGCTGTCCATTCCTGCTCTGTGCTGAGTTTGTGTCTCTCCATTCCTGCTCTGTGCCGTGTTTGTGTCTGTCAAATTCTGCTCTGTGCTGTGTTTGTGTCTGTCCAATCCGGCGCTGTGCAGTGTTTGTGTCTGTCCATTGCTGCTCTGTGCTGTGTTTGTTACCACTCTGTGCTGTGCTTTTGTCTGTCCATTCCTGCTCTGTGCTTAGTTTGTGTCTCTCCATTCCTGCTCTGTGCTGAGTGTGTGTCTCTCCATTCCTGCTCTGTGCTTTGTTTGTCTCTGTCCATTCCTGCTCTGTGCCATGTTTGTGTCTGTCAAATCCTGCTCTGTTCTGTGTTTGTGTCTATACATTCCTGGTCTGTGCTGTGTTTGTTTCTCTCCATTCCAACTCTGTGCTGTGTTTGTGTCTGTCCATTCCCGCTCTGTGCTGTGTTTGTGTCTCTCCATTCCTGCTCTGTGCTGTCTTTGTGTCTGTCCATTCCTGCTCTGTGCTGGGTTTGTGTCTCTCCATTCCCACTCTGTGCTGAGTTTGTGTCTGTTCATTCCTGCTCTGTGCCGTGTTTGTGTCTGTCAAATTCTGCTCTGTGGTGTGTTTGTGTCTTTCCAATCAGGCTCTGTGCAGTGTTTGTGTCTGTCCATTCCTGCTCTGTGCTGAGTTTGTGTCTCTCCATTCCTGCTCTGAGCTGTGTTTGTCTTGGTCCATTCCTGCTCTGTGAAATGTTTGTGTCTATCAAAACCTGCTCTGTTCTGTGTTTGTGTCTATACATTCCTGCTCTATGCTGTTTTTGTGTCTGTCCATTGCAGCTCTGTGCTGTGATTGTGTCTCTCCATTCCCGCTCTGTGCTGTGTTTGTGTCTGTCCATTGCTCCTCTGTGGCGTGTTTGTTACCACTCTGTGCTGTGCTTGTGTCTGTCCATTCCTGCTCTGTGCTTAGTTTGTGTCTCTCCATTCCTGCTCTGTGCTGAGTTTGTGTCTCTCCATTCCCGCTCTGTGCTGTGTTTGTCTCTGTCCATTCCTGCTCTGTGCCATGTTTGTGTCTGTCAAATCCTGCTCTGTTCTGTGTTTGTGTCTATACATTCCTGGTCTGTGCTGTGTTTGTGTCTGTCCAATCCTGGTCTGTGCTGCGTTTCTTTCTATCCACTCCAGGTCAGTGCTGTGTTTGTGTCTGTTCATTCCTGCTCTGTGCTGGGTTTGTGTCTCTACATTCCTGCTCTGGGCTGTGCATGTGTCTGACCATTCCTGCTCTGTGGTGTGTTTGTGTCTGTCCATTGCTGCTCTGTGCTTCGTTTGTGTCTCTCCATTCCCGCTTTGTGCTGTGTTTGTCTCTTTCCATTCCTGCTCTGTGCTGTGTTTGTGTCTGTCCATTCCTGCTCTGTTCTGTGTTTGAGTCTGTACATCCCTGGTCTGTGCTGTGTTTGTGTCTGTCCATTCCTGCTCTGTGCTGTGTTTGTGTCTGTCTATTCCTGCTCTGTGCTCGGTTTGTATTTGTCCATTCCTGCTCTGTGCTGTGTTTGTGTCTCTCCATTCCAACTCTGTGCTGTTTTGTGTCTGTCCATTCCGGCTCTGTTCTGTGTTTGTGTCTCTCCATTCCCGCTTTGTGCTGTCTTTGTGTCTGTCCATTCCTGCTCTGTGCTGGGTTTGTGTCTCTCCATTCCCACTCTGTGCTGTGTTTGTGTCTGTCCATTCCTGCTCTGTGCCGTGTTTGTGTCTGTCCGTTCCTGCTCTGTGCTGGGTTTGTGTCTGTCCAATCCGGCTCTGTGCTGTGTTTGTGTCTGCCCATTGCCGCTCTGTTTTGTGTTTGTTACCGCTCTGTGCTGTGCTTGTGGCTGTCCATTCCTGCTCTGTGCTGAGTTTGTGTCTCTCCATTCCTGCTCTGTGCCGTGTTTGTGTCTGTCAAATTCTGCTCTGTGCTGTGTTTGTGTCTGTCCAATCCGGCGCTGTGCAGTGTTTGTGTCTGTCCATTGCTGCTCTGTGCTGTGTTTGTTACCACTCTGTGCTGTGCTTTTGTCTGTCCATTCCTGCTCTGTGCTTAGTTTGTGTCTCTCCATTCCTGCTCTGTGCTGAGTGTGTGTCTCTCCATTCCTGCTCTGTGCTTTGTTTGTCTCTGTCCATTCCTGCTCTGTGCCATGTTTGTGTCTGTCAAATCCTGCTCTGTTCTGTGTTTGTGTCTATACATTCCTGGTCTGTGCTGTGTTTGTTTCTCTCCATTCCAACTCTGTGCTGTGTTTGTGTCTGTCCATTCCCGCTCTGTGCTGTGTTTGTGTCTCTCCATTCCTGCTCTGTGCTGTCTTTGTGTCTGTCCATTCCTGCTCTGTGCTGGGTTTGTGTCTCTCCATTCCCACTCTGTGCTGAGTTTGTGTCTGTTCATTCCTGCTCTGTGCCGTGTTTGTGTCTGTCAAATTCTGCTCTGTGGTGTGTTTGTGTCTTTCCAATCTGGCTCTGTGCAGTGTTTGTGTCTGTCCATTCCTGCTCTGTGCTGCGTTTGTGTCTCTCCATTCCTGCTCTGAGCTGTGTTTGTCTTGGTCCATTCCTGCTCTGTGAAATGTTTGTGTCTATCAAAACCTGCTCTGTTCTGTGTTTGTGTCTATACATTCCTGCTCTATGCTGTTTTTGTGTCTGTCCATTGCAGCTCTGTGCTGTGATTGTGTCTCTCCATTCCCGCTCTGTGCTGTGTTTGTGTCTGTCCATTGCTCCTCTGTGGCGTGTTTGTTACCACTCTGTGCTGTGCTTGTGTCTGTCCATTCCTGCTCTGTGCTTAGTTTGTGTCTCTCCATTCCTGCTCTGTGCTGAGTTTGTGTCTCTCCATTCCCGCTCTGTGCTGTGTTTGTCTCTGTCCATTCCTGCTCTGTGCCATGTTTGTGTCTGTCAAATCCTGCTCTGTTCTGTGTTTGTGTCTATACATTCCTGGTCTGTGCTGTGTTTGTGTCTGTCCAATCCTGGTCTGTGCTGCGTTTCTTTCTGTCCACTCCAGGTCAGTGCTGTGTTTGTGTCTGTTCATTCCTGCTCTGTGCTGGGATTGTGTCTCTACATTCCTGCTCTAGGCTGTGCATGTGTCTGACCATTCCTGCTCTGTGGTGTGTTTGTGTCTGTCCATTGCTGCTCTGTGCTTCGTTTGTGTCTCTCCATTCCCGCTCTGTGCTGTGTTTGTCTCTTTCCATTCCTGCTCTGTGCTGTGTTTGTGTCTGTCCATTCCTGCTCTGTTCTGTGTTTGAGTCTGTACATCCCTGGTCTGTGCTGTGTTTGTGTCTGTCCATTCCTGCTCTGTGCTGTGTTTGTGTCTGTCTATTCCTGCTCTGTGCTCGGTTTGTATTTGTCCATTCCTGCTCTGTGCTGTGTTTGTGTCTCTCCATTCCAACTCTGTGCTGTTTTGTGTCTGTCCATTCCGGCTCTGTTCTGTGTTTGTGTCTCTCCATTCCCACTTTGTGCTGTCTTTGTGTCTGTCCATTCCTGCTCTGTGCTGGGTTTGTGTCTCTCCATTCCCACTCTGTGCTGTGTTTGTGTCTGTCCATTCCTGCTCTGTGCCGTGTTTGTGTCTGTCCAATCCGGCTCTGTGCTGTGTTTGTGTCTGTCCATTGCCGCTCTGTTTTGTGTTTGTTACCGCTCTGTGCTGTGCTTGTGGCTGTCCATTCCTGCTCTGTGCTGAGTTTGTGTCTCTCCATTCCTGCTCTGTGCTGAGTTTGTGTCTCTCCATTCCCGCTCTGTGCTGTGTTTGTCTCTGTCCATTCCTGCTCTGTGCCATGTTTGTTTCTGTCAAATCCTGCTTTGTTCTGTGTTTATTTCTATACATTCCTGGTATCTGCTTTGTTTGTGTCTGTCCAATCCTCGTCTGTGCTGTGTTTGTTTCTGTCCACTCCAGGTCTGGGCGGTGTATGTGTCTGTCCATTCCTGCTCTGTGCTGGGTTTGTGTCTATACATTCCTGCTCTGGGCTTTGCATGTTTCTGAAAATTCCTGCTCTGTGGTGTGTTTGTGTCTGTCCATTGCTGCTCTGTGCTGTGTTTGTTACCACTCTGTGCTGTGCTTTTGTCTGTCCATTCCTGCTCTGTGCTTAGTTTGTGTCTCTCCATTCCTGCTCTGTGCTGAGTTTGTGTCTCTCCATTCCCGCTCTGTGCTTTGTTTGTCTCTGTCCATTCCTGCTCTGTGCCATGTTTGTGTCTGTCAAATCCTGCTCTGTTCTGTGTTTGTGTCTATACATTCCTGGTCTGTGCTGTGTTTGTGTCTGTCCAATCCTGATCTGTGCTGCCTTTGTTTCTGTCCACTCCAGGTCAGTGCTGTGTTTGTGTCTGTTCATTCCTGCTCTGTGCTGGGTTTGTGTCTCTACATTCCTGCTCTGGGCTGTGCATGTGTCTGACCATTCCTGCTCTGTGGTGTGGTTGTGTCTGTCCATTGCTGCTCTGTCCTTCGTTTGTGTCTCTCCATTCCCGCTTTGTGCTGTGTTTGTCTCTGTCCATTCCTGCACTGTGCTGTGTTTGTGTCTGTCCATTCCTGCTCTCTGCTCGGTTTGTATTTGTCCATTCCTGCTCTGTGCTGGGTTTTATCTCTCCATTCCCACTCTGTGCTTTCTTTGTGTCCGTCCATTCCCGCTCTGTGCTGTGTTTTATGAATCTCCATTCCCGCTCTGTGCTGTCTTTGTGTCTGTCCATTCCTGCACTGTGCTGGGTTTGCGTCTCACCATTCCCACTCTTTGCTGTGTTTGTGTCTGTCCATTCCTGCTCTGTGCTCTGTTTGTACCTGTCCATTCCTGCTCTGTGCTCGGTTTGTATTTGTCCATTCCTGCTCTGTGCTGTGTTTGTTTCTCTCCATTCCAACTCTGTGCTGTGTTTGTGTCTGTCCATTCCCGCTCTGTGCTGTGTTTGTGTCTCTCCATTCCCGCTCTGTGCTGTCTTTGTGTCTGTCCATTCCTGCTCTGTGCTGGGTTTGTGTCTCTCCATTCCCACTCTGTGCTGAGTTTGTGTCTGTTCATTCCTGCTCTGTGCCGTGTTTGTGTCTGTCAAATTCTGCTCTGTGGTGTGTTTGTGTCTTTCCAATCTGGCTCTGTGCAGTGTTTGTGTCTGTCCATTCCTGCTCTGTGCTGCGTTTGTGTCTCTCCATTCCTGCTCTGAGCTGTGTTTGTCTTGGTCCATTCCTGCTCTGTGAAATGTTTGTGTCTATCAAAACCTGCTCTGTTCTGTGTTTGTGTCTATACATTCCTGCTCTATGCTGTTTTTGTGTCTGTCCATTGCAGCTCTGTGCTGTGATTGTGTCTCTCCATTCCCGCTTTGTGCTGTATTTGTGTCTGTCCATTGCTCCTCTGTGGCGTGTTTGTTACCACTCTGTGCTGTGCTTGTGTCTGTCCATTCCTGCTCTGTGCTGAGTTTGTGTCTCTCCATTCCTGCTCTGTGCTGAGTTTGTGTCTCTCCATTCCCACTCTGTGCTGAGTTTGTGTCTGTTCATTCCTGCTCTGTGCCGTGTTTGTGTCTGTCAAATTCTGCTCTGTGGTGTGTTTGTGTCTTTCCAATCTGGCTCTGTGCAGTGTTTGTGTCTGTCCATTCCTGCTCTGTGCTGCGTTTGTGTCTCTCCATTCCTGCTCTGAGCTGTGTTTGTCTTGGTCCATTCCTGCTCTGTGAAATGTTTGTGTCTATCAAAACCTGCTCTGTTCTGTGTTTGTGTCTATACATTCCTGCTCTATGCTGTTTTTGTGTCTGTCCATTGCAGCTCTGTGCTGTGATTGTGTCTCTCCATTCCCGCTCTGTGCTGTGTTTGTGTCTGTCCATTGCTCCTCTGTGGCGTGTTTGTTACCACTCTGTGCTGTGCTTGTGTCTGTCCATTCCTGCTCTGTGCTTAGTTTGTGTCTCTCCATTCCTGCTCTGTGCTGAGTTTGTGTCTCTCCATTCCCGCTCTGTGCTGTGTTTGTCTCTGTCCATTCCTGCTCTGTGCCATGTTTGTGTCTGTCAAATCCTGCTCTGTTCTGTGTTTGTGTCTATACATTCCTGGTCTGTGCTGTGTTTGTGTCTGTCCAATCCTGGTCTGTGCTGCGTTTCTTTCTGTCCACTCCAGGTCAGTGCTGTGTTTGTGTCTGTTCATTCCTGCTCTGTGCTGGGTTTGTGTCTCTACATTCCTGCTCTAGGCTGTGCATGTGTCTGACCATTCCTGCTCTGTGGTGTGTTTGTGTCTGTCCATTGCTGCTCTGTGCTTCGTTTGTGTCTCTCCATTCCCGCTCTGTGCTGTGTTTGTCTCTTTCCATTCCTGCTCTGTGCTGTGTTTGTGTCTGTCCATTCCTGCTCTGTTCTGTGTTTGAGTCTGTACATCCCTGGTCTGTGCTGTGTTTGTGTCTGTCCATTCCTGCTCTGTGCTGTGTTTGTGTCTGTCTATTCCTGCTCTGTGCTCGGTTTGTATTTGTCCATTCCTGCTCTGTGCTGTGTTTGTGTCTCTCCATTCCAACTCTGTGCTGTTTTGTGTCTGTCCATTCCGGCTCTGTTCTGTGTTTGTGTCTCTCCATTCCCACTTTGTGCTGTCTTTGTGTCTGTCCATTCCTGCTCTGTGCTGGGTTTGTGTCTCTCCATTCCCACTCTGTGCTGTGTTTGTGTCTGTCCATTCCTGCTCTGTGCTGGGTTTGTGTCTGTCCGTTCCTGCTCTGTGCTGGGTTTGTGTCTGTCCAATCCGGCTCTGTGCTGTGTTTGTGTCTGTCCATTGCCGCTCTGTTTTGTGTTTGTTACCGCTCTGTGCTGTGCTTGTGGCTGTCCATTCCTGCTCTGTGCTGAGTTTGTGTCTCTCCATTCCTGCTCTGTGCTGGGTTTGTGTCTCTCCATTCCCGCTCTGTGCTGTGTTTGTCTCTGTCCATTCCTGCTCTGTGCCATGTTTGTTTCTGTCAAATCCTGCTTTGTTCTGTGTTTATTTCTATACATTCCTGGTATCTGCTTTGTTTGTGTCTGTCCAATCCTCGTCTGTGCTGTGTTTGTTTCTGTCCACTCCAGGTCTGGGCGGTGTATGTGTCTGTCCATTCCTGCTCTGTGCTGGGTTTGTGTCTATACATTCCTGCTCTGGGCTTTGCATGTTTCTGAAAATTCCTGCTCTGTGGTGTGTTTGTGTCTGTCCATTGCTGCTCTGTGCTGTGTTTGTTACCACTCTGTGCTGTGCTTTTGTCTGTCCATTCCTGCTCTGTGCTTAGTTTGTGTCTCTCCATTCCTGCTCTGTGCTGAGTTTGTGTCTCTCCATTCCCGCTCTGTGCTTTGTTTGTCTCTGTCCATTCCTGCTCTGTGCCATGTTTGTGTCTGTCAAATCCTGCTCTGTTCTGTGTTTGTGTCTATACATTCCTGGTCTGTGCTGTGTTTGTGTCTGTCCAATCCTGATCTGTGCTGCGTTTGTTTCTGTCCACTCCAGGTCAGTGCTGTGTTTGTGTCTGTTCATTCCTGCTCTGTGCTGGGTTTGTGTCTCTACATTCCTGCTCTGGGCTGTGCATGTGTCTGACCATTCCTGCTCTGTGGTGTGGTTGTGTCTGTCCATTGCTGCTCTGTCCTTCGTTTGTGTCTCTCCATTCCCGCTTTGTGCTGTGTTTGTCTCTGTCCATTCCTGCACTGTGCTGTGTTTGTGTCTGTCCATTCCTGCTCTCTGCTCGGTTTGTATTTGTCCATTCCTGCTCTGTGCTGGGTTTTATCTCTCCATTCCCACTCTGTGCTTTCTTTGTGTCCGTCCATTCCCGCTCTGTGCTGTGTTTTATGAATCTCCATTCCCGCTCTGTGCTGTCTTTGTGTCTGTCCATTCCTGCACTGTGCTGGGTTTGCGTCTCACCATTCCCACTCTTTGCTGTGTTTGTGTCTGTCCATTCCTGCTCTGTGCTCTGTTTGTACCTGTCCATTCCTGCTCTGTGCTCGGTTTGTATTTGTCCATTCCTGCTCTGTGCTGTGTTTGTTTCTCTCCATTCCAACTCTGTGCTGTGTTTGTGTCTGTCCATTCCCGCTCTGTGCTGTGTTTGTGTCTCTCCATTCCAGCTCTGTGCTGTCTTTGTGTCTGTCCATTCCTGCTCTGTGCTGGGTTTGTGTCTCTCCATTCCCACTCTGTGCTGAGTTTGTGTCTGTTCATTCCTGCTCTGTGCCGTGTTTGTGTCTGTCAAATTCTGCTCTGTGGTGTGTTTGTGTCTTTCCAATCTGGCTCTGTGCAGTGTTTGTGTCTGTCCATTCCTGCTCTGTGCTGCGTTTGTGTCTCTCCATTCCTGCTCTGAGCTGTGTTTGTCTTGGTCCATTCCTGCTCTGTGAAATGTTTGTGTCTATCAAAACCTGCTCTGTTCTGTGTTTGTGTCTATACATTCCTGCTCTATGCTGTTTTTGTGTCTGTCCATTGCAGCTCTGTGCTGTGATTGTGTCTCTCCATTCCCGCTTTGTGCTGTGTTTGTGTCTGTCCATTGCTCCTCTGTGGCGTGTTTGTTACCACTCTGTGCTGTGCTTGTGTCTGTCCATTCCTGCTCTGTGCTGAGTTTGTGTCTCTCCATTCCTGCTCTGTGCTGAGTTTGTGTCTCTCCATTCCCGCTCTGTGCTGTGTTTGTCTCTGTCCATTCCTGCTCTGTGCCATGTTTGTGTCTGTCAAATCCTGCTCTGTTCTGTGTTTGTGTCTATACATTCCTGGTCTGTGCTGTGTTTGAGTCTGTCCAATCCTGGTCTGTGCTGCGTTTCTTTCTGTCCACTCCAGGTCAGTGCTGTGTTTGTGTCTGTTCATTCCTGCTCTGTGCTGGGTTTGTGTCTCTACATTCCTGCTCTGGGCTGTGCATGTGTCTGACCATTCCTGCTCTGTGGTGTGGTTGTGTCTGTCCATTGCTGCTCTGTGCTTCGTTTGTGTCTCTCCATTCCCGCTTTGTGCTGTGTTTGTCTCTTTCCATTCCTGCTCTGTGCTGTGTTTGTGTCTGTCCATTCCTGCTCTGTTCTGTGTTTGAGTCTGTACATCCCTGGTCTGTGCTGTGTTTGTGTCTGTCCATTCCTGCTCTGTGCTGTGTTTGTGTCTGTCTATTCCTGCTCTGTGCTCGGTTTGTATTTGTCCATTCCTGCTCTGTGCTGTGTTTGTGTCTCTCCATTCCAACTCTGTGCTGTTTTGTGTCTGTCCATTCCGGCTCTGTTCTGTGTTTGTGTCTCTCCATTCCCGCTTTGTGCTGTCTTTGTGTCTGTCCATTCCTGCTCTGTGCTGGGTTTGTGTCTCTCCATTCCCACTCTGTGCTGTGTTTGTGTCTGTCCATTCCTGCTCTGTGCTGGGTTTGTGTCTGTCCGTTCCTGCTCTGTGCTGGGTTTGTGTCTGTCCAATCCGGCTCTGTGCTGTGTTTGTGTCTGTCCATTGCCGCTCTGTTTTGTGTTTGTTACCGCTCCGTGCTGTGCTTGTGGCTGTCCATTCCTGCTCTGTGCTGAGTTTGTGTCTCTCCATTCCTGCTCTGTGCTGGGTTTGTGTCTCTCCATTCCCGCTCTGTGCTGTGTTTGTCTCTGTCCATTCCTGCTCTGTGCCATGTTTGTTTCTGTCAAATCCTGCTTTGTTCTGTGTTTATGTCTATACATTCCTGGTATCTGCTTTGTTTGTGTCTGTCCAATCCTCGTCTGTGCTGTGTTTGTTTCTGTCCACTCCAGGTCTGGGCGGTGTATGTGTCTGTCCATTCCTGCTCTGTGCTGGGTTTGTGTCTATACATTCCTGCTCTGGGCTTTGCATGTTTCTGAAAATTCCTGCTCTGTGGTGTGTTTGTGTCTGTCCATTGCTGCTCTGTGCTTCGCTTGTGTCTCTCCATTCCCGCTCTGTGCTCGTTTAGTCTCTGTCCATTCCTGCTCTGTGCTGTGTTTGTGTCTGTCCATTGCTGCTCTGTGCTTCGTTTGTGTCTCTCCATTCCCGCTCTGTGCTGTGTTTGTGTCTGTCCATTCCCGTTCTGTGCTGTGTTTGACTCTGTCCATTCCTGGTCTGTGCTGTGTTTGTGTCTGTCCATTCCTGCTCTGTGCTCGCTTTGTATTTGTCCATTCCTGCTCTGTGCTGTGTTTGTGTCTCTCCATTCCAACTGTGTGCTGTGTTTGTGTCTGTCCATTCCCGCTCTGTTCTGTGTTTGTGTCTCTCCATTCCCGCTCTGTGCTGTCTTTGTGTCTGTCCATTCCTGCTCTGTGCTGGGTTTGTGTCCCTCCATTCCCACTCTGTGCTTTGTTTGTGTCTGTCCGTTTCTGCACTGTGCCGTGTTTGTGTCTGTCAAATTCTGCTCTGTGCTGCGTTTGTGTCTGTCCAATCCGGCTCTGTGCAGTGTTTGTGTCTGTCCATTGCTGCTCTGTGCTGTGTTTGTTACCACTCTGTGCTGTGCTTGTGTCTGTCCATTCCTGCTCTGTGCTGAGTTTGTGTCTCTCCATTCCTGCTCTGTGCTGAGTTTGTGTCTCTCCATTCCCGCTCTGTGCTGTGTTTGTCTCTGTCCATTCCTGCTCTGTGCCATGTTTGTGTCTGTCAAATCCTGCTCTGTTCTGTGTTTGTGTCTATACATTCCTGGTCTGTGCTGTGTTTGTGTCTGTCCATTCCTTGTCTGTGCTGCATTTGTTTCTGTCCACTCCAGGTCTGTGCTGTGTTTGTGTCTGTTCATTCCTGCTCTGTGCTGGATTTGTGTCTCTACATTCCTGCTCTGGGCTGTGCATGTCTCTGACCATTCCTGCTCTGTGGTGTTTTTATGTCAGTCCATTGCTGCTCTGTGCTCAGTTTGTGTCTGTCCATTCCTGCTCTGGGCTGTGTTTGTGTCTGTCCATTGCTGCTCTGTGCTTCGTTTGTGTCTATACATTCCTGGTCTGCACTGTGTTTATGTCTATCCATTCCTGCTCTGTTCTGTGTTCATGTCTGTCCATTCCTGCTCTGTGCAGGGTTTGTGTCTCTCCATTCCTGCTTTGTGCTGTGTTTGTCCCTGTCCATTCCTGCTCTGTGCTGTGTTTGTATCTCTCCATTCCTGCTCTGTGCTCGGTTTGTATTTGTCCATTCCTGCTCTGTGCTGTGTTTGTGTCTCTCCATTAAAACTCTGTGCTGTGTTTGAGTCTGTCCATTCCCGCTCTGTGCTGTGTTTGTGTCTCTCCATTCCCGCTCTGTGCTGTCTTTGTGTCTATCCATGCCCACTCTGTGCTGAGTTTGTGTCTGTTCATTCCTGCTCTGTGCCGTGTTTGTGTCTGTCAAATTCTGCTCTGTGGTGTGTTCGTGTCTGTCCAATCCGGCTCTGTGCTGTGTTTGTGTCTGTCCATTGCTGCTCTGTGCTGTGTTTGTTACCACTCTGTGCTGTGCTTGTGTCTGTCCATTCCTGCTCTGTGCTGTGTTTGTGTCTGTCCATTCCTGCTCTGTGCTGAGTTTGTGTCTCTCCATTCCCGCTCTGTGCTGTGTTTGTCTCTGTCCATTCCTGCTCAGTGAAATGTTTGTGTCTGTCAAATTTCTGCTCTGTTCTGTGTTTGTGTCTATACATTCCTGGTCTGTGCTGTGTTTGTGTCTGTCCAATCCTGGTCTGCGCTGTGTTTGTTTCTGTCCACTCCAGGTCTGTGCTGTGTTTGTGTCTGTCCATTCCTGCTCTGTGCTGTGTTTGTGTCTATACATTCCTGCTCTGGGCTGTGCATGAGTCTGACCATTCCTGCTCTTTGCTGGGTTTGTGTCTCTCCATTCCCGCTCTGTGCTGTGTTTGAGTCTGTCCATTGCTGCTCTGAGCTGTGTTTGTGTCTGTCCATTTCTGCTCTGTGCTTGGTCTGGGTCTGTCCATTCCTGCTCTGTTCTGTGTTTATGTATGTGCATTGATGCTCTGTGCTTTGTTTGTGTCTGCCCATTCCTGCTCTATGCTGTTTTTGTGTCTGTTCTTTGCAGCTCTGTGCTGTGATTGTGTCTCTCCATTCCCGCTCTGTGCTGTGTTTGTGTCTGTCCATTGCTCCTCTGTGGCGTGTTTGTGTCTGTCCATTCCTGGTCTGTGCTGTGCTTGTGTCTGTCCATTCCTGTCTGTGCATTGTTCGTGTCTCTCCATTCCTGCTCAGTGCTGTGTTTGTGTCTCTCCATTCTTGCTCTGTGATGTGTTTGTGTCTATACATTCCTGCTCTGGGCTGTGCATGAGTCTGACCATTCCTGCTCTGTGGTGTGTTTTTGTCTGTCCTTTGCTGCTCTGTGCTTCGTTTGTGTCTCTCCATTCCCGCTCTGTGCTGTGTTTGTGTCTGTCCATTGCTCCTCTGTGGCGTGTTTGTGTCTGTCCATTCCTGGTCTGTGCTGTGCTTGTGTCTGTCCATTCCTGTCTGTGCATTGTTCGTGTCTCTCCATTCCTGCTCAGTGCTGTGTTTGTGTCTCTCCATTCTTGCTCTGTGATGTGTTTGTGTCTATACATTCCTGCTCTGGGCTGTGCATGAGTCTGACCATTCCTGCTCTGTGGTGTGTTTTTGTCTGTCCTTTGCTGCTCTGTGCTTCGTTTGTGTCTCTCCATTCCGGCTCTGTGCTGTGTTTGAGTCTGTCCATTCCTGCTCTGAGAAGTGTTTGTGTCTGTCCATTTCTGCTCTGTGCTTGGTCTGTGTCTGTCCATTCCTGCTCTGTTTTGTGTTTATGTATGTGCGTTGCTGCTCTGTGCTTTGCTTGTGTCTCTCCATTCCCGCTCTGTGCTGTGTTTGTCTCTGTCCATTCCTGCTCTGTGAAATGTTTGTGTCTGTCAAATTTCTGCTCTGTTCTGTGTTTGTGTCTATACATTCCTGGTCTGTGCTGTGTTTGTGTCTGTCCAATCCTGGTCTGTGCTGTGTTTGTTTCTGTCCACTCCAGGTCTGTGCTGTGTTTGTGTCTGTCCATTCCTGCTCTGTGCTGTGTTTGTGTCTATACATTCCTGCTCTGGGCTGTGCATGAGTCTGACCATTCCTGCTCTTTGCTGGGTTTGTGTCTCCCCATTCCCGCTCTGTGCTGTGTTTGAGTCTGTCCATTGTTGCTCTGAGCTGTGTTTGTGTCTGTCCATTTCTGCTCTGTGCTTGGTCTGGATCTGTCCATTCCTGCTCTGTTCTGTGTTTATGTATGTGCATTGATGCTCTGTGCTTTGTTTGTGTCTGCCCATTCCTGCTCTATGCTGTTTTTGTGTCTGTTCTTTGCAGTTCTGTGCTGTGATTGTGTCTCTCCATTCCCGCTCTGTGCTGTGTTTTTGTCTGTCCATTGCTCCTCTGTGGCGTGTTTGTGTCTGTCCATTCCTGTCTGTGCATTGTTCGTGTCTCTCCATTCCTGCTCAGTGCTGTGTTTGTGTCTCTCCATTCTTGCTCTGTGATGTGTTTGTGTCTGTCCATTCCTGCACGTTGCTGTGTTTGTGTCTGTCCGTTCCTGCTCTGTGCTGGGTTTGTGTCTCTCCATTCCCGCTCTGTGCTGGGTTTGTCTCTGTCCTTTCCTGCTCTGTGAAATGTTTGTGTCTGTCAAATCCTGCTCTGTTCTGTGTTTGTGTCTGTCCAATCCTGGTCTGTGCTGTTTTTGTGTCTGTCCAATCCTGGTCTGTGCTGTGCTTGTTTCTGTCCACTCCAGGTCTGTGCTGTGTTTGTGTCTGTCCATTCCTGCTCTGTGCTGGGTTTGTGTCTATACATTCCTGCTCTGGGCTGTGCATGAGTCTGACCATTCCTGCTCTGTGCTGTGTTTGAGTCTGTCCATTCCTGCTCTGAGAAGTGTTTGTGTCTGTCCATTTCTGCTCTGTGCTTGGTCTGTGTCTGTCCATTCCTGCTCTGTTTTGTGTTTATGTATGTGCATTGCTGCTCTGTGCTTTGCTTGTATCTGCCCATTCCTGCTCTATGCTGTGTTTGTGTCTGTCCATTGCAGCTCTGTGCTGTGTTTGTGTCTCTCCATTCCCACTCTGTGCTGTGTTTGTGTCTGTCCATTGCTCCTCTGTGGCGTGTTTGTGTCTGTCCATTCCTGGTCTGTGCTGTGCTTGTGTCTGTCCATTCCTGTCTGTGCATTGTTTGTGTCTCTCCATTCCTGCTCAGTGCTGTGTTTGTGTCTCTCCATTCTTGCTCTGTGATGTGTTTGTGTCTGTCCATTCCTGCACGGTGCTGTGTTTGTGTCTGTCCGTTCCTGCTCTGTGCTGTGTTTGTGTCTGTCCATTCCTGCTCTGTGCTGGGTTTGTGTCTGTCCATTGTTGCTCTGTGCTGTGTTTGTGTCTCTCCATTC
Source organism: Carcharodon carcharias (assembly GCF_017639515.1). Lineage (NCBI taxonomy): Eukaryota > Metazoa > Chordata > Chondrichthyes > Lamniformes > Lamnidae > Carcharodon > Carcharodon carcharias. The sequence goes on from NW_024470624.1 coordinate 7,654,568, forward strand.
CCATTCTGTGGTGGGTTTGTGTCTGTCCATTCCTGTCTGTGCATTGTTTGTGTCTCTCCATTCCTGCTCTGTGCTATGTTTCTGTCTGTACATCCCTGCTCTGTGGTGGGTTTGTGTCTGTCCATTCCTGCTCTGTGCTGTGTTTGAGAAAGTCGATTGCGGCTCTGAGCTGTGTTTGTGTCTGTCCATTTCTACTCTGTGCTTAGTTTGGGTCTGTCCATACCTGCTCTGCTCTGTGTTTATGTCTGAACATTGCTGCTCTGTGCTGTGTTTGTGTCTGTCCATTGCAGCTCTGCGCTGGATTTGTGTCTCTCCATTCCCACTCTGTGCTGTGTTTGTCTCTGTCCAATCCTGCTCTGTGCTGTGTTTATGTCTGTCCAATCCTGCTCTGTTCTGTGTTCATGTCTGTCCATTCATGTTCTGTGCTGGGTTTGTGTCTATGCATTCCTGCTCTGTGCTGTGTTTGAGTCTGTACATCCCTGGTCTGTGCTGTGTTTGTGTCTGTCCATTGCTGCTCTGTGATGTGGTTGTGTCTCTCCATTCCCACTCGGTGCTGTGCTTGTGTCTGTCCATTCCTGCTCTGTGCTGGGTTTGTGTCAGTCCTTTGCTGCTCTGTGCTGTATTTGTGTCTGTCCATTCCTGCTCTGTGCTGTGTTTGCGCCTGTCCATTCCTGCTCTGTGCTGGGTTTGTGTCTGTCCATTGCTGCTCGGTGCTGCGTTTGTGTCTCTCCATTCCTGCTCTGTGCTGTGTTTGTCTATGTCCATTCCTGCTCTGTGCTGGGTTTGTGTCTGTCTATTCCTGCTCTGTGCTCGGTTTGTGTCTGTCCATTCCTGCTCTGTGCTGTGTTTGTGTCTGTCCATTGCTGCTCTGTGCTTCTTTTGTGTCTCTCCATTCCCGCTCTGTGCTGTGTTTGTGTCTGTCCATTCCCATTCTGTGCTGTGTTTGTCTCTGTCCATTCCTGCTCAGTGCTCGGTTTGTGTCTAAACATTCCTGCTCTGGGCTGTGCATGTGTCTGTCCATTGCTGCTCTGTGCTTCATTTGTGTCTATACATTCCTGGTCTGCACTGTGTTTATGTCTATCCAATCCTGCTCTGTTCTGTGTTCATGTCTGTCCATTCCTGCTCTGTGCAGGGTTTGTGTCTATACATTCCGGCTCTGTGCTGTGTTTGAGACTGTACATCCCTGGTCTGTGCTGTGTTTGTGTCTGTCCATTGCTCCTCTGTGCGGTGTTTGTGTCTCTCCATTCCTGCTCTGTTCTCGGTTTGTATTTGTCCATTCCTGCTCTGTGCTGTGTGTTATCTCTCCATTCCCACTCTGCGCAGTGTTTGTGTCTGTCCATTCCCGCTCTGTGCTGTTTTTGTGAATCTCCATTCCCGCTCTGTGCTGTCTTTGTGTCTGTCCATTCCTGCTCTGTGCTGGGATTGTGTCTCTCCATTCCCAGTCTGTGCTGTATTTGTGTCTGTCCATTCCCGCTCTGTGCTGTGTTTGTGTCTCTCCATTCCCGCTCTGTGCTGTCTTTGTGTCTGTCCATTCCTGATCTGAGCTGGGTTTGTGTCTCTCCATTCCCACTCTGTGCTGTGTTTGTGTCTGTCCATTCCTGCTCTGTGCCGTGTTTGTGTCTGTCAAATTCTGCTCTGCGCTGTGTTTGTGTCTGTCCAATCCGGCCCTGTGCAGTGTTTGTGTCTGTCCATTGCCGCTCTGTGCTGTGTTTGTTACCACTCTGTGCTGTGCTTGTGTCTGTCCATTCCTGCTCTGTGCTTAGTTTGTGTCTCTCCATTCCTGCTCTGTGCTGAGTTTGTGTCTCTCCATTCCCGCTCTGTGCTGTGTTTGTCTCTGTCCATTCCTGCTCTGTGCCATGTTTGTGTCTGTCAAATCCTGCTCTGTTCTGTGTTTGTGTCTATACATTCCTGGTCTGTGCTGTGCTTGTGTCTGTCCAATCCTGGTCTGTGCTGCGTTTGTTTCTGTCCACTCCAGGTCAGTGCTGTGTTTGTGTCTGTTCATTCCTGCTCTGTGCTGGCTTTGTGTCTCTACATTCCTGCTCTGGGCTTTGCATGTGTCTGACCATTCCTGCTCTGTGGTGTGTTTGTGTCTGTCCATTGCTGCTCTGTGCTTCGTTTGTGTCTCTCCATTCCCGCTTTGTGCTGTGTTTGTCTCTGTCCATTCCTGCACTGTGCTGTGTTTGTGTCTGTCCATTCCTGCTCTCTGCACGGTTTGTATTTGTCCATTCCTGCTCTGTGCTGGGTTTTATCTCTCCATTCCCACTCTGTGCTGCGTTTGTGTCTGTCCATTCCCGCTCTGTGCTGTGTTTGTGAATCTCCATTCCCTCTCTGTGCTGTCTTTGTGTCTGTCCATTACTGCACGGTGTTGGGTTTGTGTCTCACCATTCCCACTCTTTGCTGTGTTTGTGTCTGTCCATTCCTGCTCTGTGCTGTGTTTGTATCTGTCCATTCCTGCTCTGTGCTCAGTTTGTATTTGTCCATTCCTGCTCTGTGCTGTGTTTGTGTCTGTCCATTCCCGCTCTGTGCTGTGTTTGTGTCTGTCCATTCCCAGATTGTGCTGTGTTTGTGTCTCTCCATTCCCGCTCTGTGCTGTCTTTGTGTCTGTCCATTCCTGCTCTGTGCTGGGTTTGTGTCTCTCCATTCCCACTCTGTGCTGAGTTTGTGTCTGTTCATTCCTGCTCTGTGCCGTGTTTGGGTCTGTCAAATTCTGCTCTGTGGTGTGTTTGTGTCTGTCCAATCTGGCTCTGTGCAGTGTTTGTGTCTGTCCATTGCTGCTCTGTGCTGGGTTTGTTACCACTCTTTGCTGCGCTTGTGTCTGTCCTTTCCTGCTCTGTGCTGCGTTTGTGTCTCTCCATTCCCGCTCTGTGCTGTCTTTGTCTCTGTCCATTCCTGCTCTGTGAAATGTTTGTGTCTGTCAAATCCTGCTCTGTTCTGTGTTTGTGTCTATACATTCCTGGTCTGTGCTGTGTTTGTGTCTGTCCAATCCTGGTCTGTGCTGAGTTTGTTTCTGTCCACTCCAGGTCTGTGCTGTGTTTGTGTCTGTCCATTCCTGCTCTGTGCTGTGTTTGTGTCTATACATTCCTGCTCTGGGCTGTGCATGAGTCTGACCATTCCTGCTCTGGGTTTGTTTTTGTCTGTCCTTTGCTGCTCTGGGCTTCGTTTATGTCTCTCCATTCCTGCTCTGTGCTGTGTTTGTGTCTGTCCATTCCTGCTCTGTGCTGGGTTTGTGTCTCTCCATTCCCGCTCTGTGCTGTGTTTGAGTCTGTCCATTCCTGCTCTGTGCTGTGTTTGTGTCTGTCCATTTCTGCTCTGTGCTTGGTCTGGGTCTGTCCATTCCTGCTCTGCTCTGTGTTTATGTATGTGCATTGATGCTCTGTGCTTTGTTTGTGTCTGCCCATTCCTGTTCTATGCTGTGTTTGTGTCTGTTCATTGCAGCTCTGTGCTGTGATTGTGTCTCTCCATTCCCGCTCTGTGCTGTGTTTGTGTCTGTCCATTGCTCCTCTGTGGCGTGTTTGTGTCTGTCCATTCCTGGTATGTGCTGTGCATGTGTCTGACCATTCCTGCTCTGTGGTGTGTTTGTGTCTGTCCATTGCTGCTCTGTGCTTCGTTTGTGTCTCTCCATTCCCGCTTTGTGCTGTGTTTGTCTCTGTCCATTCCTGCACTGTGCTGTGTTTGTGTCTGTCCATTCCTGCTCTCTGCTCGGTTTGTATTTGTCCATTCCTGCTCTGTGCTGGCTTTTATCTCTCCATTCCCACTCTGTGCTTTGTTTGTGTCTGTCCATTCCCGCTCTGTGCTCTGTTTGTGAATCTCCATTCCCGCTCTGTGCTGTCTTTGTGTCTGTCCATTCCTGCACTGTGCTGGGTTTGTGTCTCACCATTCCCACTCTGTGCTGTGTTTGTGTCTGTCCATTCCTGCTCTGTGCTGTGTTTGTATCTGTCCATTCCTGCTCTGTGCTCGGTTTGAATTTGTCCATTCCTCCTCTGGGCTATGTTTGTATCTCTCCATTCCAACTCTGTGCTGTGTTTGTGTCTGTCCATTCCCACTCTGTGCTGTGTTTGTGTCTCTCCATTCCCACTCTGTGCTGAGTTTGTGTCTGTTCATTCCTGCTCTGTGCCGTGTTTGTGTCTGTCCAATCCTGGTCTGTGCTGCGTTTGTTTCTGTCCACTCCAGGTCAGTGCTGTGTTTGTGTCTGTTCATTCCTGCTCTGTGCTGGGTTTTTGTCTCTACATTCCTGCTCTGGGCTGTGCATGTGTCTGACCATTCCTGCTCTGTGGTGTGTTTGTGTCTGTCCATTGCTGCTCTGTGCTTCGTTTGTGTCTCTCCATTCCCGCTTTGTGCTGTGTTTGTCTCTTTCCATTCCTGCTCTGTGCTGTGTTTGAGTCTGTACATCCCTGGTCTGTGCTGTGTTTGTGTCTGTCCATTCCTGCTCTGTGCTGTGTTTGTGTCTGTCTATTCCTGCTCTGTGCTCGGTTTGTATTTGTCCATTCCTGCTCTGTGCTGTGTTTGTGTCTCTCCATTCCAACTCTGTGCTTGGTCTGTGTCTGTCCATTCCTGCTCTGTTCTGTGTTTATGTATGTGCATTGCTGCTCTGTGCTTTGCTTGTGTCTGCCCATTCCTGCTCTATGCTGTGTTTGTGTCTGTCCATTGCAGCTCTGTGCTGTGTTTGTGTCTCTCCATTCCCGCTCTGTGCTGTGTTTGTGTCTGTCCATTGCTCCTCTGTGGCGTGTTTGTGTCTGTCCATTCCTGGTCTGTGCTGTGCTTGTGTCTGTCCATTCCTGTCTGTGCATTGTTTGTGTCTCTCCATTCCTGCTCAGTGCTGTGTTTGTGTCTCTCCATTCTTGCTCTGTGACGTGTTTGTGTCTGTCCATTCCTGCTCTGTGCCGTGTTTGTGTCTTTCAAATTCTGCTCTGTGCTTTATTATGTCTGTCCAATCCGGCTCTGTGCAGTGTTTGTGTCTGTCCATTGCTGCTCTGTGCTGTGTTTGTTACCACTCTGTGCTGTGCTTGTGGCTGTCCATTCCTGCTCTGTGCTGAGTTTGTGTCTCTCCATTCCTGCTCTGTGCTGAGTTTGTGTCTCTCCATTCCCGCTCTGTGCTGTGTTTGTCTCTGTCCATTCCTGCTTGTGCCATGTTTGTGTCTGTCAAATCCTGCTTTGTTCTGTGTTTGTGTCTATACATTCCTGCTCTGTGCTTTGTTTGTGTCTGTCCAATCCTCGTCTGTGCTGTGTTTGTTTCTGTCCACTCCAGGTCTGGGCCGTGTATGCGTCTTTCCATTCCTGCTCTGTGCTGGGTTTGTGTCTATGCATTCCTGCTCTGGGCTTTGCATGTTTCTGAACATTCCTGCTCTGTGGTGTGTTTGTGTCTGTCCATTCCTGCTCTGTGCTGTGTTTGTGTCTGTCCATTCCTGCTCTGTGCTTCGTTTGTGTATCTCCATTCCCGCTCTGTGCTGTGTTTGTGTCTGTCCATTCCCGTTCTGTGCTGTGTTTGACTCTGTCCATTCCTGCTCTGTGCTGTGTTTGTGTCTGTCCATTCCTGCTCTGTGCTCGGTTTGTATTTGTCCATTCCTGCTCTGTGCTGTGTTTGTGTCTCTCCATTCCAACTCTGTGCTGTGTTTGTGTCTGTCCATTCCTGCTCTGTGCCGTGTTTGTGTCTGTCAAATTCTGCTCTGTGCTGTGTTTGTGTCTGTCCAATCCGGCTCTGTGCAGTGTTTGTGTCTGTCCATTGCTGCTCTGTGCTGTGTTTGTTACCACTCAGTGCTGTGCTTGTGTCTGTCCATTCCTGCTCTGTGCTTAGTTTGTGTCTCTCCATTCCTGCTCTGTGCTGAGTTTGTGTCTCTCCATTCCCGCTCTGTGCTGTGTTTGTCTCTGTCCATTCCTGCTCTGTGCCATGTTTGTGTCTGTCAAATCCTGCTCTGTTCTGTGTTTGTGTCTATACATTCCTGGTCTGTGCTGTGTTTGTGTCTGTCCAATCCTGGTCTGTGCTGCATTTGTTTCTGTCCAATCCAGGTCTGTGTTGTGTTTGTGTCTCTTCATTCCTGCTCTGTGCTGGGTTTGTGTCTCTACATTGCTGCTCTGGGCTGTGCATGTGTCTGACCATTCCTGCTCTGTGGTGTGTTTGTATCTGTCCATTGCTGCTCTGTGCTTCGTTTGTGTCTCTCCATTCCCGCTTTGTGCTGTGTTTGTCTCTGTCCATTCCTGCTCTCTGCTCGCTTTGTATTTGTCCATTCCTGCTCTGTGCTGGGTTTTATCTCTCCATTCCCACTCTGTACTTTGTTTGTGTCTGTCCATTCCCGCTCTGTGCTGTTTTTGTGAATCTCCATTCCCGCTCTGTGCTGTCTTTGTGTCTGTCCATTCCTGCACTGTGCTGGGTTTGTGTCTCACCATTCCCACTCTGTGCTGTGTTTGTGTCTGTCCATTCCTGCTCTGTGCTGTGTTTGTATCTCTCCATTCCTCCTCTGTGCTCGGTTTGTATTTGTCCATTCCTCCTCTGTGCTGTGTTTGTGTCTCTCCATTCAAACTCTGTGCTGTGTTTGTGTCTGTCCATTCCCGCTCTGTGCTGTGTTTGTGTCCCTCCATTCCCGCTCTGTGCTGTCTTTGTGTCTATGCATTCCCACCCTGTGCTGAGTTTGTGTCTATTCACTCCTGCTCTGTGCCGTGTTGTGTCTCTCAAATTCTGCTCTGTGGTGTGTTTGTTTCTGTCCAATCCGGCTCTGTGCTAGGTTTGTGTCTATACATTCCTGCTCGGGGCTGTGCATGAGTCTGACCATTCCTGCTCTGTGGTGTGTTTTTGTCTGTCCTTTGCTGCTCTGTGCTTCGTTTGTGTCTCTCCATTCCTGCTCTGTGCTGTCTTTGTCTCTGTCCATTCCTGCTCTTTGCTGGGTTTGTGTCTCTCCATTCCCGCTCTGTGCTGTGTTTGAGTCTGTCCATTGCTGCTCTGAGCTGTGTTTGTGTCTGTCCATTTCTACTCTGTGCTTGGTCTGTGTCTGTCCATTCCTGCTCTGTTCTGTGTTTATGTATGTGCATTGCTGCTCTGTGCTTTGCTTGTGTCTGCCCATTCCTGCTCTATGCTGTGTTTGTGTCTGTCCATTGCAGCTCTGTGCTGTGTTTGTGTCTCTCCATTCCCGCTCTGTGCTGTGTTTGTGTCTGTCCATTGCTCCTCTGTGGCGTATTTCTGTCTGTCCATTCCTGGTCTGTGCTGTGCTTGTGTCTGTCCATTCCTGTCTGTGCATTGTTTGTGTCTCTCCATTCCTGCTCAGTGCTGTGTTTGTGTCTCTCCATTCTTGCTCTGTGACGTGTTTGTGTCTGTCCATTCCTGCACGGTGCTGTGTTTGTGTCTGTCCGTTCCTGCTCTGTGCTGTGTTTGTCTCTGTCCATTTCTTCTTGTGCCATGTTTGTGTCTGTCAAATCCTGCTTTGTTCTGTGTTTGTGTCTATACATTCCTGCTCTGTGCTTTGTTTGTGTCTGTCCAATCCTCGTCTGTGCTGTGTTTGTTTCTGTCCACTCCAGGTCTGGGCCGTGTATGTGTCTGTCCATTCCTGCTCTGTGCTGGGTTTGTGTCTATACATTCCTGCTCTGGGCTTTGCATGTTTCTGAACATTCCTGCTCTGTGGTGTGTTTGTGTCTGTCCATTCCTGCTCTGTGCTGTGTTTGTGTCTGTCCATTGCTGCTCTGTGCTTCGTTTGTGTATCTCCATTCCGCTCTGTGCTGTGTTTGTGTCTGTCCATTCCCGTTCTGTGCTGTGTTTGACTCTGTCCATTCCTGCTCTGTGGTGTGTTTGTGTCTGTCCATTCCTGCTCTGTGCTGTGTTTGTGTCTGTCCATTCCTGCTCTGTGCATTGTTTGTGTCTCTCCATTCCTGCTCTGTGCTATGTTTCTGTCTGTACATCCCTGCTCTGTGGTGGGTTTGTGTCTGTCCATTCCTTCTCTGTGCTGTGTTTGAGAATGTCGATTGCGGCCCTGAGCTGTGTTTGTGTCTGTCCATTTCTGCTCTTTGCTTAGTTTGGGTCTGTCCATACCTGCTCTGTTCTGTGTTTATGTCTGAAGATTGCTGCTCTGTGCTGTGTTTGTGTCTGTCCATTGCAAATCTGCGCTGGCTTTGTGTCTCTCCATTCCCACTCTGTGCTGTGTTTGTCTCTATCCAATCCTGCTCTGTGCTGTGTTTGTGTGTATACATTCCTGGTCTGTGCTGTGTTTATGTCTGTCCAATCCTGCTCTGTTTTGCGTTCATGTCTGTCCATTCCCGCTCTGTGCTGTGTTTGTGTCTGTCCATTGCAACTCTGCGCTGGCTTTGTGTCTCTCCATTCCCACTCTGTGCTGTGTTTGTCTCTATCCAATCCTGCTCTGTGCTGTGTTTGTGTCTATACATTCCTGGTCTGTGCTGTGTTTATGTCTGTCCAATCCTGCTCTGTTCTGCATTCATGTCTGTCCATTCCCGCTCTGTGTTGTGTTTGTATCTGTCCATTCCCGTTCTGTGCTGTGTTTGACTCTGTCCATTCCTGCTCTGTGCTGTTTTTGTGTCTGTCCATTCCTGCTCTGTGCTCGGTTTGTATTTGTCCATTCCTGCTCTGTGCTGTGTTTGTGTCTCTCCATTCCAACTCTGTGCTGTGTTTGTGTCTGTCCATTCCCGCTCTGTTCTGTGTTTGTGTCTCTCCATTCCCGCTCTGTGCTGTCTTTGTGTCTGTCCATTCCTGCTCTGTGCTGGGTTTGTGTCTCTCCATTCCCAGTCTGTGCTGAGTTTGTGTCTGTTCATTCCTGCTCTGTGCCGTGTTTGTGTCTGTCAAATTCTGCTCTGTGGTTTGTTTGTGTCTGTCCAATCCGGCTCTGTGCAGTGTTTGTGTCTGTCCATTGCTGCTCTGTGCTGTGTTTGTTACCACTTTGTGCTGTGCTTGTTTCTGTCCATTCCTGCTCTGTGCTGGGTTTGTGTCTCTCCATTCCCGCTCTGTGCTGGGTTTGTGTCTCTCCATTCCCGCTCTGTGCTGTGTTTGTCTCTGTCCATTCCTGCTCTGTGAAATGTTTGTGTCTGTCAAATCCTGCTCTGTTCTGTGTTTGTGTCAATACATTCCTGGTCTGTGCTGTGTTTGTATCTGTCCAATCCTGGTCTGTGCTGTGTTTGTTTCTGTCCACTCCAGGTCTGTGCTGTGTTTGTGTCTGTCCATTCCCGCTCTGTGCTGTGTTTGTGTCTGTCCAATCCGGATCTGTGCTGTGTTTGTGTCTGTCCATTGCTTCTCTGTGCTGAGTTTGTGTCTCTCCATTCCTGCTCTGTGCTGAGTTTGTGTCTCTCCATTCCCGCTCTGTGCTGTGTTTGTCTCTGTCCATTCCTGCTCTGTGCCATGCTTGTGTTCGTCAAATCCTGCTCTGTTCTGTGTTTGTGTCTATACATTCCTGCTCTGTGCTGTGTTTGTGTCTGTCCATTCCTGCTCTGTGCTGTGTTTGTGTCTGTCCATTCCTGCTCTGTGCTGGGTTTGTGTCTGTCCATTGTTGCTCTGTGCTTTTTTTGTGTCTCTCCATTCCCTCTCTGTGGTGGGTTTGTGTCTGTCCATTCCTGTCTGTGCATTGTTTGTGTCTCTTCATTCCTGCTCTGTGCTATGTTTCTGTCTGTACATCCCTGCTCTGTGGTGGGTTTGTGTCTGTCCATTCCTGCTCTGTGCTGTGTTTGAGAATGTCGATTGCGGCTCTGAGCTGTGTTTGTGTCTGTCCATTTCTACTCTGTGCTTAGTTTGGGTCTGTCCATACCTGCTCTGTTCTGTGTTTATGTCTGAACATTGCTGCTCTGTGCTGTGTTTGTGTCTGTCCATTGCAGCTCTGCGCTGGATTTGTGTCTCTCCATTCCCGCTCTGTGCTGTGTTTGTCTCTGTCCAATCCTGCTCTGTGCTGTGTTTGTGTCTATACATTCCTGGTCTGTGCTGTGGTTGTGTCTCTCCATTCCCACTCAGTGCTGTGCTTGTGTCTGTCCGTTCCTGCTCTGTGCTGGGTTTGTGTCTGTCCTTTGCTGCTCTGTGCTGTATTTGTGACTGTCCATTCCTGCTCTGTGCTGTGTTTGCGTCTATCCATTGCTGCTCTGTGCTTCATTTGTGTCTATACATTCCTGGTCTGTGCTGTGTTTATGTCTGTCCAATCCTGCTCTGTTCTATGATCATGTCTGTCCATTCCTGCTCTGTGCAGGGTTTCTGTCTATACATTCCTGGTCTGTGTTGTGTTTGAGTCTGTACATCCCTGGTCTGTGCTGTGTTTGTGTCTGTCCATTGCTGCTCTGTGCTGTGGTTGTGTCTCTCCATTCCTGCTCTGTGCTGTGTTTGCGTCTATCCATTCCTGCTCTGTGCTGGGTTTGTGTCTGTCCATTGCTACTCGGTGCTGTGTTTGTGTCTCTCCATTCCCGCTCTGTGCTGTGTTTGTCTATGTCCATTCCTGCTCTGTGCTGGGTTTGTGTCTGTCCATTCCTGCTCTGTGCTCGGTTTGTGTTTGTCCATTCCTTCCCTTTGCTATGTTTGTGTCTGTCCATTGCTGCTCTGTGCTGGGTTTGTGTCTCTCCATTCCCGCTCTGTGCTGTGTTTGTGTCTGTCCATTCCCACTCTGTGCTGTGTTTGTCTCTGTCCATTCCTGCTCTGTGCTGGGTTTGTGTCTATACATTCCTGCTCTGGGCTGTGCATGTGTCTGTCCATTGTTGCTCTGTGCTTCGTTTGTGTCTATACATTCCTGGTCTGTGCTGTGTTTATGTCTGTCCATTCCTGCTCTGTGTAGGGTTTCTGTCTATACATTCCTGGTCTGTGCTGTGTTTGAGTCTGTACATCCCTGGTCTGTGCTGTGTTTGTGTCTGTCCATTGCTGCTCTGTGCTGTGGTTGTGTCTCTCCATTCCCACTCGGTGCTGTGTTGTGCCTGTCCATTCCTGCTCTGTGCTGGGTTTGTGTCTGTCCATTGCTGCGCGGTGCTGAGTTTGTGTCTCTCCATTCCCGCTCTGTGCTGTGTTTGTCTCTGTCCATTCCTGCTCTGTGCCATGCTTGTGTTCGTCAAATCCTGCTCTGTTCTGTGTTTGTGTCTATACATTCCTGCTCTGTGCTGTGTTTGTGTCTGTCCATTCCTGCTCTGTGCTGTGTTTGTGTCTGTCCATTCCTGCTCTGTGCTGGGTTTGTGTCTGTCCATTGTTGCTCTGTGCTTTTTTTGTGTCTCTCCATTCCCTCTCTGTGGTGGGTTTGTGTCTGTCCATTCCTGTCTGTGCATTGTTTGTGTCTCTTCATTCCTGCTCTGTGCTATGTTTCTGTCTGTACATCCCTGCTCTGTGGTGGGTTTGTGTCTGTCCATTCCTGCTCTGTGCTGTGTTTGAGAATGTCGATTGCGGCTCTGAGCTGTGTTTGTGTCTGTCCATTTCTACTCTGTGCTTAGTTTGGGTCTGTCCATACCTGCTCTGTTCTGTGTTTATGTCTGAACATTGCTGCTCTGTGCTGTGTTTGTGTCTGTCCATTGCAGCTCTGCGCTGGATTTGTGTCTCTCCATTCCCGCTCTGTGCTGTGTTTGTCTCTGTCCAATCCTGCTCTGTGCTGTGTTTGTGTCTATACATTCCTGGTCTGTGCTGTGGTTGTGTCTCTCCATTCCCACTCAGTGCTGTGCTTGTGTCTGTCCGTTCCTGCTCTGTGCTGGGTTTGTGTCTGTCCTTTGCTGCTCTGTGCTGTATTTGTGACTGTCCATTCCTGCTCTGTGCTGTGTTTGCGTCTATCCATTGCTGCTCTGTGCTTCATTTGTGTCTATACATTCCTGGTCTGTGCTGTGTTTATGTCTGTCCAATCCTGCTCTGTTCTATGATCATGTCTGTCCATTCCTGCTCTGTGCAGGGTTTCTGTCTATACATTCCTGGTCTGTGCTGTGTTTGAGTCTGTACATCCCTGGTCTGTGCTGTGTTTGTGTCTGTCCATTGCTGCTCTGTGCTGTGGTTGTGTCTCTCCATTCCTGCTCTGTGCTGTGTTTGCGTCTATCCATTCCTGCTCTGTGCTGGGTTTGTGTCTGTCCATTGCTACTCGGTGCTGTGTTTGTGTCTCTCCATTCCCGCTCTGTGCTGTGTTTGTCTATGTCCATTCCTGCTCTGTGCTGGGTTTGTGTCTGTCCATTCCTGCTCTGTGCTCGGTTTGTGTTTGTCCATTCCTTCCCTTTGCTATGTTTGTGTCTGTCCATTGCTGCTCTGTGCTGGGTTTGTGTCTCTCCATTCCCGCTCTGTGCTGTGTTTGTGTCTGTCAATTCCCACTCTGTGCTGTGTTTGTCTCTGTCCATTCCTGCTCTGTGAAATGTTTGTGTCTGTCAAATCCTGCTCTGTTCTGTGTTTGTGTCTATACATTCCTGGTCTGTGCTGTGTTTGTGTCTGTCCAATCCTGTTCTGTGCTGTGTTTGTTTCTGTCCACTCCAGGTCTGTGCTGTGTTTGTGTCTGTCCATTCCTGCTCTGTGCTGGGTTTGTGTCTATACATTCCTGCTCTGGGCTGTGCATGTGTCTGACCATTCCTGCTCTGTGGTGTGTTTGTGTCTGTCCTTTGCTACTCTGTGCTGTGTTTGTGTCTCTCCATTCCCACTCTGTGCTGTGTTTGAACCTGTCCATTCCTGCTCTGTGATGAGTTTGTGTCTGTCAAATACTGCTTTGTTCTGTGTTTGTGTCTATACATTCCTGGTCTGTGCTGTGTTTGTGTCTGTCCAATCCTGGTCTGTGCTGTGTTTGTTTCTGTCAACTCCAGCTCTGTGCTGTGTATGTGTCTGTCCATTCCTGCTCTGAGCTGGGATTGTGTCTATACATTCCTGCTCTGGGCTTTGCATGTTTCTGAACATTCCTGCTCTGTGGTGCGTTTGTGTCTGTCCATTGCTGCTCTGTGCTTCGCTTGTGCCTCTCCATTCCCGCTCTGTGCTCGGTTTGTGTCTCTCCATTCCCGCTCTGTGCTTTGTTTGTGTCTGTCCATTCCCGTTCTGTGCTGTGTTTGACTCTGTCCATTCCTGCTCTGTGCTGTGTTTGTGTCTGTCCATTCCTGCTCTGTGCTCGGTTTCAATTTGTCCATTCCTGCTCTGTGCTCGGTTTCAATTTGTCCATTCCTGCTCTGTGCTGTGTTTGTGTCTCTCCATTCCTACTCTGTGCTGTGTTTGTGTCTCTCCATTCCTACTCTGTGCTGTGTTTGTGTCTGTCCATTCCTGCTCTGTGCTGGGTTTGTGTCTCTCCATTCCCGCTCTGTTCTGTGTTTGTGTCTGTCCATTCCTGCTCTTTGCTGGGTTTGTGTCTGTCAAATTCTGCTCTGTGCTGTGTTTGTGTCTGTCCAATCCGGCTCTGTGCTGTGTTTGTGTCTGTCCATTGCTGCTCTGTGCTGTGTTTGTTACCACTCTGTGCTGTGCTTGTGTCTGTCCATTCCTGCTCTGTGCTGATTTTTTGTCTCTCCATTCCCGCTCTGTGCTGTGTTTGTCTCTGTCCATTCCTGCTCGGTGAAATGTTTGTGTCTGTCAAATCCTGCTCTGTTCTGTCTTTGTGTCTATACATTCATGGTCTGTGCTGTTTTTGTGTCTGTCCAATCCTGGTCTGTGCTGTGTTTGTTTCTATCCACTCCAGGTTTGTGCTGTGTTTGTGTCTGTCCATTCCTGCTCTGTGCTGGGTTTGTGTCTATACATTCCTGCTCTGGGCTGTGCATGAGTCTGACCATTCCTGCTCTGTGGTGTGTTTGTGTCATTCCATTGTTGTTCTGTGCTTCGTTTGTGTCTCTCCATTCCCGCTCTGTGCTGTGTTTGTCTCTGTCCATTCCTGCTCTGTGATATGTTTGTGTGTGTCAAATCCTGCTCTGTTCTGTGTTTGTGTCTATACATTCCTGGTCTGTGCTGTTTTTGTGTCTGTCCAATTCTGGTCTGTGCTGTGTTTGTTTCTGTCCAGTCCAGGTCTGTGCTGTGTTTGTGTCTGTCCATTCCTGCTCTGTGCTGGGTTTGTGTCTTTACATTCCTGCTCTGGGCTGTGCATGAGTCTGAACATTCCTGCTCTGTGGTGTGTTTGTCTCTGTCCATTCCTGCTCTGTGCCATGTTTGTGTCTGTCAAATCATGCTTTGTTCAGTGTTTGTGTCTAAACATTCCTGTTCTCTGCTGTGTTTGTGTCTGTCCAATCCTGGTCTGTGCTGTGTTTGTTTCTGTCAACTCCAGGTCTGTGCTGTGTATGTGTCTGTCCATTCCTGCTCTGTGCTGGGTTTGTGTCTATACATTCCTGCTCTGGGCTTTGCATGTTTCTGAACATTCCTGCTCTATGGTGTGTTTGTGTCTGTCCATTGCTGCTCTGTGCTTCGCTTGTGTCTCTCCTTTCCTGCTCTGTGCTCGGTTTGTGTCTGTCCATTCCTGCTCTGTGCTGTGTTTGTGTCTGTCCATTGCTGCTCTGTGCTTCGTTTGTGTCTCTCCATTCCCGCTCTGTGCTGTGTTTGTGTCTTTCCATTCCCATTCTGTGCTGTGTTTTTCCCTGTCCATTCCTTCTCTGTGCTGTGTTTGTGTCTGTCCATTCCTGCTCTGTGCTCGGTTTGAATTTGTCCATTCCTGCTCTGTGCTGGGTTTGTGTCTATACATTCCTGCTCTGGGCTGTGCATGTGTCTGACCATTCCTGCTCTGTGGTGTGTTTGTCTCTGTCAATTGCTGCTCTGTGCTTCGTTTGTGTCTCTCCATTCCCACTCTGTGCTGTCTTTGTCTCTGTCCATTCCTGCTCTGTGAAATGTTTGTGTCTGTCAAATCCTGCTCTGTTCTGTCTTTGTGTCTATACATTCCTGGTCTGTGCTGTTCTTGTGTCTGTCCAATCCTGGTCTGTGCTGTGTTTGTCACTGTCCATTCCTGCTTTGTGAAATGTTTGTGTCTGTCAAATCCTGCTCTGTTCTGTCTTTGTGTCTATACATTCCTGGTCTGTGCTGGGTTTGTGTCTATACATTCCTGCTCTTGGCTGTGCATGTTTCTGAACATTCCTGCTCTGTGGTGCATTTGTGTCTGTCCATTGCTGCTCTGTGCTTCGCTTGTGTCTCACCATTCCCGCTCTGTGCTCGGTTTTTGTCTCTCCATTCCTGCTCTGTGCTGTGTTTGTGTCTGTCCATTGCTGCTCTGTGCTTCGCTTGTGTCTCTCCATTCCCGCTCTGTGCTCGCTTTTTGTCTCTCCATTCCTGCTCTGTGCTGTGTTTGTGTCTGTCCATTGCTGCTCTGTGCTTCGTTTGTGTCTCTCCATTCCCGATCTGTGCTGTGTTTGTGTCTGTCCATTCCCGTTCTGTGCTGTGTTTTTCCCTGTCCATTCCTGCTCTGTGCTGTGTTTGTGTCTGTCCATTCCTGCTCTGTGCTCGGTTTGAATTTGTCCATTCCTGCTCTGTGCTAGGTTTGTGTCTATACATTCCTGCTCTGGGCTGTGCATGTGTCTGACCATTCCTGCTCTGTGGTGTGTTTGTCTCTGTCCATTGCTGCTCTGTGCTTCGTTTGTGTCTCTCCATTCCCACTCTGTGCTGTCTTTGTCTCTGTCAATTCCTGCTCTGTGAAATGTTTGTGCCTGTCAAATCTTGCTCTGTTCTGTCTTTGTGTCTATACATTCCTGGTCTGTGCTGTTCTTGTGTCTGTCCAATCCGGCTCTGTGCTGTGTTTGTCTCTGTCCATTCCTGCTCTGTGAAATGTTTGTGTCTGTCAAATCCTGCTCTGTTCTGTGTTTGTGTCTATACGTTCCTGGTCTGTGCTGTGTTTGTGTCTGTCCATTCCCACTCTGTGCTGTGTTTGTCTCTGTCCATTCCTGCTCTGTGCTGGGTTTGTGTCTATACATTCCTGCTCTGGGCTGTGCATGTGTCTGTCCATTGTTGCTCTGTGCTTCGTTTGTGTCTATACATTCCTGGTCTGTGCTGTGTTTATGTCTGTCCAATCCTGCTCTGTTCTATGTTCATGTCTGTCCATTCCTGCTCTGTGCAGGGTTTCTGTCTATACATTCCTGGTCTGTGCTGTGTTTGAGTCTGTACATCCCTGGTCTGTGCTGTGTTTGTGTCTGTCCATTGCTGCTCTGTGCTGAGGTTGTGTCTCTCCATTCCCACTCGGTGCTGTGTTGTGCCTGTCCATTCCTGCTCTGTGCTGGGTTTGTGTCTGTCCATTGCTGCGCGGTGCTGTGTTTGTGTCTCTCCATTCCCGCTCTGTGCTGTGTTTGTCTCTGTCCATTCCTGCTCTGTGCTGTGTTTGTGGCTGTCCATTCCTGCTCTGTGCTCGGTTTGTATTTGTCCATTCCTGCTCTGTTCTGGGTTTTATCTCTCCATTCCCACTCTGTGCTGTGTTTGTGTCTGTCCATTCCCGCTATGTGCTGTGTTTGTGAATCTCCATTCCCGCGCTGTGTTGTCTTTGTGTCTTTCCATTCCTGCTCTGTGCTGTGTTTTTGTCTCTCCATTCCAACTCTGTGCTGTGTTTGTGTCTGTCCATTCTCGCTCTGTGCTGTGTTTGTGTCTCTCCATTCCCGCTCTGTGCTGTGTTTGTCTCTGTCGATTCCTGCTCTGTGCTGTGTTTGTGTCTGTCCATTCCTGCTCTGTGCTGTGTTTGTGTCTGTCCATTCCTGCTCTGTGCTGGGTTTCTGTCTCTCCATTCCCGCTCTGTGCTGTGTTTGTCTCTGTCCATTCCTGCTCTGTGAAATGTTTGTGTCTGTCAAATCCTGCTCTGTTCTGTGTTTGTGTCTATACATTCCTGGTCTGTGCTGTGTTTGTGTCTGTCCAATCCTGTTCTGTGCTGTGTTTGTTTCTGTCCACTCCAGGTCTGTGCTGTGTTTGTGTCTGTCCATTCCTGCTCTGTGCTGGGTTTGTGTCTATACATTCCTGCTCTGGGCTGTGCATGTGTCTGACCATTCCTGCTCTGTGGTGTGTTTTTGTCTGTCCTTTGCTGCTCTGTGCTGTGTTTGTGTCTCTGCATTCCCACTCTGTGCTGTGTTTGAACCTGTCCATTCCTGCTCTGTGCTGAGTTTGTGTCTGTCAAATACTGCTTTGTTCTGTGTTTGTGTCTATACATTCCTGGTCTGTGCTGTGTTTGTGTCTGTCCAATCCTGGTCTGTGCTGTGTTTGTTTCTGTCAACTCCAGCTCTGTGCTGTGTATGTGTCTGTCCATTCCTGCTCTGAGCTGGGATTGTGTCTATACATTCCTGCTCTGGGCTTTGCATGTTTCTGAACATTCCTGCTCTGTGGTGCGTTTGTGTCTGTCCATTGCTGCTCTGTGCTTCGCTTGTGCCTCTCCATTCCCGCTCTGTGCTCGGTTTGTGTCTCTCCATTCCCGCTCTGTGCTGTGTTTGTGTCTGTCCATTGCTGCTCTGTGCTTCGTTTGTGTCTCTCCATTCCCGCTCTGTGCTGTGTTTGTGTCTGTCCATTCCCGTTCTGTGCTGTGTTTGACTCTGTCCATTCCTGCTCTGTGCTGTGTTTGTGTCTGTCCATTCCTGCTCTGTGCTCGGTTTCAATTTGTCCATTCCTGCTCTGTGCTCGGTTTCAATTTGTCCATTCCTGCTCTGTGCTGTGTTTGTGTCTCTCCATTCCTACTCTGTGCTGTGTTTGTGTCTCTCCATTCCTACTCTGTGCTGTGTTTGTGTCTGTCCATTCCTGCTCTGTGCTGGGTTTGTGTCTCTCCATTCCCACTCTGTTCTGTGTTTGTGTCTGTCCATTCCTGCTCTTTGCTGGGTTTGTGTCTGTCAAATTCTGCTCTGTGCTGTGTTTGTGTCTGTCCAATCCGGCTCTGTGCTGTGTTTGTGTCTGTCCATTGCTGCTCTGTGCTGTGTTTGTTACCACTCTGTGCTGTGCTTGTGTCTGTCCATTCCTGCTCTGTGCTGATTTTTTGTCTCTCCATTCCCGCTCTGTGCTGTGTTTGTCTCTGTCCATTCCTGCTCGGTGAAATGTTTGTGTCTGTCAAATCCTGCTCTGTTCTGTCTTTGTGTCTATACATTCATGGTCTGTGCTGTTTTTGTGTCTGTCCAATCCTGGTCTGTGCTGTGTTTGTTTCTATCCACTCCAGGTTTGTGCTGTGTTTGTGTCTGTCCATTCCTGCTCTGTGCTGGGTTTGTGTCTATACATTCCTGCTCTGGGCTGTGCATGAGTCTGACCATTCCTGCTCTGTGGTGTGTTTGTGTCATTCCATTGCTGTTCTGTGCTTCGTTTGTGTCTCTCCATTCCCGCTGTGTGCTGTGTTTGTCTCTGTCCATTCCTGCTCTGTGATATGTTTGTGTGTGTCAAATCCTGCTCTGTTCTGTGTTTGTGTCTATACATTCCTGGTCTGTGCTGTTTTTGTGTCTGTCCAATTCTGGTCTGTGCTGTGTTTGTTTCTGTCCAGTCCAGGTCTGTGCTGTGTTTGTGTCTGTCCATTCCTGCTCTGTGCTGGGTTTGTGTCTTTACATTCCTGCTCTGGGCTGTGCATGAGTCTGAACATTCCTGCTCTGTGGTGTGTTTGTCTCTGTCCATTCCTGCTCTGTGCCATGTTTGTGTCTGTCAAATCATGCTTTGTTCAGTGTTTGTGTCTAAACATTCCTGTTCTCTGCTGTGTTTGTGTCTGTCCAATCCTGGTCTGTGCTGTGTTTGTTTCTGTCAACTCCAGGTCTGCGCTGTGTATGTGCCTGTCCATTCCTGCTCTGTGCTGGGTTTTTGTCTATACATTCCTGCTCTGGGCTTTGCATGTTTCTGAACATTCCTGCTCTGTGGTGTGTTTGTGTCTGTCCATTGCTGCTCTGTGCTTCGCTTGTGTCTCTCCTTTCCTGCTCTGTGCTCGGTTTGTGTCTGTCCATTCCTGCTCTGTGCTGTGTTTGTGTCTGTCCATTGCTGCTCTGTGCTTCGTTTGTGTCTCTCCATTCCCGCTCTGTGCTGTGTTTGTGTCTTTCCATTCCCATTCTGTGCTGTGTATTTCCCTGTCCATTCCTTCTCTGTGCTGTGTTTGTGTCTGTCCATTCCTGCTCTGTGCTCGGTTTGAATTTGTCCATTCCTGCTCTGTGCTGGGTTTGTGTCTATACATTCCTGCTCTGGGCTGTGCATGTGTCTGACCATTCCTGCTCTGTGGTGTGTTTGTCTCTGTCAATTGCTGCTCTGAGCTTCGTTTGTGTCTCTCCATTCCCACTCTGTGCTGTCTTTGTCTCTGTCCATTCCTGCTCTGTGAAATGTTTGTGTCTGTCAAATCCTGCTCTGTTCTGTCTTTGTGTCTATACATTCCTGGTCTGTGCTGTTCTTGTGTCTGTCCAATCCTGGTCTGTGCTGTGTTTGTCACTGTCCATTCCTGCTCTGTGAAATGTTTGTGTCTGTCAAATCCTGCTCTGTTCTGTGTTTGTGTCTATACATTCCTGGTCTGTGCTGTTTTTGTGTCTGTCCAATCCTGGTCTGTGCTGTGTTTGTGTCTGTCCATTCCTGCTCTGTGCTGGGTTTGTGTCTATACATTCCTGCTCTTGGCTGTGCATGAGTCTGACCATTCCTGCTCTGTGATGTGTTTGTCTCTGTCCATTCCTGCTCTGTGCCATGTTTGTGTCTGTCAAATCATGCTTTGTTCTGTGTTTGTGTCTATACATTCCTGGTCTGTGCTGTGTTTGTGTCTGTCCAATCCTGGTCTGTGCTGTGTTTGTTTCTGTCAACTCCAGGTCTGTGCTGTGTATGTGTCTGTCCATTCCTGCTCTGTGCTGGGTTTGTGTCTATACATTCCTGCTCTTGGCTTTGCATGTTTCAGAACATTCCTGCTCTGTGGTGTGTTTGTGTCTGTCCATTGCTGCTCTGTGCTTCGCTTGTGTCTCTCCATTCCCGCTCTGTGCTCGGTTTGTGTCTGTCCTTTCCTGCTCTGTGCTGTGCTTGTGTCTGTCCATTCCTGCTCTGTGCTGTGTTTGTCTCTGTCCATTCCTGCTCTGTGAAATGTTTGTGTCTGTCAAATCCTGCTCTGTTCTGTGTTTGTTTCTATACATTCCTGGTCTGTGCTGTGTTTGTGTCTGTCCATTCCTGCTCTGTGCTGGGTTTGTGTCTATACATTCCTGCTCTGGGCTGTGCATGAGTCTGACCATTCCTGCTATGTTTTGTGTTTGTGTCTGTCCTTTGCTGCTCTGTGCTGTGTTTGTGTCTCTCCATTCCCACTCTGTGCTGTGTTTGAACCTGTCCATTCCTGCTCTGTGCTGAGTTTGTGTCTCTCCATTCCTGCTCTGTGCTGTGTTTGTCACTGTCCAATCCTGCTCTGTGCCATGTTTGTGTCTGTCAAATACTGCTTCGTTCTGTGTTTGTGTCTATACATTCCTGGTCTGTGCTGTGTTTGTGTCTGTCCAATCCTGGTCTGTGCTGTGTTTGTTTCTGTCAACTCCAGGTCTGTGCTGTGTATGTGTCTGTCCATTCCTGCTCTGAGCTGGGATTGTGTCTATACATTCCTGCTCTGGGCTTTGCATGTTTCTGAACATTCCTGCTCTGTGGTGCATTTGTGTCTGTCCATTGCTGCTCTGTGCTTCGCTTGTGTCTCACCATTCCCGCTCTGTGCTCGGTTTTTGTCTCTCCATTCCTGCTCTGTGCTGTGTTTGTGTCTGTCCATTGCTGCTCTGTGCTTCGCTTGTGTCTCTCCATTCCCGCTCTGTGCTCGCTTTTTGTCTCTCCATTCCTGCTCTGTGCTGTGTTTGTGTCTGTCCATTGCTGCTCTGTGCTTCGTTTGTGTCTCTCCATTCCCGATCTGTGCTGTGTTTGTCTCTGTCCATTCCTGCTCGGTGAAATGTTTGTGTCTGTCAAATCCTGCTCTGTTCTGTCTTTGTGTCTATACATTCATGGTCTGTGCTGTTTTTGTGTCTGTCCAATCCTGGTCTGTGCTGTGTTTGTTTCTATCCACTCCAGGTTTGTGCTGTGTTTGTGTCTGTCCATTCCTGCTCTGTGCTGGGTTTGTGTCTATACATTCCTGCTCTGGGCTGTGCATGAGTCTGACCATTCCTGCTCTGTGGTGTGTTTGTGTCATTCCATTGCTGTTCTGTGCTTCGTTTGTGTCTCTCCATTCCCGCTGTGTGCTGTGTTTGTCTCTGTCCATTCCTGCTCTGTGATATGTTTGTGTGTGTCAAATCCTGCTCTGTTCTGTGTTTGTGTCTATACATTCCTGGTCTGTGCTGTTTTTGTGTCTGTCCAATTCTGGTCTGTGCTGTGTTTGTTTCTGTCCAGTCCAGGTCTGTGCTGTGTTTGTGTCTGTCCATTCCTGCTCTGTGCTGGGTTTGTGTCTTTACATTCCTGCTCTGGGCTGTGCATGAGTCTGAACATTCCTGCTCTGTGGTGTGTTTGTCTCTGTCCATTCCTGCTCTGTGCCATGTTTGTGTCTGTCAAATCATGCTTTGTTCAGTGTTTGTGTCTAAACATTCCTGTTCTCTGCTGTGTTTGTGTCTGTCCAATCCTGGTCTGTGCTGTGTTTGTTTCTGTCAACTCCAGGTCTGCGCTGTGTATGTGCCTGTCCATTCCTGCTCTGTGCTGGGTTTTTGTCTATACATTCCTGCTCTGGGCTTTGCATGTTTCTGAACATTCCTGCTCTGTGGTGTGTTTGTGTCTGTCCATTGCTGCTCTGTGCTTCGCTTGTGTCTCTCCTTTCCTGCTCTGTGCTCGGTTTGTGTCTGTCCATTCCTGCTCTGTGCTGTGTTTGTGTCTGTCCATTGCTGCTCTGTGCTTCGTTTGTGTCTCTCCATTCCCGCTCTGTGCTGTGTTTGTGTCTTTCCATTCCCATTCTGTGCTGTGTATTTCCCTGTCCATTCCTTCTCTGTGCTGTGTTTGTGTCTGTCCATTCCTGCTCTGTGCTCGGTTTGAATTTGTCCATTCCTGCTCTGTGCTGGGTTTGTGTCTATACATTCCTGCTCTGGGCTGTGCATGTGTCTGACCATTCCTGCTCTGTGGTGTGTTTGTCTCTGTCAATTGCTGCTCTGAGCTTCGTTTGTGTCTCTCCATTCCCACTCTGTGCTGTCTTTGTCTCTGTCCATTCCTGCTCTGTGAAATGTTTGTGTCTGTCAAATCCTGCTCTGTTCTGTCTTTGTGTCTATACATTCCTGGTCTGTGCTGTTCTTGTGTCTGTCCAATCCTGGTCTGTGCTGTGTTTGTCACTGTCCATTCCTGCTCTGTGAAATGTTTGTGTCTGTCAAATCCTGCTCTGTTCTGTGTTTGTGTCTATACATTCCTGGTCTGTGCTGTTTTTGTGTCTGTCCAATCCTGGTCTGTGCTGTGTTTGTGTCTGTCCATTCCTGCTCTGTGCTGGGTTTGTGTCTATACATTCCTGCTCTTGGCTGTGCATGAGTCTGACCATTCCTGCTCTGTGATGTGTTTGTCTCTGTCCATTCCTGCTCTGTGCCATGTTTGTGTCTGTCAAATCATGCTTTGTTCTGTGTTTGTGTCTATACATTCCTGGTCTGTGCTGTGTTTGTGTCTGTCCAATCCTGGTCTGTGCTGTGTTTGTTTCTGTCAACTCCAGGTCTGTGCTGTGTATGTGTCTGTCCATTCCTGCTCTGTGCTGGGTTTGTGTCTATACATTCCTGCTCTTGGCTTTGCATGTTTCAGAACATTCCTGCTCTGTGGTGTGTTTGTGTCTGTCCATTGCTGCTCTGTGCTTCGCTTGTGTCTCTCCATTCCCGCTCTGTGCTCGGTTTGTGTCTGTCCTTTCCTGCTCTGTGCTGTGCTTGTGTCTGTCCATTCCTGCTCTGTGCTGTGTTTGTCTCTGTCCATTCCTGCTCTGTGAAATGTTTGTGTCTGTCAAATCCTGCTCTGTTCTGTGTTTGTTTCTATACATTCCTGGTCTGTGCTGTGTTTGTGTCTGTCCATTCCTGCTCTGTGCTGGGTTTGTGTCTATACATTCCTGCTCTGGGCTGTGCATGAGTCTGACCATTCCTGCTATGTTTTGTGTTTGTGTCTGTCCTTTGCTGCTCTGTGCTGTGTTTGTGTCTCTCCATTCCCACTCTGTGCTGTGTTTGAACCTGTCCATTCCTGCTCTGTGCTGAGTTTGTGTCTCTCCATTCCTGCTCTGTGCTGTGTTTGTCACTGTCCAATCCTGCTCTGTGCCATGTTTGTGTCTGTCAAATACTGCTTCGTTCTGTGTTTGTGTCTATACATTCCTGGTCTGTGCTGTGTTTGTGTCTGTCCAATCCTGGTCTGTGCTGTGTTTGTTTCTGTCAACTCCAGGTCTGTGCTGTGTATGTGTCTGTCCATTCCTGCTCTGAGCTGGGATTGTGTCTATACATTCCTGCTCTGGGCTTTGCATGTTTCTGAACATTCCTGCTCTGTGGTGCATTTGTGTCTGTCCATTGCTGCTCTGTGCTTCGCTTGTGTCTCACCATTCCCGCTCTGTGCTCGGTTTTTGTCTCTCCATTCCTGCTCTGTGCTGTGTTTGTGTCTGTCCATTGCTGCTCTGTGCTTCGCTTGTGTCTCTCCATTCCCGCTCTGTGCTCGCTTTTTGTCTCTCCATTCCTGCTCTGTGCTGTGTTTGTGTCTGTCCATTGCTGCTCTGTGCTTCGTTTGTGTCTCTCCATTCCCGATCTGTGCTGTGTTTGTGTCTGTCCATTCCCGTTCTGTGCTGTGTTTTTCCCTGTCCATTCCTACTCTGTGCTGTGTTTGTGTCTGTCCATTCCTGCTCTGTGCTCGGTTTGAATTTGTCCATTCCTGCTCTGTGCTAGGTTTGTGTCTATACATTCCTGCTCTGGGCTGTGCATGTGTCTGACCATTCCTGCTCTGTGGTGTGTTTGTCTCTGTCCATTGCTGCTCTGTGCTTCGTTTGTGTCTCTCCATTCCCGCTCTGTGCTGTCTTTGTCTCTGTCAATTCCTGCTCTGTGAAATGTTTGTGCCTGTCAAATCCTGCTCTGTTCTGTCTTTGTGTCTATACATTCCTGGTCTGTGCTGTTCTTGTGTCTGTCCAATCCTGCTCTGTGCTGTGTTTGTCTCTGTCCATTCCTGCTCTGTGAAATGTTTGTGTCTGTCAAATCCTGCTCTGTTCTGTGTTTGTGTCTATACGTTCCTGGTCTGTGCTGTGTTTGTTTCTGTCAACTCCAGCTCTGTGCTGTGTATGTGTCTGTCCATTCCTGCTCTGAGCTGGGATTGTGTCTATACATTCCTGCTCTGGGCTTTGCATGTTTCTGAACATTCCTGCTCTGTGGTGCGTTTGTGTCTGTCCATTGCTGCTCTGTGCTTCGCTTGTGCATCTTCATTCCCGCTCTGTGCTCGGATTGTGTCTCTCCATTCCCGCTCTGTGCTGTGTTTGTGTCTGTCCATTGCTGCTCTGTGCTTCGTTTGTGTCTCTCCATTCCCGCTCTGTGCTGTGTTTGTGTCTGTCCATTCCCGTTCTGTGCTGTGTTTGACTCTGTCCATTCCTGCTCTGTGCTGTGTTTGTGTCTGTCCATTCCTGCTCTGTGCTCGGTTTCAATTTGTCCATTCCTGCTCTGTGCTCGGTTTCAATTTGTCCATTCCTGCTCTGTGCTGGGTTTGTGTCTATACATTCCTGCTCTGGGCTGTGCATGTGTCTGTCCATTGTTGCTCTGTGCTTCGTTTGTGTCTATACATTCCTGGTCTGTGCTGTGTTTATGTCTGTCCAATCCTGCTCTGTTCTATGTTCATGTCTGTCCATTCCTGCTCTGTGCAGGGTTTCTGTCTATACATTCCTGGTCTGTGCTGTGTTTGAGTCTGTACATCCCTGGTCTGTGCTGTGTTTGTGTCTGTCCATTGCTGCTCTGTGCTGTGGTTGTGTCTCTCCATTCCCACTCGGTGCTGTGTTGTGCCTGTCCATTCCTGCTCTGTGCTGGGTTTGTGTCTGTCCATTGCTGCGCAGTGCTGTGTTTGTGTCTCTCCATTCCCGCTCTGTGCTGTGTTTGTCTCTGTCCATTCCTGCTCTGTGCTGTGTTTGTGGCTGTCCATTCCTGCTCTGTGCTCGGTTTGAATTTGTCCATTCCTGCTCTGTGCTAGGTTTGTGTCTATACATTCCTGCTCTGGGCTGTGCATGTGTCTGACCATTCCTGCTCTGTGGTGTGTTTGTCTCTGTCCATTGCTGCTCTGTGCTTCGTTTGTGTCTCTCCATTCCCGCTCTGTGCTGTCTTTGTCTCTGTCAATTCCTGCTCTGTGAAATGTTTGTGCCTGTCAAATCCTGCTCTGTTCTGTCTTTGTGTCTATACATTCCTGGTCTGTGCTGTTCTTGTGTCTGTCCAATCCTGCTCTGTGCTGTGTTTGTCTCTGTCCATTCCTGCTCTGTGAAATGTTTGTGTCTGTCAAATCCTGCTCTGTTCTGTGTTTGTGTCTATACGTTCCTGGTCTGTGCTGTGTTTGTTTCTGTCAACTCCAGCTCTGTGCTGTGTATGTGTCTGTCCATTCCTGCTCTGAGCTGGGATTGTGTCTATACATTCCTGCTCTGGGCTTTGCATGTTTCTGAACATTCCTGCTCTGTGGTGCGTTTGTGTCTGTCCATTGCTGCTCTGTGCTTCGCTTGTGCATCTTCATTCCCGCTCTGTGCTCGGATTGTGTCTCTCCATTCCCGCTCTGTGCTGTGTTTGTGTCTGTCCATTGCTGCTCTGTGCTTCGTTTGTGTCTCTCCATTCCCGCTCTGTGCTGTGTTTGTGTCTGTCCATTCCCGTTCTGTGCTGTGTTTGACTCTGTCCATTCCTGCTCTGTGCTGTGTTTGTGTCTGTCCATTCCTGCTCTGTGCTCGGTTTCAATTTGTCCATTCCTGCTCTGTGCTCGGTTTCAATTTGTCCATTCCTGCTCTGTGCTGGGTTTGTGTCTATACATTCCTGCTCTGGGCTGTGCATGTGTCTGTCCATTGTTGCTCTGTGCTTCGTTTGTGTCTATACATTCCTGGTCTGTGCTGTGTTTATGTCTGTCCAATCCTGCTCTGTTCTATGTTCATGTCTGTCCATTCCTGCTCTGTGCAGGGTTTCTGTCTATACATTCCTGGTCTGTGCTGTGTTTGAGTCTGTACATCCCTGGTCTGTGCTGTGTTTGTGTCTGTCCATTGCTGCTCTGTGCTGTGGTTGTGTCTCTCCATTCCCACTCGGTGCTGTGTTGTGCCTGTCCATTCCTGCTCTGTGCTGGGTTTGTGTCTGTCCATTGCTGCGCAGTGCTGTGTTTGTGTCTCTCCATTCCCGCTCTGTGCTGTGTTTGTCTCTGTCCATTCCTGCTCTGTGCTGTGTTTGTGGCTGTCCATTCCTGCTCTGTGCTCGGTTTGTATTTGTCCATTCCTGCTCTGTTCTGGGTTTTATCTCTCCATTCCCACTCTGTGCTGTGTTTGTGTCTGTCCATTCCCGCTATGTGCTGTGTTTGTGAATCTCCATTCCCGCGCTGTGTTGTCTTTGTGTCTTTCCATTCCTGCTCTGTGCTTGGATTGTGAATCTCCATTCCCACTCTGTGCTGTGTTTGTATCTGTCCAATCCTGCTCTGTGTTCGGTTTGTATTTGTCGATTCCTGCTCTGTGCTGTGTTTTTGTCTCTCCATTCCAACTCTGTGCTGTGTTTGTGTCTGTCCATTCTCGCTCTGTGCTGTGTTTGTGTCTCTCCATTCCCGCTCTGTGCTGTGTTTGTCTCTGTCGATTCCTGCTCTGTGCTGTGTTTGTGTCTGTCCATTCCTGCTCTGTGCTGTGTTTGTGTCTGTCCATTCCTGCTCTGTGCTGGGTTTCTGTCTCTCCATTCCCGCTCTGTGCTGTGTTTGTCTCTGTCCATTCCTGCTCTGTGAAATGTTTGTGTCTGTCAAATCCTGCTCTGTTCTGTGTTTGTGTCTATACATTCCTGGTCTGTGCTGTGTTTGTGTCTGTCCAATCCTGTTCTGTGCTGTGTTTGTTTCTGTCCACTCCAGGTCTGTGCTGTGTTTGTGTCTGTCCATTCCTGCTCTGTGCTGGGTTTGTGTCTATACATTCCTGCTCTGGGCTGTGCATGTGTCTGACCATTCCTGCTCTGTGGTGTGTTTGTGTCTGTCCTTTGCTGCTCTGTGCTGTGTTTGTGTCTCTCCATTCCCACTCTGTGCTGTGTTTGAACCTGTCCATTCCTGCTCTGTGCTGAGTTTGTGTCTGTCAAATACTGCTTTGTTCTGTGTTTGTGTCTATACATTCCTGGTCTGTGCTGTGTTTGTGTCTGTCCAATCCTGGTCTGTGCTGTGTTTGTTTCTGTCAACTCCAGCTCTGTGCTGTGTATGTGTCTGTCCATTCCTGCTCTGAGCTGGGATTGTGTCTATACATTCCTGCTCTGGGCTTTGCATGTTTCTGAACATTCCTGCTCTGTGGTGCGTTTGTGTCTGTCCATTGCTGCTCTGTGCCATGTTTGTGTCTGTCAAATCATGCTTTGTTCAGTGTTTGTGTCTAAACATTCCTGGTCTCTGCTGTGTTTGTGTCTGTCCAATCCTGGTCTGTGCTGTGTTTGTTTCTGTCAACTCCAGGTCTGTGCTGTGTATGTGTCTGTCCATTCCTGCTCTGTGCTTGGTTTGTGTCTATACTTTCCTGCTCTTGGCTTTGCATGTTTCTGAACATTCCTGCTCTGTGCTGTGTTTGTGTCTGTCCATTGCTGCTCTGTGCTTCGCTAGTGTCTCTCCTTTCCCGCTCTGTGCTCGGTTTGTGTCTGTCCATTCCTGCTCTGTGCTGTGTTTGTGTCTGTCCATTGCTGCTCTGTGCTTCGTTTGTGTCTCTCCATTCCCGCTCTGTGCTGTGTTTGTGTCTTTCCATTCCCGTTCTGTGCTGTGTTTTTCCCTGTCCATTCCTGCTCTGTGCTGTGTTTGTGACTGTCCATTCCTGCTCTGTGCTCGGTTTGAATTTGTCCATTCCTGCTCTGTGCTGGGTTTGTGTCTATACATTCCTGCTCTGGGCTGTGCATGTGTCTGACCATTCCTGCTCTGTGGTGTGTTTGTCTCTGTCCATTGCTGCTCTGTGCTTCGTTTGTGTCTCTCCATTCCCGTTCTGTGCTGTCTTTCTCTCTGTCCATTCCTGCTCTGTGAAATGTTTGTGTCTGTCAAATCCTGCTCTGTTCTGTCTTTGTGTCTATACATTCCTGGTCTGTGCTGTTCTTGTGTCTGTCCAATCCTGGTCTGTGCTGTGTTTGTTTCTGCCCACTCCAGGTCTGTGCTGTGTTTGTGTCTGTCCATTCCTGCTCTGTGCTGGGTTTGTGTCTATACATTCCTGCTCTGGGCTGTGCATGATTCTGACCATTCCTGCTCTGTGGTGTGTTTGTGTCTGTCCATTGCTGCTCTGTGCTTCGTTTGTGTCTCTCCATTCCCGCTCTGTTCTGTGTTTGTCTCTGTCCATTCCTGCTCTGTGAAATGTTTGTGTCTGTCAAATCCTGCTCTGTTCTGTGTTTGTGTCTATACATTCCTGGTCTGTGCTGTTTTTGTGTCTGTCCAATCCTGGTCTGTGCTGTGTTTGTGTCTGTCCATTCCTGCTCTGTGCTGGGTTTGTGTCTATACATTCCTGCTCTGGGCTGTGCATGGGTCTGACCATTCCTGCTCTGTGGTGTGTTTGTCTCTGTCCATTCCTGCTCTGTGCCATGTTTGTGTCTGTCAAATCATGCTTTGTTCTGTGTTTGTGTCTATACATTCCTGGTCTGTGCTGTGTTTGTGTCTGTCCAATCCTGGTCTGTGCTGTGTTTGTTTCTGTCAACTCCAGGTCTGTACTGTGTATGTGTCTGTCCATTCCTGCTCTGTGCTGGGTTTGTGTCTATACATTCCTGCTCTGGGCTTTGCATGTTTCAGAACATTCCTGCTCTGTGGTGTGTTTGTGTCTGTCCATTGCTGCTCTGTGCTTCGCTTGTGTCTCTCCATTCCCGCTCTGTGCTCGGTTTGTGTCTGTCCTTTCCTGCTCTGTGCTGTGTTTGTGTCTGTCCATTGCTGCTCTGTGCTTCGTTTGTGTCTCTCCATTCCCGCTCTGTGCTGTTTTTGTGTCTTTCCATTCCCGTTCTGTGCTGGGTTTGACTCTGTCCATTCCTGCTCTGTGCTGTGTTTGTGTCTGTCCATTCCTGCTCTGTGCTCGGTTTCAATTTGTCCATTCCTGCTCTGTGCTGTGTTTGTGTCTCTCCATTCCAACTCTGTGCTGTGTTTGTGTCTGTCCATTCCGGCTCTGTTCTGTGTTTGTGTCTCTCCATTCCCGCTCTGTGCTGTCTTTGTGTCTGTCCATTCCTGATCTGTGCTGGGTTTGTGTCTCTCCATTCCCACTCTGTGCTGTGTTTGTGTCTGTCCATTCCTGCTCTGTGCCGTATTTGTGTCTGTCAAATTCTGCTCTGTGCTGTGCTTGTCTCTGTCCATTCCTTTTCTGTGCCATGTTTGTGTCTGTCAAATACTGCTCTGTTCTGTGTTTGTGTCTATACATTCCTGGTCTGTGCTGTGTTTGTGTCTGTCCAATCCTGGTCTGTGCTGCGTTTGTTTCTGTCCACTGCAGGTCTGTGCTTTGTTTGAGTCTGTCCATTCCTGCTCTGTGCTGGGTTTGTGTCTATACATTCCTGCTCTGGGCTGTGCATGTGTCTGACCATTCCTGCTCTGTGGTGTGTTTGTGTCTGTCCATTGCTGCTCTGTGCTTCGTTTGTGTCTCTCCTTTCCCGCTTTGTGCTGTGTTTGTGCCTGTCTATTCCTGCTCTGTGCTGGGTTTGTTTCTCTCCATTCCCGCTCTGTGCTGTGTTTGTCTCTGTCCATTCCTGATCTGTGAAATGATTGTGTCTGTCAAATCCTGCTCTGTTCTGAGTTTGTGTCTATACATTTCTGGTCTGTGCTGTGTTTGTGTCTGTCCAATCCTGGTCTGTGCTGTGTTTGTTTCTGTCCGCTCCAGGTCTGTGCTGTGTTTGTGTCTGTCCATTCCTGCTCTGTGCTGGGTTTGTCTCTGTCCATTCCTGCTCTGCGCCATGTTTGTGTCTGTCAAATCCTGCTTTGTTCTGTGTTTGTGTCTGTACATTCCTAGTCTGTGCTGTGTTTGTGTCTGTCCAATCCTGGTCTGTGCTGTGTTTGTTTCTGTAAACTCCAGCTCTGTACTGTGTATGTGTCTGTCCATTCTTGCTCTGTGCTGGGTTTGTGCCTATACATTCCTGATCTGGGCTTTGCATGTTTCTGAACATTCCTGCTCCGTGGTGTGTTTGTGTCTGTCCATTGCTGCTCTGTGCTTCGTTTGTGTCTCTCCATTCCCGCTCTGTGCTGTGTTTGTGTCTGTCCATTCCTGTTCTGTGCTGTGTTTGACTCTGTCCATTCCTGCTCTGTGCTGTGTTTGTGTCTGTCCATTCCTGCTCTGTGCTCGGTTTCAATTTGTCCATTCCAACTCTGTGCTGTGTTTGTGTCTCTCCATTCCAACTCTGTGCTGTGTTTGTGTCTGTCCATTCCTGCTCTATGCTGGGTTTGTGTCTCTCCATTCCCACTCTGTGCTGTGTTTGTGTCAGTCCATTCCTGCTCTGTGCCGTGTTTGAGTCTGTCAAATTCTGCTCTGTGCAGTGTTTGTGTCTGTCCATTCCCAATCTGTGCTGTATTTGTGTCTGTCCATTCCTGCTCTGTGCCGTGTTTGTGTCTGTCAAATTCAGCTCTGTGCAGTGTTTGTGTCTTTCCATTCCTGCTCTGTGCTGTGTTTGTGTCTGTCCATTGATGCTCTGTGCTTCGTTTGTGTCTCTCCATTCCCGCTCTGTGCTGTGTTTGTCTCTGTCCATTCCTGCTCTGTGAAATGTTTGTGTCTGTCAAATCCTGCTCTGTTCTGTGTTTGTGTCTATACATTCCTCGTCTGTGCTGTTTTTGTGTCCGTCCAATCCTGGTCTATGCTGTGTTTGTTTCTGTCCAGTCCAGGTCTGTGCTGTGTTTTTGTCTGTCCGTTCCTGCTCTGTGCTGGGTTTGTGTCTATACATTCCTGCTCTAGGCTGTGCATGAGTCTGAACATTCCTGCTCTGGGCTGTGCATGAGTCTGAACATTCCTGCTCTGTGGTGTGTTTGTCTCTGTCCATTCATGCTCTGTGCCATGTTTGTGTCTGTCAAATCATGCTTTGTTCAGTGTTTGTGTCTAAACATTCCTGGTCTCTGCTGTGTTTGTGTCTGTCCAATCCTGGTCTGTGCTGTGTTTGTTTCTGTCAACTCCAGGTCTGTGCTGTGTATGTGTCTGTCCATTCCTGCTCTGTGCTTGGTTTGTGTCTATACATTCCTGCTCTTGGCTTTGCATGTTTCTGAACATTCCTGCTCTGTGCTGTGTTTGTGTCTGTCCATTGCTGCTCTGTGCTTCGCTAGTGTCACTCCTTTCCCGCTCTGTGCTCGGTTTGTGTCTGTCCATTCCTGCTCTGTGCTGTGTTTGTGTCTGTCCATTGCTGCTCTGTGCTTCGTTTGTGTCTCTCCATTCCCGCTCTGTGCTGTGTTTGTGTCTTTCCATTCCCGTTCTGTGCTGTGTTTTTCCCTGTCCATTCCTGCTCTGTGCTGTGTTTGTGACTGTCCATTCCTGCTCTGTGCTCGGTTTGAATTTGTCCATTCCTGCTCTGTGCTGGGTTTGTGTCTATACATTCCTGCTCTGGGCTGTGCATGTGTCTGACCATTCCTGCTCTGTGGTGTGTTTGTCTCTGTCCATTGCTGCTCTGTGCTTCGTTTGTGTCTCTCCATTCCCGTTCTGTGCTGTCTTTCTCTCTGTCCATTCCTGCTCTGTGAAATGTTTGTGTCTGTCAAATCCTGCTCTGTTCTGTCTTTGTGTCTATACATTCCTGGTCTGTGCTGTTCTTGTGTCTGTCCAATCCTGGTCTGTGCTGTGTTTGTTTCTGCCCACTCCAGGTCTGTGCTGTGTTTGTGTCTGTCCATTCCTGCTCTGTGCTGGGTTTGTGTCTATACATTCCTGCTCTGGGCTGTGCATGATTCTGACCATTCCTGCTCTGTGGTGTGTTTGTGTCTGTCCATTGCTGCTCTGTGCTTCGTTTGTGTCTCTCCATTCCCGCTCTGTTCTGTGTTTGTCTCTGTCCATTCCTGCTCTGTGAAATGTTTGTGTCTGTCAAATCCTGCTCTGTTCTGTGTTTGTGTCTATACATTCCTGGTCTGTGCTGTTTTTGTGTCTGTCCAATCCTGGTCTGTGCTGTGTTTGTGTCTGTCCATTCCTGCTCTGTGCTGGGTTTGTGTCTATACATTCCTGCTCTGGGCTGTGCATGGGTCTGACCATTCCTGCTCTGTGGTGTGTTTGTCTCTGTCAATTCCTGCTCTGTGCCATGTTTGTGTCTGTCAAATCATGCTTTGTTCTGTGTTTGTGTCTATACATTCCTGGTCTGTGCTGTGTTTGTGTCTGTCCAATCCTGGTCTGTGCTGTGTTTGTTTCTGTCAACTCCAGGTCTGTACTGTGTATGTGTCTGTCCATTCCTGCTCTGTGCTGGGTTTGTGTCTATACATTCCTGCTCTGGGCTTTGCATGTTTCAGAACATTCCTGCTCTGTGGTGTGTTTGTGTCTGTCCATTGCTGCTCTGTGCTTCGCTTGTGTCTCTCCATTCCCGCTCTGTGCTCTGTTTGTGTCTGTCCTTTCCTGCTCTGTGCTGTGTTTGTGTCTGTCCATTGCTGCTCTGTGCTTCGTTTGTGTCTCTCCATTCCCGCTCTGTGCTGTTTTTGTGTCTTTCCATTCCCGTTCTGTGCTGGGTTTGACTCTGTCCATTCCTGCTCTGTGCTGTGTTTGTGTCTGTCCATTCCTGCTCTGTGCTCGGTTTGAATTTGTCCATTCCTGCTCTGTGCTGTGTTTGTGTCTCTCCATTCCAACTCTGTGCTGTGTTTGTGTCTGTCCATTCCGGCTCTGTTCTGTGTTTGTGTCTCTCCATTCCCGCTCTGTGCTGTCTTTGTGTCTGTCCATTCCTGATCTGTGCTGGGTTTGTGTCTCTCCATTCCCACTCTGTGCTGTGTTTGTGTCTGTCCATTCCTGCTCTGTGCCG
Source organism: Carcharodon carcharias (assembly GCF_017639515.1). Taxonomy (NCBI): domain Eukaryota; kingdom Metazoa; phylum Chordata; class Chondrichthyes; order Lamniformes; family Lamnidae; genus Carcharodon; species Carcharodon carcharias. The sequence continues at coordinate 7,687,322 of NW_024470624.1, forward strand.
TATTTGTGTCTGTCAAATTCTGCTCTGTGCTGTGCTTGTCTCTGTCCATTCCTTTTCTGTGCCATGTTTGTGTCTGTCAAATACTGCTCTGTTCTGTGTTTGTGTCTATACATTCCTGGTCTGTGCTGTGTTTGTGTCTGTCCAATCCTGGTCTGTGCTGCGTTTGTTTCTGTCCACTGCAGGTCTGTGCTTTGTTTGAGTCTGTCCATTCCTGCTCTGTGCTGGGTTTGTGTCTATACATTCCTGCTTTGGGCTGTGCATGTGTCTGACCATTCCTGCTCTGTGGTGTGTTTGTGTCTGTCCATTGCTGCTCTGTGCTTCGTTTGTGTCTCTCCTTTCCCGCTTTGTGCTGTGTTTGTGCCTGTCTATTCCTGCTCTGTGCTGGGTTTGTGTCTCTCCATTCCCGCTCTGTGCTGTGTTTGTCTCTGTCCATTCCTGATCTGTGAAATGATTGTGTCTGTCAAATCCTGCTCTGTTCTGAGTTTGTGTCTATACATTTCTGGTCTGTGCTGTGTTTGTGTCTGTCCAATCCTGGTCTGTGCTGTGTTTGTTTCTGTCCACTCCAGGTCTGTGCTGTGTTTGTGTCTGTCCATTCCTGCTCTGTGCTGGGTTTGTCTCTGTCCATTCCTGCTCTGCGCCATGTTTGTGTCTGTCAAATCCTGCTTTGTTCTGTGTTTGTGTCTGTACATTCCTAGTCTGTGCTGTGTTTGTGTCTGTCCAATCCTGGTCTGTGCTGTGTTTGTTTCTGTAAACTCCAGCTCTGTACTGTGTATGTGTCTGTCCATTCTTGCTCTGTGCTGGGTTTGTGCCTATACATTCCTGATCTGGGCTTTGCATGTTTCTGAACATTCCTGCTCCGTGGTGTGTTTGTGTCTGTCCATTGCTGCTCTGTGCTTCGTTTGTGTCTCTCCATTCCCGCTCTGTGCTGTGTTTGTGTCTGTCCATTCCTGTTCTGTGCTGTGTTTGACTCTGTCCATTCCTGCTCTGTGCTGTGTTTGTGTCTGTCCATTCCTGCTCTGTGCTCGGTTTCAATTTGTCCATTCCAACTCTGTGCTGTGTTTGTGTCTCTCCATTCCAACTCTGTGCTGTGTTTGTGTCTGTCCATTCCTGCTCTGTGCTGGGTTTGTGTCTCTCCATTCCCACTCTGTGCTGTGTTTGTGTCAGTCCATTCCTGCTCTGTGCCGTGTTTGAGTCTGTCAAATTCTGCTCTGTGCAGTGTTTGTGTCTGTCCATTCCCAATCTGTGCTGTGTTTGTGTCTGTCCGTTCCTGCTCTGTGCCGTGTTTGTGTCTGTCAAATTCAGCTCTGTGCAGTGTTTGTGTCTTTCCATTCCTGCTCTGGGCTGTGTTTGTGTCTGTCCATTGATGCTCTGTGCTTCGTTTGTGTCTCTCCATTCCCGCTCTGTGCTGTGTTTGTCTCTGTCCATTCCTGCTCTGTGAAATGTTTGTGTCTGTCAAATCCTGCTCTGTGCTGGGTTTGTGCCTATACATTCCTGCTCTGGGCTTTGCATGTTTCTGAACATTCCTGCTCTGTGGTGTGTTTGTGTCTGTCCATTGCTGCTCTGTGCTTCGCTTGTGTCTCTCCATTCCCGCTCTGTGCTCGGTTTGTGTCTGACCATTCCTACTCTGTGCTGTGTTTGTGTCTGTCCATTGCTGCTCTGTGCTTCGTTTGTGTCTCTCCATTCCCGCTCTGTGCTGTGTTTGTGTCTGTCCATTCCCGTTCTGTGCTGTGTTTGACTCTGTCCATTCCTGCTCTGTGCTGTGTTTGTGTCTGTCCATTCCTGCTCTGTGCTCGGTTTCAATTTGTCCATTCCTGCTCTGTGCTGTGTTTGTGTCTCTCCATTCCAACTCTGTGCAGTGTTTGTGTCAGTCCAATCCTGGTCTGTGCTGCGTTTGTTTCTGTCCACTCCAGGTCTGTGCTGTGTTTGTGTCTGTCCATTCCTGCTCTGTGCTGGGTTTGTGTCTCTACATTCCTTCTCTGGGCTGTGCATGTGTCTGACCATTCCTGCTCTGTGGTGTGTTTGTGTCTGTCCATTGCTGCTCTGTGCTGGGTTTGTGTCTCTCCATTCCCGCTCTGTGCTGTGTTTGTCTCTGGCCATTCCTGCTCTGTGAAATGTTTATGTCTCTCCATTCCTGCTCTGTGCTGTGTTTGTGTCTGTCCAGTCCTGTTCTGTGCTGCGTTTGTTACTGTCCACTCCAGGTCTGTGCAGTGTTTGTGTCTGTCCATTCCTGCTCTGTGCTGGGTTTGTGTCTATACATTCCTGCTCTGGGCTGTGCATGGGTCTGACAATTCCTGCTCTGTGGTGTGTTTGTGTCTGTCCTTGGCTGCTCTGTGTTTCGTTTGTGTCTGTCCATTCCCGCTCTGTGCTGTGTTTGTCTCTGTCCATTCCTGCTCTGTGCCATGTTTGTGTCTGTCAAATCCTGCTTTGTTCTTTGTTTGTGTCTATACATTCCTGGTCTGTTCTGTGTTTGTGTCTGTCCAATCCTGGTCTGTGCTGTGTTTGTTTCTGTCAACTCCAGGTCTGTTCTGTTTATGTGTCTGTCCATTCCTGCTCTGTGCTGTGTTTGTGACTATACATTCCTGCTCTGGGCTTTGCATGTTTCTGAACATTCCTGCTCTGTGGTGTGTTTGTGTCTGTCCATTGCTGTTCTGTGCTTCGCTTGTGTCTCTCCATTCCCGCTCTGTGCTCGGTTTGTGTCTGTCCATTCCTGCTCTGTGCTGTGTTTGTGTCTGTCCATTGCTGCTCTGTGCTTCGTTTGTGTCTCTCCGTTCCCGCTCTGTGCTGTGTTTGTGTCTGTCCATTCCCGTTCTGTGCTGTGTTTGACTCTGTCCATTCCTGCTCTGTGCTGTGTTTGTGTCTGTCCATTCCTGCTCTGTGCTCGGTTTGAATTTGTCCATTCCTGCTCTGTGCTGTGTTTTTGTCTCTCCATTCCAACTCTGTGCTGTGTTTGTGTCTATCCATTTCGGCTCTGTTCAGTGTTTGTGTCTCTCCATTCCCACTCTGTGCTGTCTTTGTGTCTGTCCATTCCTGCTCTGTGCTGGGTTTGTGTCTCTCCATTCCCGCTCTGTGCTGTCTTTGTGTCAGTCCATTCCTGCTCTGTGCCGTGTTTGTGTCTGTCAAATTCTGCTCTGTGCTGTGTTTGTGTCTGTCCATTCCGGCTCTGTGCTGTGTTTGTGTCTGTCCATTGCTGCTCTGTGCTGTGTTTGTTAACACTCTGTGCTGTGCTTGTGTCTGTCCATTCCTGCTCTGTGCTGTGTTTGTGTCTCTCCATTCCCGCTCTGTGCTGTATTTGTGTCTGTCCATTCCTGCTCTGTGCTGTGTTTGTGTCTCTGCATTCCAACTCTGTGCTGTGTTTGTGTCTGTCCATTCCTGTTCTGTGCTGTGTTTGACTCTGTCCATTCCTGCTCTGTGCTGTGTTTGTGTCTGTCCATTCCTGCTCTGTGCTCGGTTTCAATTTGTCCATTCCAACTCTGTGCTGTGTTTGTGTCTCTCCATTCCAACTCTGTGCTGTGTTTGTGTCTGTCCATTCCTGCTCTGTGCTGGGTTTGTGTCTCTCCATTCCCACTCTGTGCTGTGTTTGTGTCAGTCCATTCCTGCTCTGTGCCGTGTTTGAGTCTGTCAAATTCTGCTCTGTGCAGTGTTTGTGTCTGTCCATTCCCAATCTGTGCTGTGTTTGTGTCTGTCCATTCCTGCTCTGTGCCGTGTTTGTGTCTGTCAAATTCAGCTCTGTGCAGTGTTTGTGTCTTTCCATTCCTGCTCTGTGCTGTGTTTGTGTCTGTCCATTGATGCTCTGTGCTTCGTTTGTGTCTCTCCATTCCCGCTCTGTGCTGTGTTTGTCTCTGTCCATTCCTGCTCTGTGAAATGTTTGTGTCTGTCAAATCCTGCTCTGTTCTGTGTTTGTGTCTATACATTCCTCGTCTGTGCTGTTTTTGTGTCTGTCCAATCCTGGTCTATGCTGTGTTTGTTTCTGTCCAGTCCAGGTCTGTGCTGTGTTTTTGTCTGTCCGTTCCTGCTCTGTGCTGGGTTTGTGTCTATACATTCCTGCTCTGGGCTGTGCATGAGTCTGAACATTCCTGCTCTGGGCTGTGCATGAGTCTGAACATTCCTGCTCTGTGGTGTGTTTGTCTCTGTCCATTCATGCTCTGTGCCATGTTTGTGTCTGTCAAATCATGCTTTGTTCAGTGTTTGTGTCTAAACATTCCTGGTCTCTGCTGTGTTTGTGTCTGTCCAATCCTGGTCTGTGCTGTGTTTGTTTCTGTCAACTCCAGGTCTGTGCTGTGTATGTGTCTGTCCATTCCTGCTCTGTGCTTGGTTTGTGTCTATACATTCCTGCTCTTGGCTTTGCATGTTTCTGAACATTCCTGCTCTGTGCTGTGTTTGTGTCTGTCCATTGCTGCTCTGTGCTTCGCTAGTGTCTCTCCTTTCCCGCTCTGTGCTCGGTTTGTGTCTGTCCATTCCTGCTCTGTGCTGTGTTTGTGTCTGTCCATTGCTGCTCTGTGCTTCGTTTGTGTCTCTCCATTCCCGCTCTGTGCTCGGTTTGTGTCTGTCCTTTCCTGCTCTGTGCTGTGTTTGTGTCTGTCCATTGCTGCTCTGTGCTTCGTTTGTGTCTCTCCATTCCCGCTCTGTGCTGTTTTTGTGTCTTTCCATTCCCGTTCTGTGCTGGGTTTGACTCTGTCCATTCCTGCTCTGTGCTGTGTTTGTGTCTGTCCATTCCTGCTCTGTGCTCGGTTTGAATTTGTCCATTCCTGCTCTGTGCTGTGTTTGTGTCTCTCCATTCCAACTCTGTGCTGTGTTTGTGTCTGTCCATTCCGGCTCTGTTCTGTGTTTGTGTCTCTCCATTCCCGCTCTGTGCTGTCTTTGTGTCTGTCCATTCCTGATCTGTGCTGGGTTTGTGTCTCTCCATTCCCACTCTGTGCTGTGTTTGTGTCTGTCCATTCCTGCTCTGTGCCGTATTTGTGTCTGTCAAATTCTGCTCTGTGCTGTGCTTGTCTCTGTCCATTCCTTTTCTGTGCCATGTTTGTGTCTGTCAAATACTGCTCTGTTCTGTGTTTGTGTCTATACATTCCTGGTCTGTGCTGTGTTTGTGTCTGTCCAATCCTGGTCTGTGCTGCGTTTGTTTCTGTCCACTGCAGGTCTGTGCTTTGTTTGAGTCTGTCCATTCCTGCTCTGTGCTGGGTTTGTGTCTATACATTCCTGCTCTGGGCTGTGCATGTGTCTGACCATTCCTGCTCTGTGGTGTGTTTGTGTCTGTCCATTGCTGCTCTGTGCTTCGTTTGTGTCTCTCCTTTCCCGCTTTGTGCTGTGTTTGTGCCTGTCTATTCCTGCTCTGTGCTGGGTTTGTGTCTCTCCATTCCCGCTCTGTGCTGAATTTGTCTCTGTCCATTCCTGATCTGTGAAATGATTGTGTCTGTCAAATCTTGCTCTGTTCTGAGTTTGTGTCTATACATTCCTGGTCTGTTCTGTGTTTGTGTCTGTCCAATCCTGGTCTGTGCTGTGTTTGTTTCTGTCAACTCCAGGTCTGTTCTGTTTATGTGTCTGTCCATTCCTGCTCTGTGCTGTGTTTGTGACTATACATTCCTGCTCTGGGCTTTGCATGTTTCTGAACATTCCTGCTCTGTGGTGTGTTTGTGTCTGTCCATTGCTGTTCTGTGCTTCGCTTGTGTCTCTCCATTCCCGCTCTGTGCTCGGTTTGTGTCTGTCCATTCCTGCTCTGTGCTGTGTTTGTGTCTGTCCATTGCTGCTCTGTGCTTCGTTTGTGTCTCTCCGTTCCCGCTCTGTGCTGTGTTTGTGTCTGTCCATTCCCGTTCTGTGCTGTGTTTGACTCTGTCCATTCCTGCTCTGTGCTGTGTTTGTGTCTGTCCATTCCTGCTCTGTGCTCGGTTTGAATTTGTCCATTCCTGCTCTGTGCTGTGTTTTTGTCTCTCCATTCCAACTCTGTGCTGTGTTTGTGTCTATCCATTTCGGCTCTGTTCTGTGTTTGTGTCTCTCCATTCCCACTCTGTGCTGTCTTTGTGTCTGTCCATTCCCGCTCTGTGCTGGGTTTGTGTCTCTCCATTCCCGCTCTGTGCTGTCTTTGTGTCAGTCCATTCCTGCTCTGTGCCGTGTTTGTGTCTGTCAAATTCTGCTCTGTGCTGTGTTTGTGTCTGTCCATTCCGGCTCTGTGCTGTGTTTGTGTCTGTCCATTGCTGCTCTGTGCTGTGTTTGTTAACACTCTGTGCTGTGCTTGTGTCTGTCCATTCCTGCTCTGTGCTGTGTTTGTTTCTGTCCATTCCCGCTCTGTGCTGTCTTTGTGTCTGTCCATTCCTGCTCTGTGCTGGGTTTGTGTCTCTCCTTTCCCACTCTGTGCTGTGTTTGTGTCTCTCCATTCCCGCTCTGTGCTGTGTTTGTGTCTCTCCATTCCCGCTCTGTGCTGTCTTTGTGTCTGTCCATTCCCGCTCTGTGCTGGGTTTGTGTCTCTCCTTTCCCACTCTGTGCTGTGTTTGTGTCTGTCCATTCCCACTCTGTGCTGTCTTTGTGTCTGTCCATTCCTGCTCTGTGCTGGGTTTGTGTCTCTCCTTTCCCACTCTGTGCTGTGTTTGTGTCTGTCCATTCCTGCTCTGTGCCGTGTTTGTGTCTGTCAAATTCTGCTCTGTGCTGTGATTGTGTCTGTCCAATACGGCTCTGTGCTGTGTTTGTGTCTGTCCATTGCTGCTCTGTGCTCTGTTTGTTACCACTCTGTGCTGAGTTTGTGTCTCTCCATTCCTGCTCTGTGCTGAGTTTGTGTCTCTCCATTCCCGCTCTGTGCTGTGTTTGTCTCTGTCCATTCCTGTTCTGTGCCATGTTTGTGTCTGTCAAATCCTGCTCTGTTCTGTGTTTGTGTCTATACATTCCTGGTCTGTGCTGTGTTTCTGTCTGTCCAATCCTGGTCTGTGCTGCGTTTGTTTCTGTCCACTCCAGGTCTGTGCTGTGTTTGTGTCTGTCCATTCCTGCTCTGTGCTGGGTTTGTGTCTCTACATTCCTGCTCTGTGATGTGCATGTGTCTGAACATTCCTGCTCTGTGGTGTGTTTGTGTCTGTCCATTGCTGCTCTGTGTTGTGTTTGTGTCTATACATTCCCGCTCTGTGCTGTGTTTGTGTCTTTCCGTTGCTCCTGTGTGCCGTGTGTGTGTCTGTCCATTACTGGTCAGTGCATTGTTTGTGTGTCTCCATTCCTGCTCTGTGCTGTGTTTGTGTCTCTCCATTCCTGCTCTGTACTGTGTTTGTGTCTGTCCATTCCTGCTCAGTGCTGTGTTTGTGTCTGTCCATTCCTGCACGGTGCTGTGTTTGTGTCTGTCCATTCCTACTCTGTGCTTTGTTTGTGTCTGTCCATTCCTGCTCTGTGCTGGGTTTGTGTCTGTCCGTTGTTGCTCTGTGCTGTGTTTGTGTCTCTCCATTCCTGCTCTGTGCTGGGTTTTATCTCTCCATTCCCACTCTGTGGTGGTTTTGTGTCTGTCCATTACCGTCTGTGCATTGTTTGTGTCTCTCCATTCCTGCTCTGTGCTATGTTTCTGTCTGTACATCCCTGCTCTGTGGTGTGTTTGTGTCTGTCCAGTACTGCTCTGTGCTGTGTTTGAGAATGTCCATTGCAGCTCTGAGCTGTGGTTGTCTGTCGCCATTCCCACACGGTGCTGTGCTTGTGTCTGTCCATTCCTGCTCTGTGCTGGGTTTGTGTCTGTCCTTTGCTGCTCTGTGCTGTATTTGTGTCTGTCCTTCCTGCTCTGTGCTGTGTTTGTGTCTGTCCATTACTGCTCTGTGCTGAATTTGTGTCTGTCCTTTGCTGCTCGGTGCTGTGTTTGTGTCTCTCCATTCCCGTTCTGTGCTGTGTTTGTCTATGTCCATTCCTGCTCTGTGCTGAGTTTGTGTCTATCCATTCCTGCTCTGTGCTCGGTTTGTGTCTGTCCATTCCTGCTCTGTGCTGTGTTTGTGTCTGTCCATTCCTGCTCTGTGCTGTGTTTGTGTCTGTCCATTCCCGCTCTGTGCTGTGTTTGTGTCTGTCCATTCCTGCTCTGTGTTGGGTTTGTGTCTGTCCATTGTTGCTCTGTGCTGTGTTTGTGTCTGTCCATTCCTGCTCTGTGCTGTGTTTGTGTCTCTCCATTCCCACTCTGTGGTGGGTTTGTGTCTGTCCATTCCTGTCTGTGCATTGTTTGTGTCTCTCCATTCCTGCTTTGTGCTATGTTTCTGTCTGTACATCCCTGCTCTGTGGTGGGTTTGTGTCTGTCCATTCCTGCTCTGTGATGTGTTTGAGAATGTCCATTCCCGCTCTGTGCTCTATTTGTGTCTGTCCATTCCTGCTCTGTGCTGTGTTTGTGTCTCTCCATTCCTGCTCTGTGCTGTGTTTGTGTCTGTCCATTCCTGCTCTGTGCTGTGTTTGTGTCTGTCCATTACTACTCTGTGCTGAGTTTGTGTCTGTCCTTTGCTGCTGGGTGCTGTGTTTGTGTCTCTCCATTCCCGTTCTGTGCTGTGTTTGTCTATGTCCATTCCTGCTCTGTGCTCGGTTTGTGTCTGTCCATTCCTGCTCTGTGCTGTGTTTGTGTCTGTCCATTCCTGCTCTGTGCTGTGTTTGTGTCTGTCCATTCCTGCTCTGTGCTGGGTTTGTGTCTGTCCATTGTTGCTCTGTGCTGTGTTTGTGTCTGTCCATTCCTGCTCTGTGCTGTGTTTGTGTCTCTCCATTCCCTCTCTGTGGTGGGTTTGTGTCTGGCCATTCCTGTCAGTGCATTGTTTGTGTCTCTCCATTCCTGCTCTGTGCTATGTTTCTGTCTGTACATCCCTGCTCTGTGGTGGGTTTGTGTCTGTCCATTTCTGCCATGTGCTTAGTTTGGGTCTGTCCATTCCTGCTCCGTTCTGTGTTTATGTCTGAACATTGCTGCTCTGTGCTGTGTTTGTGTCTGTCCAATGCAGCTCTGCGCTGGATTTGTGTTTCTCCTTTCCCACTCTGTGCTGTGTTTGTCTCTGTCCAATCCTGCTCTGTGCTGTCTTTGTGTCTATACATTCCTGGTCTGTGCTGTGTTTATGTCTGTCCAATTCTGCTCTGTTCTGTGTTCATGTCTGTCCATTCCTGTTCTGTGCTGGGTTTGTTTCTATACATTCCTGCTCTGCGCCATGTTTGTGTCTGTCAAATCCTGCTTTGTTCTGTGTTTGTGTCTGTACATTCCTAGTCTGTGCTGTGTTTGTGTCTGTCCAATCCTGGTCTGTGCTATGTTTGTTTCTGTAAACTCCAGCTCTGTACTGTGTATGTGTCTGTCCATTCCTGCTCTGTGCTGGGTTTGTGCCTATACATTCCTGATCTGGGCTTTGCATGTTTCTGAACATTCCTGCTCTGTGGTGTGTTTGTGTCTGTCCATTGCTGCTCTGTGCTTCGCTTGTGTCTCTCCATTCCCGCTCTGTGCTCGGTTTGTGTCTGTCCTTTCCTGCTCTGTGCTGTGTTTGTGTCTGTCCATTGCTGCTCTGTGCTTCGTTTGTGTCTCTCCATTCCTGCTCTGTGCTGTGTTTGTGTCTTTCCATTCCCGCTCTGTGCTGTGTTTGACTCTGTCCATTCCTGCTCTGTGCTGTGTTTGTGTCTGTCCATTCCTGCTCTGTGCTGTGTTTGTGTCTGTCCATTCCTGCTCTGTGCTCGGTTTGAATTTGTCCATTCCTGCTCTGTGCTGTGTTTGTGTCTCTCCATTCCAACTCTGTGCTGTGTTTGTGTCTGTCCATTCCGGCTCTGTTCTGTGTTTGTGTCTGTCCATTCCGGCTCTGTTCTGTGTTTGTGTCTCTCCATTCCCGCTCTGTGCTGTCTTTGTGTCTGTCCATTCCTGCTCTGTGCTGGGTTTGTGTCTCTCCATTCCCACTCTGTGCTGTGTTTGTGTCTGTCCATTCCTGCTCTGTGCCGTGTTAGTGTCTGTCAAATTTTGCTCTGTGCTGTGTTTGTGTCTGTCCAATCCGGCTCAGTGCTGTGTTTGTGTCGGTCCATTGCTGCTCTGTGCTGTGTTTGTTACCACTCTGTGCTGTGCTTGTGTCTGTCAATTCCTGCTCTGTGCTGTGCTTGTGTCTGTCCATTCCTGCTCTGTGCTGAGTTTGTGTCTGTTCATTCCTGCTCTGTGCCGTGTTTGTGTCTGCCAAATTCTTCTCTGTGCTGTGTTTGCGTCTGTCCAATCCGGCTCTGTGCTGAGTTTGTGTCTCTCCATTCCCACTCTGTGCTGTGTTTGTCTCTGTCCATTCCTTTTCTGTGCCATGTTTGTGTCTGTCAAATACTGTTCTGTTCTGTGTTTGTGTCGATACATTCCTGGTCTGTGCTGTGTTTGTGTCTGTCCAATCCTGGTCTGTGCTGCGTTTGTTTCTGTCCACTGCAGGTCAGTGCTGTGTTTGTGTCTGTCCATTCCTGCTCTGTGCTGGGTTTGTGTCTCTACATTCCTGCTCTGGGCTGTGTTTGTCTCTGTCCAATCCTGGTCTGTGCTGTGTTTGTGTCTCTACATTCCTGCTCTGGGCTGTGCATGTGTCTGACCATTCCTGCTCTGTGGTGTGTTTGTCTCTGTCCATTCCTGCTCTGTGAAATGTTTGTTTCTGTCCATTCCTGCTCTGTGCTGTGTTTTTGTCTGTCCATTGCTGCTCTGTGCTTCGTTTGTGTCTCTCCTTTCCCGCTCTGTGCTGTGTTTGTGTCTGTCCATTCCTGCTCTGTGCTGTGTTTGTGTCTGTCCATTCCTGCTCTGTGCTGTCTTTGTGTCTTTCCATTACTGCTCTGTGCTCGGTTTGAATTTGTCCATTCCTGCTCTGTGCTGTGTTTGTGTCTCTCCAATCCAACTCTGTGCTGTGTTTGTGTCTGTCCATTCCTGCTCTGTGCCGTGTTTGTGTCTGTCAAATTCTGCTCTTTGCTGTGTTTGTGTCTGTCCAATCTGGCTCTGTGCTGTGTTTGTGTCTGTCCATTGCTGCTCTGTGCTGTGTTTGTTACCACTCTGTGCCTTGCTTGTGTCTGTCCATTCCTGCCCTGTGCTGTGTTTGTGTCTCTCCATTCCTGCTCTGTGCTGGGTTTGTGTCTCTCCATTCCCGCTCTGTTTTGTGTTTGTCTCTGTCCATTCCTGCTCTGTGAAATGTTTGTGTCTGTCAAATCCTGCTCTGTTCTGTGTTTGTGTCTATACATTTCTGGTCTGTGCTGTGTTTGTGTCTGTCCAATCCTGGTCTGTGCTGTGTTTGTTTCTGTCCACTCCAGGTCTGTGCTGTGTTTGTGTCTGTCCATTCCTGCTCTGTGCTGGGTTTGTCTCTGTCCATTCCTGCTATGCGCCATGTTTGTGTCTGTCAAATCCTGCTTTGTTCTGTGTTTGTGTCTGTACATTCCTAGTCTGTGCTGTGTTTGTGTCTGTCCAATCCTGCTCTGTGCTGTGTTTGTTTCTGTAAACTCCAGCTCTGTACTGTGTATGTGTCTGTCCATTCCTGCTCTGTGCTGGGTTTGTGCCTATACATTCCTGATCTGGGCTTTGCATGTTTCTGAACATTCCTGCTCTGTGGTGTGTTTGTGTCTGTCCATTGCTGCTCTGTGCTTCGCTTGTGTCTCTCCATTCCCGCTCTGTGCTCGGTTTGTGTCTGTCCATTCCTGCTCTGTGCTGTGTTTGTGTCTGTTCATTGCTGCTCTGTGCTTCGTTTGTGTCTCTCCATTCCCGCTCTGTGCTGTGTTTGTGTCTGTCCATTCCTGCTCTGTGCCGTGTTAGTGTCTGTCAAATTTTGCTCTGTGCTGTGTTTGTGTCTGTCAAATTTTGCTCTGTGCTGTGTTTGTGTCTGTCCAATCCGGCTCAGTGCTGTGTTTGTGTCGGTCCATTGCTGCTCTGTGCTGTGTTTGTTACCACTCTGTGCTGTGCTTGTGTCTGTCAATTCCTGCTCTGTGCTGTGCTTGTGTCTGTCCATTCCTGCTCTGTGCTGAGTTTGTGTCTGTTCATTCCTGCTCTGTGCCGTGTTTGTGTCTGCCAAATTCTTCTCTGTGCTGTGTTTGCGTCTGTCCAATCCGGCTCTGTGCTGAGTTTGTGTCTCTCCATTCCCACTCTGTGCTGTGTTTGTCTCTGTCCATTCCTTTTCTGTGCCATGTTTGTGTCTGTCAAATACTGTTCTGTTCTGTGTTTGTGTCGATACATTCCTGCTCTGTGCTCGGTTTGAATTTGTCCATTCCTGCTCTGTGCTGTGTTTGTGTCTCTCCATTCCAACTCTGTGCTGTGTTTGTGTCTGTCCATTCCGGCTCTGTTCTGTGTTTGTGTCTGTCCATTCCGGCTCTGTTCTGTGTTTGTGTCTCTCCATTCCCGCTCTGTGCTGTCTTTGTGTCTGTCCATTCCTGCTCTGTGCTGGGTTTGTGTCTCTCCATTCCCACTCTGTGCTGTGTTTGTGTCTGTCCATTCCTGCTCTGTGCCGTGTTAGTGTCTGTCAAATTTTGCTCTGTGCTGTGTTTGTGTCTGTCCAATCCGGCTCAGTGCTGTGTTTGTGTCGGTCCATTGCTGCTCTGTGCTGTGTTTGTTACCACTCTGTGCTGTGCTTGTGTCTGTCAATTCCTGCTCTGTGCTGTGCTTGTGTCTGTCCATTCCTGCTCTGTGCTGAGTTTGTGTCTGTTCATTCCTGCTCTGTGCCGTGTTTGTGTCTGCCAAATTCTTCTCTGTGCTGTGTTTGCGTCTGTCCAATCCGGCTCTGTGCTGAGTTTGTGTCTCTCCATTCCCACTCTGTGCTGTGTTTGTCTCTGTCCATTCCTTTTCTGTGCCATGTTTGTGTCTGTCAAATACTGTTCTGTTCTGTGTTTGTGTCGATACATTCCTGGTCTGTGCTGTGTTTGTGTCTGTCCAATCCTGGTCTGTGCTGCGTTTGTTTCTGTCCACTGCAGGTCAGTGCTGTGTTTGTGTCTGTCCATTCCTGCTCTGTGCTGGGTTTGTGTCTCTACATTCCTGCTCTGGGCTGTGTTTGTCTCTGTCCAATCCTGGTCTGTGCTGTGTTTGTGTCTCTACATTCCTGCTCTGGGCTGTGCATGTGTCTGACCATTCCTGCTCTGTGGTGTGTTTGTCTCTGTCCATTCCTGCTCTGTGAAATGTTTGTTTCTGTCCATTCCTGCTCTGTGCTGTGTTTTTGTCTGTCCATTGCTGCTCTGTGCTTCGTTTGTGTCTCTCCTTTCCCGCTCTGTGCTGTGTTTGTGTCTGTCCATTCCTGCTCTGTGCTGTGTTTGTGTCTGTCCATTCCTGCTCTGTGCTGTCTTTGTGTCTTTCCATTCCTGCTCTGTGCTCGGTTTGAATTTGTCTATTCCTGCTCTGTGCTGTGTTTGTGTCTCTCCAATCCAACTCTGTGCTGTGTTTGTGTCTGGCCATTCCTGCTCTGTGCCGTGTTTGTGTCTGTCAAATTCTGCTCTTTGCTGTGTTTGTGTCTGTCCAATCTGGCTCTGTGCTGTGTTTGTGTCTGTCCATTGCTGCTCTGTGCTGTGTTTGTTACCACTCTGTGCCTTGCTTGTGTCTGTCCATTCCTGCCCTGTGCTGTGTTTGTGTCTCTCCATTCCTGCTCTGTGCTGGGTTTGTGTCTCTCCATTCCCGCTCTGTTTTGTGTTTGTCTCTGTCCATTCCTGCTCTGTGAAATGTTTGTGTCTGTCAAATCCTGCTCTGTTCTGTGTTTGTGTCTATACATTTCTGGTCTGTGCTGTGTTTGTGTCTGTCCAATCCTGGTCTGTGCTGTGTTTGTTTCTGTCCACTCCAGGTCTGTGCTGTGTTTGTGTCTGTCCATTCCTGCTCTGTGCTGGGTTTGTCTCTGTCCATTCCTGCTATGCGCCATGTTTGTGTCTGTCAAATCCTGCTTTGTTCTGTGTTTGTGTCTGTACATTCCTAGTCTGTGCTGTGTTTGTGTCTGTCCAATCCTGCTCTGTGCTGTGTTTGTTTCTGTAAACTCCAGCTCTGTACTGTGTATGTGTCTGTCCATTCCTGCTCTGTGCTGGGTTTGTGCCTATACATTCCTGATCTGGGCTTTGCATGTTTCTGAACATTCCTGCTCTGTGGTGTGTTTGTGTCTGTCCATTGCTGCTCTGTGCTTCGCTTGTGTCTCTCCATTCCCGCTCTGTGCTCGGTTTGTGTCTGTCCATTCCTGCTCTGTGCTGTGTTTGTGTCTGTTCATTGCTGCTCTGTGCTTCGTTTGTGTCTCTCCATTCCCGCTCTGTGCTGTGTTTGTGTCTGTCCATTCCTGCTCTGTGCCGTGTTAGTGTCTGTCAAATTTTGCTCTGTGCTGTGTTTGTGTCTGTCAAATTTTGCTCTGTGCTGTGTTTGTGTCTGTCCAATCCGGCTCAGTGCTGTGTTTGTGTCGGTCCATTGCTGCTCTGTGCTGTGTTTGTTACCACTCTGTGCTGTGCTTGTGTCTGTCAATTCCTGCTCTGTGCTGTGCTTGTGTCTGTCCATTCCTGCTCTGTGCTGAGTTTGTGTCTGTTCATTCCTGCTCTGTGCCGTGTTTGTGTCTGCCAAATTCTTCTCTGTGTTGTGTTTGCGTCTGTCCAATCCGGCTCTGTGCTGAGTTTGTGTCTCTCCATTCCCACTCTGTGCTGTGTTTGTCTCTGTCCATTCCTTTTCTGTGCCATGTTTGTGTCTGTCAAATACTGTTCTGTTCTGTGTTTGTGTCGATACATTCCTGGTCTGTGCTGTGTTTGTGTCTGTCCAATCCTGGTCTGTGCTGCGTTTGTTTCTGTCCACTGCAGGTCAGTGCTGTGTTTGTGTCTGTCCATTCCTGCTCTGTGCTGTGTTTGTGTCTCTACATTCCTGCTCTGGGCTGTGTTTGTCTCTGTCCAATCCTGGTCTGTGCTGTGTTTGTGTCTCTACATTCCTGCTCTGGGCTGTGCATGTGTCTGACCATTCCTGCTCTGTGGTGTGTTTGTCTCTGTCCATTCCTGCTCTGTGAAATGTTTGTTTCTGTCCATTCCTGCTCTGTGCTGTGTTTTTGTCTGTCCATTGCTGCTCTGTGCTTCGTTTGTGTCTCTCCTTTCCCGCTCTGTGCTGTGTTTGTGTCTGTCCATTCCTGCTCTGTGCTGTGTTTGTGTCTGTCCATTCCTGCTCTGTGCTGTCTTTGTGTCTTTCCATTCCTGCTCTGTGCTCGGTTTGAATTTGTCCATTCCTGCTCTGTGCTGTGTTTGTGTCTCTCCAATCCAACTCTGTGCTGTGATTGTGTCTGTCCATTCCTGCTCTGTGCCGTGTTTGTGTCTGTCAAATTCTGCTCTTTGCTGTGTTTGTGTCTGTCCAATCCGGCTCTGTGCTGTGTTTGTGTCTGTCCATTGCTGCTCTGTGCTGTGTTTGTTACCACTCTGTGCCTTGCTTGTGTCTGTCCATTCCTGCCCTGTGCTGTGTTTGTGTCTCTCCATTCCTGCTCTGTGCTGGGTTTGTGTCTCTCCATTCCCGCTCTGTTTTGTGTTTGTCTCTGTCCATTCCTGATCTGTGAAATGTTTGTGTCTGTCAAATCCTGCTCTGTTCTGTGTTTGTGTCTATACATTTCTGGTCTGTGCTGTGTTTGTGTCTGTCCAATCCTGGTCTGTGCTGTGTTTGTTTCTGTCCACTCCAGGTCTGTGCTGTGTTTGTGTCTGTCCATTCCTGCTCTGTGCTGGGTTTGTCTCTGTCCATTCCTGCTATGCGCCATGTTTGTGTCTGTCAAATCCTGCTTTGTTCTGTGTTTGTGTCTGTACATTCCTACTCTGTGCTGTGTTTGTGTCTGTCCAATCCTGGTCTGTGCTGTGTTTGTTTCTGTAAACTCCAGCTCTGTACTGTGTATGTGTCTGTCCATTCCTGCTCTGTGCTGGGTTTGTGCCTATACATTCCTGATCTGGGCTTTGCATGTTTCTGAACATTCCTGCTCTGTGGTGTGTTTGTGTCTGTCCATTGCTGCTCTGTGCTTCGCTTGTGTCTCTCCATTCCCGCTCTGTGCTCGGTTTGTGTCTGTCCATTCCTGCTCTGTGCTGTGTTTGTGTCTGTCCATTGCTGCTCTGTGCTTCGTTTGTGTCTCTCCATTCCCGCTCTGTGCTGTGTTTGTGTCTGTCCATTCCTGTTCTGTGCTGTGTTTGACTCTGTCCATTCCTGCTCTGTGCTGTGTTTGTGTCTGTCCATTCCTGCTCTGTGCTCGGTTTCAATTTGTCCATTCCAACTCTGTGCTGTGTTTGTGTCTCTCCATTGCAACTCTGTGCTGTGTTTGTGTCTGTCCATTCCTGCTCTGTGCCGTGTTTGAGTCTGTCAAATTCTGCTCTGTGCAGTGTTTGTGTCTGTCCATTCCCAATCTGTGCTGTGTTTGTGTCTGTCAATTCCTGCTCTGTGCCGTGTTTGTGTCTGTCAAATTCAGCTCTGTGCAGTGTTTGTGTCTTTCCATTCCTGCTCTGTGCTGTGTTTGTGTCTGTGCATTGCTGCTCTGTGCTTCGTTTGTGTCTCTCCATTCCTGCTCTGTGGTGTGTTTGTCTCTGTCCATTCATGCTCTGTGCCATGTTTGTGTCTGTCAAATCATGCTTTGTTCAGTGTTTGTGTCTAAACATTCCTGGTCTCTGCTGTGTTTGTGTCTGTCCAATCCTGGTCTGTGCTGTGTTTGTTTCTGTCAACTCCAGGTCTGTGCTCTGTAGGTGTCTGTCCATTCCTGCTCTGTGCTTGGTTTGTGTCTATACATTCCTGCTCTGGGCTTGGCATGTTTCTGAACATTCATGCTCTGTGCTGTGTTTGTGTCTGTCCATTGCTGCACTGTGCTTCGCTAGTGTCTCTACTTTCCCGCTCTGTGCTCGGTTTGTGTCTGTCCATTCCTGCTCTGTGCTGTGTTTGTGTCTGTCCATTGCTGCTCTGTGCTTCGTTTGTGTCTCTCCTTTCCCGCTCTGTGCTGTGTTTGTGTCTTTCCATTCCCGTTCTGTGCTGTGTTTTTCCCTGTCCATTCCTGCTCTGTGCTGTGTTTGTGTCTGTCCATTCCTGCTCTGTGCTCGGTTTGAATTTGTCCATTCCTGCTCTGTGCTGGGTTTGTGTCCATACATTCCTGCTCTGGGCTGTGCATGTGTCTGACCATTCCTGCTCTGTGGTGTGTTTGTCTCTGTCCATTGCTGCTCTGTGCTTCGTTTGTGTCTCTCCATTCCCATTCTGTGCTGTCTTTCTCTCTGTCCATTCCTGCTCTGTGAAATGTTTGTGTCTGTCAAATCCTGCTCTGTTCTGTCTTTGTGTCTATACATTCCTGGTCTGTGCTGTTCTTGTGTCTGTCCAATCCTGGTCTGTGCTGTGTTTGTTTCTGTCCACTCCAGGTCTGTGCTGTGTTTGTGTCTGTCCATTCCTGCTCTGTGCTGGGTTTGTGTCTATACATTCCTGCTCTGGGCTGGGCATGAGTCTGACCATTCCTGCTCTGTGGTGTGTTTGTGTCTGTCCATTGCTGCTCTGTGCTTCGTTTGTGTCTCTCCATTCCCGCTCTGTGCTGTGTTTGTCTCTGTCCATTCCTGCTCTGTGAAATGTTTGTGTCTGTCAAATCCTGCTCTGTTCTGTGTTTGTGTCTATACATTCCTGGTCTGTGCTGTTTTTGTGTCTGTCCAATCCTGGTCTGTGCTGTGTTTGTGTCTGTCCATTCCTGCTCTGTGCTGGGTTTGTGTCTATACATTCCTGCTCTGGGCTGTGCATGAGTCTGACCATTCCTGCTCTGTGGTGTGTTTGTCTCTGTCCATTCCTGCTCTGTGCCATGTTTGTGTCTATCAAATCATGCTTTGTTCTGTGTTTGTGTCTATACATTCCTGGTCTGTGCTGTGTTTGTGTCTGTCCAATCCTGGTCTGTGCTGTGTTTGTTTCTGTCAACTCCAGGTCTGTGCTGTGTATGTGTCTGTCCATTCCTGCTCTGTGCTGGGTTTGTGTCTATACATTCCTGCTCTGGGCTTTGCATGTTTCAGAACATTCCTGCTCTGTGGTGTGTTTGTGTCTGTCCATTGCTGCTCTGTGCTTCGCTTGTGTCTCTCCATTCCCGCTCTGTGCTCGGTTTGAGTCTGTCCTTTCCTGCTCTGTGCTGTGTTTGTGTCTGTCCATTGCTGCTCTGTGCTTCGTTTGTGCCTCTCCATTCCCGCTCTGTGCTGTTTTTGTGTCTTTCCATTCCCGTTCTGTGCTGTGTTTGACTCTGTCCATTCCTGCTCTGTGCTGTTTTTGTGTCTGTCCATTCCTGCTCTGTGCTCGGTTTGAATTTGTCCATTCCTGCTCTGTGCTGTGTTTGTGTCTCTCCATTCCAACTCTGTGCTGTGTTTGTGTCTGTCCATTCCGGCTCTGTTCTGTGTTTGTGTCTCTCCATTCCCGCTCTGTGCTGTCTTTGTGTCTGTCCATTCCTGATCTGTGCTGGGTTTGTGTCTCTCCATTCCCACTCTGTGCTGTGTTTGTGTCTGTCCATTCCTGCTCTGTGCCGTGTTTGTGTCTGTCAAATTCTGCTCTGTGCTGTGTTTGAGTCTGTCCAATCCGGCTCAGTGCTGTGTTTGTGTCTGTCCATTGCTGCTCTGTGCTGTGTTTGTTACCACTCTGTGCTGTGCTTGTGTCTGTCCATTCCTGCTCTGTGCTGAGTTTTTGTCTGTTCATTCCTGCTCTGTGCCGTGTTTGTGTCTGTCAAATTCTGCTCTGTGCTGTGTTTGTCTTTGTCCATTCCTTTTCTGTGCCATGTTTGTGTCTGTCAAATACTGCTCTGTTCTGTGTTTGTGTCTATACATTCCTGGTCTGTGCTGTGTTCGTGTCTGTCCAATCCTGGTCTGTGCTGCGTTTGTTTCTGTCCACTGCAGCTCTGTGCTGTGTTTGAGTCTGTCCATTCCTGCTCTGTGCTGGGTTTGTGTCTATACATTCCTGCTCTGGGCTGTGCATGTGTCTGACCATTCCTGCTCTGTGGCGTGTTTGTTCTGTCCATTGCTGCTCTGTGCTTCGTTTGTGTCTCTACTTTCCTGCTTTGTGCTGTGTTTGTGCCTGTCTATTCCTGCTCTGTGCTGGGTTTGTGTCTCTCCATTCCCCCTGTGTGCTGTGTTTGTCTCTGTCCATTCCTGATCTGTGAAATGTTTGTGTCTGTCAAATCCTGCTCTGTTCTGTGTTTGTGTCTATACATTTCTGGTCTGTGCTGTGTTTGTGTCTGTCCAATCCTGGTCTGTGCTGTGTTTGTTTCTGTCCACTCCAGGTCTGTGCTGTGTTTGTGTCTGTCCATTCCTGCTCTGTGCTGGGTTTGTCTCTGTCCATTCCTGCTCTGCGCCATGTTTGTGTCTGTCAAATCCTGCTTTGTTCTGTGTTTGTGTCTATACATTCCTAGTCTGTGCTGTGTTTGTGTCTGTCCAATCATGGTCTGGGCTGTGTTTGTTTCTGCCAACACCAGGTCTGTACTGTTTACGTGTCTGTCCATTCCTGCTCTGTGCTGGGTTTGTGCCTATACATTCCTGCTCTGGGCTTTGCATGTTTCTGAACATTCCTGCTCTGTGGTGTGTTTGTGTCTGTCCATTGCTGCTCTGTGCTTCGCTTGTGTCTCTCCATTCCCGCTCTGTGCTCGGTTTGTGTCTGTCCATTCCTGCTCTGTGCTGTGTTTGTGTCTGTCCATTGCTGCTCTGTGCTTCGTTTGTGTCTCTCCATTCCCGCTCTGTGCTGTGTTTGTCTCTGTCCATTCCTGCTCTGTGAAATGTTTGTGTCTGTCAAATCCTGCTCTGTTCTGTGTTTGTGTCTATACATTCCTGGTCTGTGCTGTTTTTGTGTCTGTCCAATCCTGGTCTGTGCTGTGTTTGTGTCTGTCCATTCCTGCTCTGTGCTGGGTTTGTGTCTATACATTCCTGCTCTGGGCTGTGCATGAGTCTGAACATTCCTGCTCTGTGGTGTGTTTGTCTCTGTCCATTCCTGCTCTGTGCCATGTTTGTGTCTATCAAATCATGCTTTGTTCTGTGTTTGTGTCTATACATTCCTGGTCTGTGCTGTGTTTGTGTCTGTCCAATCCTGGTCTGTGCTGTGTTTGTTTCTGTCAACTCCAGGTCTGTGCTGTGTATGTGTCTGTCCATTCCTGCTCTGTGCTGGGTTTGTGTCTATACATTCCTGCTCTGGGCTTTGCATGTTTCAGAACATTCCTGCTCTGTGGTGTGTTTGTGTCTGTCCATTGCTGCTCTGTGCTTCGCTTGTGTCTCTCCATTCCCGCTCTGTGCTCGGTTTGAGTCTGTCCTTTCCTGCTCTGTGCTGTGTTTGTGTCTGTCCATTGCTGCTCTGTGCTTCGTTTGTGCCTCTCCATTCCCGCTCTGTGCTGTTTTTGTGTCTTTCCATTCCCGTTCTGTGCTGTGTTTGACTCTGTCCATTCCTGCTCTGTGCTGTGTTTGTGTCTGTCCATTCCTGCTCTGTGCTCGGTTTGAATTTGTCCATTCCTGCTCTGTGCTGTGTTTGTGTCTCTCCATTCCAACTCTGTGCTGTGTTTGTGTCTGTCCATTCCGGCTCTGTTCTGTGTTTGTGTCTCTCCATTCCCGCTCTGTGCTGTCTTTGTGTCTGTCCATTCCTGATCTGTGCTGGGTTTGTGTCTCTCCATTCCCACTCTGTGCTGTGTTTGTGTCTGTCCATTCCTGCTCTGTGCCGTGTTTGTGTCTGTCAAATTCTGCTCTGTGCTGTGTTTGAGTCTGTCCAATCCGGCTCAGTGCTGTGTTTGTGTCTGTCCATTGCTGCTCTGTGCTGTGTTTGTTACCACTCTGTGCTGTGCTTGTGTCTGTCCATTCCTGCTCTGTGCTGAGTTTTTGTCTGTTCATTCCTGCTCTGTGCCGTGTTTGTGTCTGTCAAATTCTGCTCTGTGCTGTGTTTGTCTTTGTCCATTCCTTTTCTGTGCCATGTTTGTGTCTGTCAAATACTGCTCTGTTCTGTGTTTGTGTCTATACATTCCTGGTCTGTGCTGTGTTCGTGTCTGTCCAATCCTGGTCTGTGCTGCGTTTGTTTCTGTCCACTGCAGCTCTGTGCTGTGTTTGAGTATGTCCATTCCTGCTCTGTGCTGGGTTTGTGTCTATACATTCCTGCTCTGGGCTGTGCATGTGTCTGACCATTCCTGCTCTGTGGTGTGTTTGTTCTGTCCATTGCTGCTCTGTGCTTCGTTTGTGTCTCTACTTTCCTGCTTTGTGCTGTGTTTGTGCCTGTCTATTCCTGCTCTGTGCTGGGTTTGTGTCTCTCCATTCCCCCTGTGTGCTGTGTTTGTCTCTGTCCATTCCTGATCTGTGAAATGTTTGTGTCTGTCAAATCCTGCTCTGTTCTGTGTTTGTGTCTATACATTTCTGGTCTGTGCTGTGTTTGTGTCTGTCCAATCCTGGTCTGTGCTGTGTTTGTTTCTGTCCACTCCAGGTCTGTGCTGTGTTTGTGTCTGTCCATTCCTGCTCTGTGCTGGGTTTGTCTCTGTCCATTCCTGCTCTGCGCCATGTTTGTGTCTGTCAAATCCTGCTTTGTTCTGTGTTTGTGTCTATACATTCCTAGTCTGTGCTGTGTTTGTGTCTGTCCAATCATGGTCTGGGCTGTGTTTGTTTCTGCCAACACCAGGTCTGTACTGTTTACGTGTCTGTCCATTCCTGCTCTGTGCTGGGTTTGTGCCTATACATTCCTGCTCTGGGCTTTGCATGTTTCTGAACATTCCTGCTCTGTGGTGTGTTTGTGTCTGTCCATTGCTGCTCTGTGCTTCGCTTGTGTCTCTCCATTCCCGCTCTGTGCTCGGTTTGTGTCTGTCCATTCCTGCTCTGTGCTGTGTTTGTGTCTGTCCATTGCTGCTCTGTGCTTCGTTTGTGTCTCTCCATTCCCGCTCTGTGCTGTGTTTGTCTCTGTCCATTCCTGCTCTGTGAAGTGTTTGTGTCTGTCAAATCCTGCTCTGTTCTGTGTTTGTGTCTATACATTCCTGGTCTGTGCTGTTTTTGTGTCTGTCCAATCCTGGTCTGTGCTGTGTTTGTGTCTGTCCATTCCTGCTCTGTGCTGGGTTTGTGTCTATACATTCCTGCTCTGGGCTGTGCATGAGTCTGACCATTCCTGCTCTGTGGTGTGTTTGTCTCTGTCCATTCCTGCTCTGTGCCATGTTTGTGTCTGTCAAATCATGCTTTGTTCTGTGTTTGTGTCTGTACATTCCTGGTCTGTGCTGTGTTTGTGTCTGTCCAATCCCGTTCTGTGCTGTGTTTGTTTCTGTCAACTCCAGGTCTGTGCTGTGTATGTGTCTGTCCATTCCTGCTCTGTGCTGGGTTTGTGTCTATACATTCCTGCTCTGGGCTTTGCATGTTTCAGAACATTCCTGCTCTGTGGTGTGTTTGTGTCTGTCCATTGCTGCTCTGTGCTTCGCTTGTGTCTCTCCATTCCCGCTCTGTGCTCGGTTTGAGTCTGTCCTTTCCTGCTCTGTGCTGTGTTTGTGTCTGTCCATTGCTGCTCTGTGCTTCGTTTGTGCCTCTCCATTCCCGCTCTGTGCTGTTTTTGTGTCTTTTCATTCCCGTTCTGTGCTGTGTTTGACTCTGTCCATTCCTGCTCTGTGCTGTGTTTGTGTCTGTCCATTCCTGCTCTGTGCTCGGTTTGAATTTGTCCATTCCTGCTCTGTGCTGTGTTTGTGTCTCTCCATTCCAACTCTGTGCTGTGTTTGTGTCTGTCCATTCCGGCTCTGTTCTGTGTTTGTGTCTCTCCATTCCCGCTCTGTGCTGTCTTTGTGTCTGTCCATTCCTGATCTGTGCTGGGTTTGTGTCTCTCCATTCCCACTCTGTGCTGTGTTTGTGTCTGTCCATTCCTGCTCTGTGCCGTGTTTGTGTCTGTCAAATTCTGCTCTGTGCTGTGTTTGAGTCTGTCCAATCCGGCTCAGTGCTGTGTTTGTGTCTGTCCATTGCTGCTCTGTGCTGTGTTTGTTACCACTCTGTGCTGTGCTTGTGTCTGTCCATTCCTGCTCTGTGCTGAGTTTTTGTCTGTTCATTCCTGCTCTGTGCCGTGTTTGTGTCTGTCAAATTCTGCTCTGTGCTGTGTTTGTCTCTGTCCATTCCTTTTCTGTGCCATGTTTGTGTCTGTCAAATACTGCTCTGTTCTGTGTTTGTGTCTATACATTCCTGGTCTGTGCTGTGTTCGTGTCTGTCCAATCCCGGTCTGTGCTGCGTTTGTTTCTGTCCACTGCAGCTCTGTGCTGTGTTTGAGTCTGTCCATTCCTGCTCTGTGCTGGGTTTGTGTCTATACATTCCTGCTCTGGGCTGTGCATGTGTCTGACCATTCCTGCTCTGTGGTGTGTTTGTTCTGTCCATTGCTGCTCTGTGCTTCGTTTGTGTCTCTACTTTCCTGCTTTGTGCTGTGTTTGTGCCTGTCTATTCCTGCTCTGTGCTGGGTTTGTGTCTCTCCATTCCCCCTCTGTGCTGTGTTTGTCTCTGTCCATTCCTGATCTGTGAAATGTTTGTGTCTGTCAAATCCTGCTCTGTTCTGTGTTTGTGTCTATATATTTCTGGTCTGTGCTGTGTTTGTGTCTGTCCAATCCTGGTCTGTGCTGTGTTTGTTTCTGTCCACTCCAGGTCTGTGCTGTGTTTGTGTCTGTCCATTCCTGCTCTGTGCTGGGTTTGTCTCTGTCCATTCCTGCTCTGCGCCATTTTTGTGTCTGTAAAAAATCCTGCTGTGTTCTGTGTTTGTGTCTATACATTCCTAGTCTGTGCTGTGTTTGTGTCTGTCCAATCATGGTCTGGGCTGTGTTTGTTTCTGCCAACTCCAGGTCTGTACTGTTTATGTGTCTGTCCATTCCTGCTCTGTGCTGGGTTTGTGCCTATACATTCCTGCTCTGGGCTTTGCATGTTTCTGAACATTCCTGCTCTGTGGTGTGTTTGTGTCTGTCCATTGCTGCTCTGTGCTTCGCTTGTGTCTCTCCATTCCCGCTCTGTGCTCGGTTTGTGTCTGTCCATTCCTACTCTGTGCTGTGTTTGTGTCTGTCCATTGCTGCTCTGTGCTTCGTTTGTGTCTCTCCATTCCCGCTCTGTGCTGTGTTTGTGTCTGTCCATTCCCATTCTGTGCTGTGTTTGACTCTGTCCATTCCTGCTCTGTGCTGTGTTTGTGTCTGGCCATTCCTGCTCTGTGCTCGGTTTCAATTTGTCCATTCCTGCTCTGTGCTGTGTTTGTGTCTCTCCATTCCAACTCTGTGCAGTGTTTGTGTCAGTCCAATCCTGGTCTGTGCTGCGTTTGTTTCTGTCCACTCCAGGTCTGTGCTGTGTTTGTGTCTGTCCATTCCTGCTCTGTGCTGGGTTTGTGTCTCTACATTCCTTCTCTGGGCTGTGCATGTGTCTGACCATTCCTGCTCTGTGGTGTGTTTGTGTCTGTCCATTGCTGCTCTGTGCTGGGTTTGTGTCTCTCCATTCCCGCTCTGTGCTGTGTTTGTCTCTGTCCATTCCTGCTCTGTGAAATGTTTGTGTCTGTCCATTCCTGCTCTGTGCTGTGTTTGTGTCTGTCCATTGCTGCTCTGTGCTTCGTTTGTGTCTCTCCATTCCTGCTCTGTGCTGTGTTTGTGTCTATACATTCCTGGTCTGTGCTGTGTTTCTGTCTGTCCAATCCTGTTCTGTGCTGCGTTTGTTACTGTCCACTCCAGGTCTGTGGTGTGTTTGTGTCTGTCCATTCCTGCTCTGTGCTGGGTTTGTGTCTCTCCATTCCCGCTCTGTGCTGTGTTTGTCTCTGTCCATTCCTGCTCTGTGCCATGTTTGTGTCTGTCAAATCATGCTTTGTTCTGTGTTTGTGTCTATACATTCCTGGTCTGTTCTGTGTTTGTGTCTGTCCAATCCTGGTCTGTGCTGTGTTTGTTTCTGTCAACTCCAGGTCTGTTCTGTTTATGTGTCTGTCCATTCCTGCTCTGTGCTGGTTTTGTGACTATACATTCCTGCTCTGGGCTTTGCATGTTTCTGAACATTCCTGCTCTGTGGTGTGTTTGTGTCTGTCCATTGCTGTTCTGTGCTTCGCTTGTGTCTCTCCATTCCCGCTCTGTGCTCGGTTTGTGTCTGTCCATTCCTGCTCTGTGCTGTGTTTGTGTCTGTCCATTGCTGCTCTGTGTTTCGTTTGTGTCTCTCCATTCCCGCTCTGCGCTGTGTTTGCGTCTGTCCATTCCCGTTCTGTGCTGTGTTTGACTCTGTCCATTCCTGCTCTGTGCTGTGTTTGCGTCTGTCCATTCCTGCTCTGTGCTCGGTTTGAATTTGTCCATTCCTGCTCTGTGCTGTGTTTGTGTCTCTCCATTCCAGCTCTGTGCTGTCTTTGTGTCTGTCCATTCCTGCTCTGTGCTGGGTTTGTGTCTCTCCATTCCCGCTCTGTGCTGTCTTTGTGTCAGTCCATTCCTGCTCTGTGCCGTGTTTGTGTCTGTCAAATTCTGCTCTGTGCTGTGTTTGTGTCTGTCCAATCCGGCTCTGTGTTGTGTTTGTTTCTCTCCATTGCCTCTCTGTGCTGTGTTTGTTACCCCTCTGTGCTGTGCTTGTGTCTGTCCATTCCAGCTCTGTGCTGAGTTTGTATCTGTTCATTCCTGCTCTGTGCCGTGTTTGTGTCTGTCAAATTCTGCTCTGTGCTGTGTTTGTGTCTGTCCATTCCGGCTCTGTGCTTCGTTTGTGTCTCTCCATTCCCGCTCTGTGCTGTGCTTTTCTCTGTCCATTCCTGCTCTGTGAAATGTTTGTGTCTGTCAAATCCTGCTCTGTTCTGTGTTTGTGTCTATACATTCCTGGTCTGTGCTGTTTTTGTGTCTGTCCATTCCTGCTCTGTGCTGGGATTGTGTCTATACATTCCTGCTCTGGGCTGTGCATGAGTCTGACCATTCCTGCTCTGTGGTGTGTTTGTCACTGTCCATTCCTGCTCTGTGCCATGTTTGTGTCTGTCAAATCATGCTTTGTTCTGTGTTTGTGTCTATACATTCCTGGTCTGTGCTGTGTTTGTGTCTGTCCAGTCGTGGTCTGTGCTGTGTTTGTTTCTGTCCACTCCAGGTCTGTGCTGTGTTTGTGTCTGTCCATTCCTGCTCTGTGCTGGGTTTGTCTCTGTCCATTCCTGCTCTGCGCCATGTTTGTGTATGTCAAATCCTGCTTTGTTCTGTGTTTGTGTCTATACATTCCTAGTCTGTGCTGTGTTTGTGTCTGTCCAATCCTGTTCTGTGCTGTGTTTGTTTCTGCCAACTCCAGGTCTGTACTGTGTATGTGTCTGTCCATTCCTGCTCTGTGCTGGGTTTGTGCCTATCCATTCCTGCTCTGGGCATGGCATGTTTCTGAACATTCCTGCTCTGTGGTGTGTTTGTGTCTGTCCATTGCTGCTCTGTGCTTCGCTTGTGTCTCTCCATTCCCGCTCTGTGCTCGGTTTGTGTCTGTCCATTCCTACTCTGTGCTGTGTTTGTGTCTGTCCATTGCTGCTCTGTGCTTCGTTTGTGTCTCTCCATTCCCGCTCTGTGCTGTGTTTGTGTCTGTCCATTCCCGTTCTGTGCTGTGTTTGACTCTGTCCATTCCTGCTCTGTGCTGTGTTTGTGTCTGTCCATTCCTGCTCTGTGCTCGGTTTGAATTTGTCCATTCCTGCTCTGTGCTGTGTTTGTGTCTCTCCATTCCAACTCTGTGCAGTGTTTGTGTCAGTACAATCCTGGTCTGTGCTGTGTTTGTTTCTGTCCACTCCAGGTCTGTGCTGTGTTTGTGTCTGTCCATTCCTGCTCTGTGCTGTGTTTGTGTCTCTACATTCCTTCTCTGGGCTGTGCATGTGTCTGACCATTCCTGCTCTGTGGTGTGTTTGTGTCTGTCCATTGCTGCTCTGTGCTGGGTTTGTGTCTCTCCATTCCCGCTCTGTGCTGTGTTTGTCTCTGTCCATTCCTGCTCTGTGAAATGTTTGTGTCTGTCCATTCCTGCTCTGTGCTGTGTTTGTGTCTGTCCATTGCTGCTCTGTGCTTCGTTTGTGTCTCTCCATTCCTGCTCTGTGCTGTGTTTGTGTCTATACATTCCTGGTCTGTGCTGTGTTTCTGTCTGTCCAATCCTGTTCTGTGCTGCGTTTGTTACTGTCCACTCCAGATCTGTGGTGTGTTTGTGTCTGTCCATTCCTGCTCTGTGCTGTGTTTGTCTCTGTCCATTCGTGCTCTGTGCCATGTTTGTGTCTGTCAAATCCTGCTTTGTTCTGTGTTTGTGTCTATACATTCCTGGTCTGTTCTGTGTTTGTGTCTGTCCAATCCTGGTCTGTGCTGTGTTTTTTTCTGTCAACTCCAGGTCTGTTCTGTTTATGTGTCTGTCCATTCCTGCTCTGTGCTGGGTTTGTGACTATACATTCCTGCTCTGGGCTTTGCATGTTTCTGAACATTCCTGCTCTGTGGTGTGTTTGTGTCTGTCCATTGCTGTTCTGTGCTTCGCTTGTGTCTCTCCATTCCCGCTCTGTGCTCGGTTTGTGTCTGTCCATTCCTGCTCTGTGCTGTGTTTGTGTCTGTCCATTGCTGCTCTGTGCTTCGTTTGTGTCTCTCCATTCCCGCTCTGTGCTGTGTTTGCGTCTGTCCATTCCCGTTCTGTGCTGTGTTTGACTCTGTCCATTCCTGCTCTGTGCTGTGTTTGCGTCTGTCCATTCCTGCTCTGTGCTCGGTTTGAATTTGTCCATTCCTGCTCTGTGCTGTGTTTTTGTCTCTCCATTCCAACTCTGTGCTGTGTTTGTGTCTGTCCATTTCGGCTCTGTTCTGTGTTTGTGTCTCTCCATTCCAACTCTGTGCTGTGTTTGTGTCTATCCATTTCGGCTCTGTTCTGTGTTTGTGTCTCTCCATTCCCGCTCTGTGCTGTCTTTGTGTCTGTCCATTCCCGCTCTGTGCTGGGTTTGTGTCTCTCCATTCCCGCTCTGTGCTGTCTTTGTGTCAGTCCATTCCTGCTCTGTGCCGTGTTTGTGTCTGTCAAATTCTGCTCTGTGCTGTGTTTGTGTCTGTCCAATCCGGCTCTGTGTTTTGTTTGTTTCTCTCCATTGCCTCTCTGTGCTGTGTTTGTTACCCCTCTGTGCTGTGCTTGTGTCTGTCCATTCCAGCTCTGTGCTGAGTTTGTATCTGTTCATTCCTGCTCTGTGCCGTGTTTGTGTCTGTCAAATTCTGCTCTGTGCTGTGTTTGTGTCTGTCCATTCCGGCTCTGTGCTTCGTTTGTGTCTCTCCTTTCCCGCTCTGTGCTGTGTTTTTCTCTGTCCATTCCTGCTCTGTGAAATGTTTGTGTCTGTCAAATCCTGCTCTGTTCTGTGTTTGTGTCTATACATTCCTGGTCTGTGCTGTTTTTGTGTCTGTCCATTCCTGCTCTGTGCTGGGTTTGTGTCTATACATTCCTGCTCTGGGCTGTGCATGAGTCTGACCATTCCTGCTCTGTGGTGTGTTTGTCACTGTCCATTCCTGCTCTGTGCCATGTTTGTGTCTGTCAAATCATGCTTTGTTCTGTGTTTGTGTCTATACATTCCTGGTCTGTGCTGTGTTTGTGTCTGTCCAATCCTGGTCTGTGCTGTGTTTGTTTCTGTCAACTCCAGGTCTGTGCTGTGTATGTGTCTGTCCATTCTTGCTCTGTGCTGGGTTTGTGTCTATACATTCCTGCTCTGGGCTTTGCATGTTTCAGAACATTCCTGCTCTGTGGTGTGTTTGTGTCTGTCCATTGCTGCTCTGTGCTTCGCTTGTGTCTCTCCATTCCCGCTCTGTGCTCGGTTTGTGTCTGTCCATTCCTACTCTGTGCTGTGTTTGTGTCTGTCCATTGCTGCTCTGTGCTTCGTTTGTGTCTCTCCATTCCCGCTCTGTGCTGTGTTTGTGTCTGTCCATTCCCGTTCTGTGCTGTGTTTGACTCTGTCCATTCCTGCTCTGTGCTGTGTTTGTGTCTGTCCATTCCTGCTCTGTGCTCGGTTTGAATTTGTCCATTCCTGCTCTGTGCTGTGTTTGTGTCTCTCCATTCCAACTCTGTGCAGTGTTTGTGTCAGTACAATCCTGGTCTGTGCTGTGTTTGTTTCTGTCCACTCCAGGTCTGTGCTGTGTTTGTGTCTGTCCATTCCTGCTCTGTGCTGTGTTTGTGTCTCTACATTCCTTCTCTGGGCTGTGCATGTGTCTGACCATTCCTGCTCTGTGGTGTGTTTGTGTCTGTCCATTGCTGCTCTGTGCTGGGTTTGTGTCTCTCCATTCCCGCTCTGTGCTGTGTTTGTCTCTGTCCATTCCTGCTCTGTGAAATGTTTGTGTCTGTCCATTCCTGCTCTGTGCTGTGTTTGTGTCTGTCCATTGCTGCTCTGTGCTTCGTTTGTGTCTCTCCATTCCTGCTCTGTGCTGTGTTTGTGTCTATACATTCCTGGTCTGTGCTGTGTTTCTGTCTGTCCAATCCTGTTCTGTGCTGCGTTTGTTACTGTCCACTCCAGATCTGTGGTGTGTTTGTGTCTGTCCATTCCTGCTCTGTGCTGGGTATGTGTCTCTCCATTCCCGCTCTGTGCTGTGTTTGTCTCTGTCCATTCGTGCTCTGTGCCATGTTTGTGTCTGTCAAATCCTGCTTTGTTCTGTGTTTGTGTCTATACATTCCTGGTCTGTTCTGTGTTTGTGTCTGTCCAATCCTGGTCTGTGCTGTGTTTTTTTCTGTCAACTCCAGGTCTGTTCTGTTTATGTGTCTGTCCATTCCTGCTCTGTGCTGGGTTTGTGACTATACATTCCTGCTCTGGGCTTTGCATGTTTCTGAACATTCCTGCTCTGTGGTGTGTTTGTGTCTGTCCATTGCTGTTCTGTGCTTCGCTTGTGTCTCTCCATTCCCGCTCTGTGCTCGGTTTGTGTCTGTCCATTCCTGCTCTGTGCTGTGTTTGTGTCTGTCCATTGCTGCTCTGTGCTTCGTTTGTGTCTCTCCATTCCCGCTCTGTGCTGTGTTTGCGTCTGTCCATTCCCGTTCTGTGCTGTGTTTGACTCTGTCCATTCCTGCTCTGTGCTGTGTTTGCGTCTGTCCATTCCTTCTCTGTGCTCGGTTTGAATTTGTCCATTCCTGCTCTGTGCTGTGTTTTTGTCTCTCCATTCCAACTCTGTGCTGTGTTTGTGTCTGTCCATTTCGGCTCTGTTCTGTGTTTGTGTCTCTCCATTCCAACTCTGTGCTGTGTTTGTGTCTATCCATTTCGGCTCTGTTCTGTGTTTGTGTCTCTCCATTCCCGCTCTGTGCTGTCTTTGTGTCTGTCCATTCCCGCTCTGTGCTGGGTTTGTGTCTCTCCATTCCCGCTCTGTGCTGTCTTTGTGTCAGTCCATTCCTGCTCTGTGCCGTGTTTGTGTCTGTCAAATTCTGCTCTGTGCTGTGTTTGTGTCTGTCCAATCCGGCTCTGTGTTTTGTTTGTTTCTCTCCATTGCCTCTCTGTGCTGTGTTTGTTACCCCTCTGTGCTGTGCTTGTGTCTGTCCATTCCAGCTCTGTGCTGAGTTTGTATCTGTTCATTCCTGCTCTGTGCCGTGTTTGTGTCTGTCAAATTCTGCTCTGTGCTGTGTTTGTGTCTGTCCATTCCGGCTCTGTGCTTCGTTTGTGTCTCTCCTTTCCCGCTCTGTGCTGTGTTTTTCTCTGTCCATTCCTGCTCTGTGAAATGTTTGTGTCTGTCAAATCCTGCTCTGTTCTGTGTTTGTGTCTATACATTCCTGGTCTGTGCTGTTTTTGTGTCTGTCCATTCCTGCTCTGTGCTGGGTTTGTGTCTATACATTCCTGCTCTGGGCTGTGCATGAGTCTGACCATTCCTGCTCTGTGGTGTGTTTGTCACTGTCCATTCCTGCTCTGTGCCATGTTTGTGTCTGTCAAATCATGCTTTGTTCTGTGTTTGTGTCTATACATTCCTGGTCTGTGCTGTGTTTGTGTCTGTCCAATCCTGGTCTGTGCTGTGTTTGTTTCTGTCAACTCCAGGTCTGTGCTGTGTATGTGTCTGTCCATTCTTGCTCTGTGCTGGGTTTGTGTCTATACATTCCTGCTCTGGGCTTTGCATGTTTCAGAACATTCCTGCTCTGTGGTGTGTTTGTGTCTGTCCATTGCTGCTCTGTGCTTCGCTTGTGTCTCTCCATTCCCGCTCTGTGCTCGGTTTGTGTCTGTCCTTTCCTGCTCTGTGCTGTGTTTGTGTCTGTCCATTGCTGCTCTGTGCTTCGTTTGTGTCTCTCCATTCCCACTCTGTGCTGTTTTTGTGTCTTTCCATTCCCGTTCTGTGCTATGTTTGACACTGTCCATTCCTGCTCTGTGCTGTGTTTGTGTCTGTCCATTCCTGCTCTGTGCTCGGTTTGAAATTGTCCACTCCAGGTCTGTGCTGTGTTTGTGTCTCTCCATTCCCACTCTGTGCTGTGTTTGTGTCTGTCCATTCCTGATCTGTGCTGGGTTTGTGTCTCTCCATTCCCACTCTGTGCTGTGTTTGTGTCTGTCCATTCCTGCTCTGTGCCGTGTTTGTGTCTGTCAAATTCTGCTCTGTGCTGTGTTTGAGTCTGTCCAATCCGGCTCAGTGCTGTGTTTGTGTCAGTCCATTCCTGCTCTGTGCTGAGTTTGTGTTTGTTCATTCCTGCTCTGTGCCGTGTTAGTGTCTGTCAAATTCTGCTCTGTGCTGTGCTTGTCTCTCTCCATTCCTTTTCTGTGCCATGTTTGTGTCTGTCAAATACTGCTCTGTTCTGTCTTTGTGTCTATACATTCCTGGTCTGTGCTGTGTTTGTGTCTGTCCAATCCTGGTCTGTGCTGCGTTTGTTTCTGTCCACTGCAGGTTTGTGCTTTGTTTGAGTCTGTCCATTCCTGCTCTGTGCTGGGTTTGTGTCTATACATTCCTGCTCTGGGCTGTGCATGTGTCTGACCATTCCTGCTCTGTGGTGTGTTTGTGTCTGTCCATTCCAGCTCTGTGCTGAGTTTGTATCTGTTCATTCCTGCTCTGTGCCGTGTTTGTGTCTGTCAAATTCTGCTCTGTGCTGTGTTTGTGTCTGTCCATTCCTGCTCTGTGGTGTGTTTGTGTCTGTCCATTGCTGCTCTTTGCTGGGTTTGTGTCTCTCCATTCCCGCTCTGTGCTGTGTTTGTCTCTGTCCATTCCTGCTCTGTGAAATATTTGTGTCTGTCCATTCCTGCTCTGTGCTGTGTTTGTGTCTGTCCATTGCTGCTCTGGGCTTCGTTTGTGTCTCTCCATTCCTGCTCTGTGCTGTGTTTGTGTCCATACATTCCTGGTCTGTGCTGTGTTTCTGTCTGTCCAATCCTGTTCTGTGCTGCGTTTGTTACTGTCCACTCCAGGTCTGTGCAGTGTTTGTGTCTGTCCATTCCTGCTCTGTGTTTCGTTTGTGTCTCTCTATTCCCGCTCTGTGCTGTGTTTGTCTCTGTCCATTCCTGCTCTGTGCCATGTTTGTGTCTGTCAAATCCTGCTTTGTTCTTTGTTTGTGTCTATACATTCCTGGTCTGTTCTGTGTTTGTGTCTGTCCAATCCTGGTCTGTGCTGTGTTTGTTTCTGTCAACTCCAGGTCTGTTCTGTTTATGTGTCTGTCCATTCCTGCTCTGTGCTGGGTTTGTGACTATACATTCCTGCTCTGGGCTTTGCATGTTTCTGAACATTCCTGCTCTGTGGTGTGTTTGTGTCTGTCCATTGCTGTTCTGTGCTTCGCTTGTGTCTCTCCATTCCCGCTCTGTGCTCGGTTTGTGTCTGTCCATTCCTGCTCTGTGCTGTGTTTGTGTCTGTCCATTGCTGCTCTGTGCTTCGTTTGTGTCTCTCCATTCCCGCTCTGTGCTGTCTTTGTGTCTGTCCATTCCCGTTCTGTGCTGTGTTTGACTCTGTCCATTCCTGCTCTGTGCTGTGTTTGTGTCTGTCCATTCCTGCTCTGTGCTCGGTTTGAATTTGTCCATTTCTGCTCTGTGCTGTGTTTTTGTCTCTCCATTCCAACTGTGTGCTGTGTTTGTGTCTATCCATTTCGGCTCTGTTCTGTGTTTGTGTCTCTCCATTCCCGCTCTGTGCTGTCTTTGTGTCTGTCCATTCCTGCTCTGTGCTGGGTTTCTGTCTCTCCATTCCCGCTCTGTGCTGTGTTCGTGTCTGTCCATTCCTGCTCTGTGCCGTGTTTGTGTCTGTCAAATTCTGCTCTGTGCTTTGTTTGTGTCTGTCCAATCCGGCTCTGTGTTGTGTTTGTTTCTGTCCATTGCCTCTCTGTGCTGTGTTTGTTACCCCTCTGTGCTGTGCTTGTGTCTGTCCATTCCAGCTCTGTGCTGAGTTTGTATCTGTTCATTCCTGCTCTGTGCCGTGTTTGTGTCTGTCAAATTCTGCTCTGTGCTGTGTTTGTGTCTGTCCATTCCGGCTCTGTGCTGTGTTTGTGTCTGTCCATTGCTGCTCTGTGCTGTGTTTGTTAACACTCGGTGCTGTGCTTGTGTCTGTCCATTCCTGCTCTGTGCTGTGTTTGTGTCTCTCCATTCCCGCTCTGTGCTGTCTTTGTGTCTGTCCATTCCTGCTCTGTGCTGGGTTTGTGTCTCTCCTTTCCCACTCTGTGCTGTGTTTGTGTCTGTCCATTCCCGCTCTGTGCTGTGTTTGTGTCTCTCCATTCCCGCTCTGTGCTGTCTTTGTGTCTGTCCATTCCTGCTCTGTGCTGGGTTTGTGTCTCTCCTTTCCCGCTCTGTGCTGTCTTTGTGTCTGTCCATTCCTGCTCTGTTCTGGGTTTGTGTCTCTCCTTTCCCACTCTGTGCTGTGTTTGTGTCTGTCAAATTCTGCTCTGTGCTGTGTTTCTGTCTGTCCAATACGGCTCTGTGCTGTGTTTGTGTCTGTCCATTGCTCCTCTGTGCTGTGTTTGTTACCACTCTGTGCTGAGTTTGTGTCTCTCCATTCCTGCTCTGTGCTGAGTTTGTGTCTCTCCATTCCCGCTCTGTGCTGTGTTTGTCTCTGTCCATTCCTGTTCTGTGCCATTTTTGTGTCTGTCAAATCCTGCTCTGTTCTGTGTTTGTGTCTATACATTCCTGGTCTGTGCTGTGTTTCTGTCTGTCCAATCCTGGTCTGTGCTGCGTTTGTTTCTGTCCACTCCAGGTCTGTGCTGTATTTGTGTCTGTCCATTCCTGCTCTGTGCTGGGTTTGTGTCTATACATTCCTGCTCTGTGATGTGCATGTGTCTGAACATTCCTGCTCTGTGGTGTGTTTGTGTCTGTCCATTGCTGCTCTGTGTTGTGTTTGTGTCTATACATTCCCGCTCTGTGCTGTGTTTGTGTCTTTCCATTGCTCCCCTGTGCCGTGTGTGTGTCTGTCCATTACTGGTCAGTGCATTGTTTGTGTGTCTCCATTCCTGCTCTGTGCTGTGTTTGTGTCTGTCCATTCCTGCTCTGTGCTGTGTTTGTGTCTGTCCATTCCTGCTCTGTGCTTTGTTTGTGTCTGTCCATTCCTGCTCTGTGCTGGGTTTGTGTCCGTCCATTGTTGCTCTGTGCTGTGTTTGTGTCTCTCCATTCCTGCTCTGTGCTGGGTTTTATCTCTCCATTCCCACTCTGTGGTGGTTTTGTGTCTGTCCATTACCGTCTGTGCATTGTTTGTGTCTCTCCATTCCTGCTCTGTGCTATGTTTCTGTCTGTACATCCCTGCTCTGTGGTGTGTTTGTGTCTGTCCAGTCCTGCTCTGTGCTATGTTTGAGAATGTCCATTGCAGCTCTGAGCTGTGGTTGTCTGTCGCCATTCCCACACGGTGCTGTGCTTGTGTCTGTCCATTCCTGCTCTGTGCTGGGTTTGTGTCTGTCCTTTGCTGCTCTGTGCTGTATTTGTGTCTGTCCTTCCTGCTCTGTGCTGTGTTTGTGTCTGTCCATTACTGCTCTGTGCTGAGTTTGTGTCTGTCGTTTGCTGCTCGGTGCTGTGTTTGTGTCTCTCCATTCCCGTTCTGTGCTGTGTTTGTCTATGTCCATTCCTGCTCTGTGCTGAGTTTGTGTCTGTCCATTCCTGCTCTGTGCTCGGTTTGTGTCTGTCCATTCCTGCTCTGTGCTGTGTTTGTGTCTGTCCATTCCTGCTCTGTGCTGTGTTTGTGTCTGTCCATTCCTGCTCTGTGCTGGGTTTGTGTTTGTCCATTGTTGCTCTGTGCTGTGTTTGTGTCTGTCCATTCCTGCTCTGTGCTTTGTTTGTGTCTGTCCATTCCTGCTCTGTGCTGGGTTTGTGTCCGTCCATTGTTGCTCTGTGCTGTGTTTGTGTCTCTCCATTCCTGCTCTGTGCTGGGTTTTATCTCTCCATTCCCACTCTGTGGTGGTTTTGTGTCTGTCCATTACCGTCTGTGCATTGTTTGTGTCTCTCCATTCCTGCTCTGTGCTATGTTTCTGTCTGTACATCCCTGCTCTGTGGTGTGTTTGTGTCTGTCCAGTCCTGCTCTGTGCTATGTTTGAGAATGTCCATTGCAGCTCTGAGCTGTGGTTGTCTGTCGCCATTCCCACACGGTGCTGTGCTTGTGTCTGTCCATTCCTGCTCTGTGCTGGGTTTGTGTCTGTCCTTTGCTGCTCTGTGCTGTATTTGTGTCTGTCCTTCCTGCTCTGTGCTGTGTTTGTGTCTGTCCATTACTGCTCTGTGCTGAGTTTGTGTCTGTCGTTTGCTGCTCGGTGCTGTGTTTGTGTCTCTCCATTCCCGTTCTGTGCTGTGTTTGTCTATGTCCATTCCTGCTCTGTGCTGAGTTTGTGTCTGTCCATTCCTGCTCTGTGCTCGGTTTGTGTCTGTCCATTCCTGCTCTGTGCTGTGTTTGTGTCTGTCCATTCCTGCTCTGTGCTGTGTTTGTGTCTGTCCATTCCTGCTCTGTGCTGGGTTTGTGTTTGTCCATTGTTGCTCTGTGCTGTGTTTGTGTCTGTCCATTCCTGCTCTGTGCTGTGTTTGTGTCTCTCCATTCCCACTCTGTGGTGGGTTTGTGTCTGTCCATTCCTGTCTGTGCATTGTTTGTGTCTCTCCATTCCTGCTCTGTGCTATGTTTCTGTCTGTACATCCCAGCTCTGTGGTGGGTTTGTGTCTGTCCATTCCTGCTCTGTGCTGTGTTTGAGAATGTCCATTCCCGCTCTGTGCTGTATTTGTGTCTGTCCATTCCTGCTCTGTGCTGTGTTTGTGTCTGTCCATTCCTGCTCTGTGCGGGGTTTGTGTCTGTCCATTGTTGCTCTGTTCTGTGTTTGTGTCTGTCCATTCCTGCTCTGTGCTGTGTTTGTGTCCCTCCATTCCCACTCTGTGGTGGGTTTGTGTCTTTCCATTCCTGTCTGTGCATTGTTTGTGTCTCTCCATTCCTGCTCTGTGCTATGTTTCTGCCTGTACATCCCTGCTCTGTGGTGGGTTTGTGTCTGTCCATTTCTGCTCTGTGCTTAGTTTGGGTCTGTCCATTCCTGCTCCGTTCTGTGTTTATGTCTGAACATTGCTGCTCTGTGCTGTGTTTGTGTCTGTCCAATGCAGCTCTGCGCTGGATTTGTGTCTCTCCATTCCCACTCTGTGCTGTGATTGTCTCTGTCCAATCCTGCTCTGTGCTGTGTTTGTGTCTATACATTCCTGGTCTGTGCTGTGTTTATGTCTGTCCAATCCTGCTCTGTTCTGTGTTCATGTCTTTCCATTCCTGTTCTGTGCTGGGTTTGTTTCTATACATTCCTGCTCTGTGCCGTGTTTGAGTCTGTACATCCCTGGTCTGTGCTGTGTTTGCGTCTGTCCATTGCTGCTCTGTGCTGTGGTTGTGTCTCTCCATTCCCACTCGATGCTGTGTTGTGTCTGTCCATTCCAGCTCTGTGCTGGGTTTGTGTCTGTCCATTGCTGCTCGGTGCTGTGTTTGTGTCTCTCCATTCCTGCTCTGTGCTGTGTTTGTCTCGTTCCATTCCTGCTCTGTGCTGTGTTTGTGTCTGTCCATTCCTGCTCTGTCCTCGGTATGTATTTGTCCATTCCTGCTCTGTGCTGGGTTTGTTTGTCTCCATTCCCACTCTGTGCTGGGTTTGTGTCTGTCCATTCCTGCTCTGTGCTGTGTTTGTGTCTGTCCATTCCTGCTCTGTGCTCGGTTTGTATTTGTCCATTCCTGCTCTGTGCTGTGTTTGTGTCTCTCCTTTCCCAATCTGTGCTGTGTTTGTGTCTCTCCATTCCCGCTCTGTGCTGTCTTTGTGTCTGTCCATTGCTGCGCGGTGCTGTGTTTCTGTCTCTCCATTCCCGCTCTGCGCTGTGTTTGTCTCTGTCCATTCCAGCTCTGCGCTGTGTTTGTGTCTGTCCATTCCTGCTCTGTGCTCAGTTTGTATTTGTCCATTCCTGCTCTGTGCTGGGTTTTATCTCTCCATTCCCACTCTGTGCTGTGTTTGTGTCTGTCCATTCCTGCTCTGTGCTGTGTTTGTGTCTGTCCATTGCTGCTCGGTGCTGTGTTTATGTATCTCCATTCCCGCTCTGTGCTGTGTTTGTCTCTGTCCATTCCTGCTCCGTGCTGTGTTTGTGTCTGTCCATTCCTGCTCTGTCCTCGGTATGTATTGGTCCTTTCCAGCTCTGTGCTGGTTTGTGTCTGTCCATTCCCGCTCTGTGCTGTGTTTGTGTCTTGCCATTCCTGCTCTGTGCTCTGTTTGTATTTGTCCATTCCTGCTCTGTGCTGTGTTTGTGTCTCTCCATTCCCACTCTGTGCTGTGTTTGTGTCTCTCCATTCCCGCTCTGTGCTGTCTTTGTGTCTGTCCATTGCAGCGCGGTGCTGTGTTTCTGTCTCTCCATTCCCACTCTGTGCTGTGTTTGTGTCTGTCCATTCCTGCTCTGTGCTGTGTTTGTGTCTGTCCATTCCTGCTCTGTGCTCGGATTGTATTTGTCCATTCCTGCTCTGTGCTGGGTTTTATCTCTCCATTCCCTCTCTGTGCTGTGTTTGTGTCTGTCCATTCCCGCTCTGTGCTTTGTTTGTGAATCTCCATTCCCTCTCTGTGCTGTCTTTGTTTCTGTCCATTCCTGCTCTGTGCTTGGATTGTGTCTCTCCATTCCCACTCTGGGCTCTGTTTGTGTCTGTCCATTCCTGCTCTGTGCTGTGTTTGTATCTGTTCATTCCTGCTATGTGTTCGGTTTGTATTTGTCGATTCCTGCTCTGTGCTGTGTTTGTGTCTCTCCATTCCAACTCTGTGCTGTGTTTGTGTCTGTCCATTCCTGCTCTGTGCTTTGTTTGTGTCTCTCCATTCCCGCTCTGTGCTGTGCTTTTGTCTGTCCATTCCTGCTCTGTGCTCGGTTTGTATTTGTCCATTCCTGCTCTGTGCTGGGTTTTATCTCTCCATTCCCACTCTGTGCTGTGTTTGTCTCTGTCCATTCCTGCTCTGTGAAATGTTTGTGTCTGTCAAATCCTGCTCTGTTCTGTGTTTGTCTCTATACATTCCTGGCCTGTGCTGTTTTTGTGTCTGTCCAATCCTGGTCTGTGCTGTGTTTTTTTCTGTCCTCTCCTGGTCTGTGCTGTGTTTGTGTCTGTCCATTCCTGCTCTGTGCTGGGTTTTTGTCTATACATGCCTGCTCTGGGCTGTGCATGAGTCTGACCATTCCTGCTCTGTGGTGTGTTTGTGTCTGTCCATTGCTGCTCTGTGCTTCGCTTGAGTCTCTCCATTCCCGCTCTGTGCTCGGTTTGTTTCTGTCCATTCCAACTCTGTGCTGTGTTTTTGTCTGTCCATTCCGGCTCTGTTCTGTGTTTGTGTCTCTCCATTCCAGCTCTGTGCTGTCTTTGTGTCTGTCCATTCCTGCTCTGTGCTGGGTTTGTGTCTCTCCATTCCCACTCTTTGCTGTGTTTATGTCTGTCCATTCCTGCTCTGTGCCGTGTTTGTGTCTGTCAAATTCTGCTCTGTGCTGTGTTTGTGTCTGTCCAATCCGGCTCTGTGCTGTGTTTGTGTCTGTCCATTGCTGCTCTGTGCTGTGTTTGTTACCACTCTGTGCTGTGCTTGTGTCTGTCCATTCCTGCTCTGTGCTGAGTTTGTGTCTCTCCATTCCTGCTCTGTGCCGTGCTTGTCTCTGTCCATTCCTGCTCTTTGCCATGTTTGTGTCTGTCAAATCCTGCTCTGTTCTGTGTTTGTGTCTGTCCAATCCTGGTCTGTGCTGCGTTTGTTTCTGTCCACTCCAGGTCTGTGCTGGGTTTGTGTCTATACATTTCTGCTCTGGGCTGTGCATGTATCTGACCATTCCTCCTCTGTGGTATGTTTGTGTCTGTCCATTGCTGCACTGTGCTTCGTTTGTGTCTCTCCATTCCCACTCTGTGCTGTGTTTGTCTCTGTCCATTCCTGCTCTGAGCTGTGTTTGTGTCTGTCCATTCCTGCTCTGTGCTCGGATTGTATTTGTCCATTCCTGCTCTGTGCTGGGTTTTATCTCTCCATTCCCTCTCTGTGCTGTGTTTGTGTCTGTCCATTCCCGCTCTGTGCTTTGTTTGTGAATCTCCATTCCCGCTCTGTGCTGTCTTTGTGTCTGTCCATTCCTGCTCTGTGCTTGGATTGTGTCTCTCCATTCCCACTCTGGGCTCTGTTTGTGTCTGTCCATTCCTGCTCTGTGCTGTGTTTGTATCTGTTCATTCCTGCTATGTGTTCGGTTTGTATTTGTCGATTCCTGCTCTGTGCTGTGTTTGTGTCTCTCCATTCCAACTCTGTGCTTTGTTTGTGTCTGTCCATTCCCGCTCTGTGCTTTGTTTGTGTCTCTCCATTCCCGCTCTGTGCTGTGTTTGCGTCTGTCCATTCCCGTTCTGTGCTGTGTTTGACTCTGTCCATTCCTGCTCTGTGCTGTGTTTGTGTCTCTCCATTCCAACTCTGTGCTTTGTTTGTGTCTGTCCATTCGGGCTCTGTTCTGTGTTTGTGTCTCTCCATTCCAGCTCTGTGCTGTCTTTGTGTCTGTCCATTCCTGCTCTGTGCTGGGTTTGTGTCTCTCCATTCCCACTCTTTGCTGTGTTTATGTCTGTCCATTCCTGCTCTGTGCCGTGTTTGTGTCTGTCAAATTCTGCTCTGTGCTGTGTTTGTGTCTGTCCAATCCGGCTCTGTGCTGTGTTTGTGTCTGTCCATTGCTGCTCTGTGCTGTGTTTGTTACCACTCTGTGCTGTGCTTGTGTCTGTCCATTCCTGCTCTGTGCTGAGTTTGTGTCTCTCCATTCCTGCTCTGTGCCGTGCTTGTCTCTGTCCATTCCTGCTCTTTGCCATGTTTGTGTCTGTCAAATCCTGCTCTGTTCTGTGTTTGTGTCTGTCCAATCCTGGTCTGTGCTGCGTTTGTTTCTGTCCACTCCAGGTCTGTGCTGGGTTTGTGTCTATACATTTCTGCTCTGGGCTGTTCATGTATCTGACCATTCCTCCTCTGTGGTATGTTTGTGTCTGTCCATTGCTGCTCTGTGCTTCGTTTGTGTCTCTCCATTCCCACTCTGTGCTGTGTTTGTCTCTGTCCATTCCTGCTCTGAGCTGTGTTTGTGTCTGTCCATTCCTGCTCTGTGCTCGGATTGTATTTGTCCATTCCTGCTCTGTGCTGGGTTTTATCTCTCCATTCCCTCTCTGTGCTGTGTTTGTGTCTGTCCATTCCCGCTCTGTGCTTTGTTTGTGAATCTCCATTCCCGCTCTGTGCTGTCTTTGTGTCTGTCCATTCCTGCTCTGTGCTTGGATTGTGTCTCTCCATTCCCACTCTGGGCTCTGTTTGTGTCTGTCCATTCCTGCTCTGTGCTGTGTTTGTATCTGTTCATTCCTGCTATGTGTTCGGTTTGTATTTGTCGATTCCTGCTCTGTGCTGTGTTTGTGTCTCTCCATTCCAACTCTGTGCTGTGTTTGTGTCTGTCCATTCCCGCTCTGTGCTTTGTTTGTGTCTCTCCATTCCCGCTCTGTGCTGTGTTTGTGTCTGTCCATTCCTGCTCTGTGCTGTCTTTGTGTCTGTCCATTCCTGCTCTGAGCTGGGTTTGTGTCTCTCCATTCCCACTCTGTGCTGAGTTTGTGTCTGTTCATTCCTCCTCTGTGCCATGTTTGTGTCTGTCCAATCCAGCTCTGTGCTGTGTTTGTGTCGGTCCATTGCTGCTCTGTGCTGTGTTTGTTA
The DNA here is from genome assembly GCF_017639515.1 of Carcharodon carcharias. Taxonomy (NCBI): domain Eukaryota; kingdom Metazoa; phylum Chordata; class Chondrichthyes; order Lamniformes; family Lamnidae; genus Carcharodon; species Carcharodon carcharias. The sequence continues at coordinate 7,728,092 of NW_024470624.1, forward strand.
CCACTCTGTGCTGTGCTTTTGTCTGTCCATTCCTGCTCTGTGCTCGGTTTGTATTTGTCCATTCCTGCTCTGTGCTGGGTTTTATCTCTCCATTCCCACTCTGTGCTGTGTTTGTCTCTGTCCATTCCTGCTCTGTGAAATGTTTGTGTCTGTCAAATCCTGCTCTGTTCTGTGTTTGTCTCTATACATTCCTGGCCTGTGCTGTTTTTGTGTCTGTCCAATCCTGGTCTGTGCTGTGTTTTTTTTCTGTCCTCTCCAGGTCTGTGCTGTGTTTGTGTCTGTCCATTCCTGCTCTGTGCTGGGTTTGTGTCTATACATTCCTGCTCTGGGCTGTGCATGAGTCTGACCATTCCTGCTCTTTGGTGTGTTTGTGTCTGTCCATTGCTGCTCTGTGCTTCGCTTGAGTCTCTCCATTCCCGCTCTGTGCTCTGTTTGTTTCTGTCCATTCCTGCTCTGTGCTGTGTTTGTGTCTGTCCATTGCTGCTCTGTGCTTCGTTTGTGTCTCTCCATTCCCGCTCTGTGCTGTGTTTGCGTCTGTCCATTCCCGTTCTGTGCTGTGTTTGACTCTGTCCATTCCTGCTCTGTGCTGTGTTTGTGTCTCTCCATTCCAACTCTGTGCTTTGTTTGTGTCTGTCCATTCGGGCTCTGTTCTGTGTTTGTGTCTCTCCATTCCAGCTCTGTGCTGTCTTTGTGTCTGTCCATTCCTGCTCTGTGCTGGGTTTGTGTCTCTCCATTCCCACTCTTTGCTGTGTTTATGTCTGTCCATTCCTGCTCTGTGCCGTGTTTGTGTCTGTCAAATTCTGCTCTGTGCTGTGTTTGTGTCTGTCCAATCCGGCTCTGTGCTGTGTTTGTGTCTGTCCATTGCTGCTCTGTGCTGTGTTTGTTACCACTCTGTGCTGTGCTTGTGTCTGTCCATTCCTGCTCTGTGCTTCGTTTGTGCCTCTCCATTCCCGCTCTGTGCTGTGTTTGTCTCTGTCCATTCCTGCTCTGTGCCATGTTTGTGCCTGTCAAATCCTGCTCTGTTCTGTGTTTGTGTCTAGACATTCCTGGTCAGTGCTGTGTTTCTGTCTGTCCAATCCTGGTCTGTGCTGCGTTTGTTTCTGTCCACTCCAGGTCTTTGCTGTGTTTGTGTCTGTCCATTCCTGCTCTGTGCTGGGTTTGTGTCTATACATTCCTGCTCTGGGCTGTGCATGTGTCTGTACATTCCTGCTCTGTGGTGTGTTTGTGTCTGTCCATTGCTGCTCTGTGTTGTGTTTGTGTCTCTCCATTCCCGCTCTGTGCTGTGTTTGTGTCTGTCCTTTGCTGCTCTGTTCTGTATTTGTGTCTTTCCTTCCTGCTCTGTGCTGTGTTTGTGTCTGTCCATTCCTGCTCTGTGCTGAGTTTGTGTCTGTCCTTTGCTGCTCGGTGCTGTGTTTGTGTCTCTCCATTCCCGTTCTGTGCTGTGTTTGTCTATGTCCATTCCTGCTCTGTGCTGAGTTTGTGTCTGTCCATTCCTGCTCTGTGCTCGGTTTGTGTCTGTCCATTCCTGCTCTGTGCTGTGTTTGTGTCTGTCCATTCCTGCTCTGTGCTGTGTTTGTGTCTGTCCATTCCTGCTCTGTGCTGGGTTTGTGTCTGTCCATTGTTGCTCTGTGCTGTGTTTGTGTCTGTCCATTCCTGCTCTGTGCTGTATTTGTGTCGCTCCATTCCCACTCTGTGGTCGGTTTGTGTCTGTCCATTCCTGTCTGTGCATTGTTTGAGTCTCTCCATTCCTGCTCTGTGCTATGTTTCTGTCTGTACATCCCTGCTCTGTGGTGGGTTTGTGTCTGTCCATTCCTGCTCTGTGCTGTGTTTGAGAATGTCCATTCCCGCTCTGTGCTGTTTTTTTTGTCTGTCCATTCCTGCTCTTTGCTGTGTTTGTCTCTGTCCATTCCTGCTCTGTGCGGGGTTTGTGTCTGTCCGTTGTTGATCTGTTCTGTGTTTGTGTCTGTCCATTCCTGCTCTGTGCTGTGTTTGTGTCCCTCCATTCCCACTCGGTGGTGTGTTTGTGTCTTTCCATTCCTGTCTGTGCATTGTCTGTGTCTCTCCATTCCTGCTCTGTGCTATGTTTCTGTCTTTACATCCCTGCTCTGTGGTGGGGTTGTGTCTGTCCGTTTCTGCTCTGTGCTTAGTTTGGGTCTGTCCATTCCTGCTCCGTTCTGTGTTTATGTCTGAACATTGCTGCTCTGTGCTGTGTTTGTGTCTGTCCATTCCTGCTCTGTCCTCGGTATGTATTTGTCCATTCCAGCTCTGTGCTGGGTTTGTGTCTCTCCATTCCCGCTCTGAGCTGTGTTTGTGAATCTCCATTCCCGCTCTGTGCTGTCTTTGTGTCTGTCCATTCCTGCTCTGTGCTGGGTTTGTGTCTCTCCATTCCCAATCTGTGCTGTGTTTGTGTCTGTCCATTCCTGCTCTGTGCTGTGTTTGTGTCTGTCCATTCCTGCTCTGTGCTCTGTTTGTATTTGTCCATTCCTGCTCTGTGCTGTGTTTGTGTCTCTCCATTCCCACTCTGTGCTGTGTTTGTGTCTCTCCATTCCCGCTCTGTGCTGTCTTTGTGTCTGTCCATTGCTGTGCGGTGCTGTGTTTCTGTCTCTCCATTCCTGCTCTGTGCTGTGTTTGTCTCTGTCCATTCCTGCTCTGTGCTGTGTTTGTGTCTGTCCATTCCTGCCCTGTGCTCGGTTTGTATTTGTCCATTCCTTCTCTGTGCGGGGTTTTATCTCTCCATTCCCACTCTGTGCTGTGTTTTTGTCTGTCCATTCCCGCTCTGTGCTGTGTTTGTGAATCTCCATTCCCGCTCTGTGCTGTCTTTGTGTCTGTCCATTCCTGCTCTGTGCTTGGATTGTGTCTCTCCATTCCCACTCTGTGCTCTGTTTGTGTCTGTCCATTCCTGCTCTGTGCTGTGTTTGTATCTGTTCATTCCTGCTCTGTGTTCGGTTTGTATTTGTCGATTCCTGCTCTGTGCTGTGTTTGTGTCTCTCCATTCCAACTCTGTGCTGTGTTTGTGTCTGTCCATTCCCGCTCTGTGCTGTGTTTGTGTCTCTCCATTCCCGCTCTGTGCTGTCTTTGTGTCTGTCCATTCCTGCTCTGTGCTGGGTTTGTGTCTCTCCATTCCCACTCTGTGCTGAGTTTGTGTCTGTTCATTCCAGCTCTGTGCTGTGTTTGTGTCTGTCCAATCCAGCTCTGTGCTGGGTTTGTGTCTCTCCATTCCCGCTCTGTGCAGTGTTTGTCTCTGGCCATTTCTGCTCTGTGCTGTGTTTGTGTCTGTCCAAGCCAGGTCTGTGCTGGGTTTGTGTCTCTCCATTCCCGCTCTGTGCTGTGTTTTTCTCTGGCCATTCCTGCTCTGTGAAATGTTTGTGTCTGTCAAATCCTGCTCTGTTCTGTCTTTGTGTCTATACATTCCTGGTCTGTGCTGTTTTTGTGTCTGTCCAATCCTGGTCTGTGCTGTGTTTGGTTCTGTCCACTCCAGGTCTGTGCTGTGTTTGTGTCTGTCCATTCCTGCTCTGTGCTGGGTTTGTGTCTATACATTCCTGCTCTGGGCTGTGCATGAGTCTGACCATTCCTGCTCTGTGGTGTGTTTGTGTCTGTCCTTTGCTGCTCTGTGCTTCGTTTGTTTCTCTCCATTCCGGCTCTGTGCTGGGTTTGTGTCTCTCCATTCCCGCTCTGTGCTGTGTTTGTCTCTGTCCATTCCTGCTCTGTGCCATGTTTGTGTCTGTCAAATCCTGCTTTGTTCTGTGTTTGTGTCTATACATTCCTGGTCTGTGCTTTGTTTGTGTCTGTCCATTCCTGCTCTGTGCTGGGTTTGTGTCTATACATTCCTGCTCTGGGCTTTGCATGTTTCTGAACATTCCTGCTCTGTGCTGTGTTTGTGTCTGTCCATTCCGGCTCTGTGCTTCGCTTGTGTCTCTCCATTCCCGCTCTGTGCTCGGTTTGTGTCTGTCCATTCCTGCTCTGTGCTGTGTTTGTGTCTGTCCATTGCTGCTCTGTGCTTCGTTTGTGTCTCTCCATTCCCGCTCTGTGCTGTGTTTGCGTCTGTCCATTCCCGTTCTGTGCTGTGTTTGACTCTGTCCATTCCTGCTCTGTGCTGTGTTTGTGTCTCTCCATTCCAACTCTGTGCTGTGTTTGTGTCTGTCCATTCGGGCTCTGTTCTGTGTTTGTGTCTCTCCATTCCAGCTCTGTGCTGTCTTTGTGTCTGTCCATTCCTGCTCTGTGCTGGGTTTGTGTCTCTCCATTCCCACTCTTTGCTGTGTTTGTGTCTGTCCATTCCTGTTCTGTGCCGTGTTTGTGTCTGTCAAATTCTGCTCTGTGCTGTGTTTGTGTCTGTCCAATCCGGCTCTGTGCTGTGTTTGTGTCTGTCCATTGCTGCTCTGTGCTGTGTTTGTTACCACTCTGTGCTGTGCTTGTGTCTGTCCATTCCTGCTCTGTGCTGAGTTTGTGTCTCTCCTTTCCTGCTCTGTGCTGCGTTTGTCTCTGTCCATTCCTGCTCTGTGCCATGTTTGTGTCTGTCAAATCCTGCTCTGTTCTGTGTTTGTGTCTGTCCAATCCTGGTCTGTGCTGCATTTTTTTCTGTCCACTCCAGGTCTGTGCTGGGTTTGTGTCCATACATTCCTGCTCTGGGCTGTGCATGTGTTTGACCATTCCTGCTCTGTGGTGTGTTTGTGTCTGTCCATTGCTGCTCTGTGCGTCGTTTGTGTCTCTCCATTCCTGCTCTGTGCTGTGTTTGTATCTGTCCATTCCTGCTCTGTGCCATGTTTGTGTCTGTCAAATCCTGCTCTGTTCTGTGTTTGTGTCTATACATTCCTGGTCAGTGCTGTGTTTCTGTCTGTCCAATCCTGGTCTGTGCTGCGTTTGTTTCTGTCCACTCCAGGTCTGTGCTGTGTTTGTGTCTGTCCATTCCTGCTCTGTGCTGGGTTTGTGTCTATACATTCCTGCTCTGGGCTGTGCATGTGTCTGTACATTCCTGCTCTGTGCTGTGTTTGTGTCTGTCCATTGCTGCTCTGTGCTGTATTTGTGTCTGTCCTTCCTGCTCTGTGCTGTGTTTGTGTCTGTCCATTCCTGCTCTGTGCTGAATTTGTGTCTGTCCTTTGCTGCTCGGTGCTGTGTTTGTGTCTCTCCATTCCCATTCTGTGCTGTGTTTGTCTATGTCCATTCCTGCTCTGTGCTGAGTTTGTGTCTGTCCATTCCTGCTCTGTGCTCGGTTTGTGTCTGTCCATTCCTGCTCTGTGCTGTGTTTGTGTCTGTCCATTCCTGCTCTGTGCTGTGTTTGTGTCTGTCCATTCCTGCTCTGTGCTGGGTTTGTGTCAGTCCATTCCTGCTCTGTGCTGTGTTTGTGTCTGTCCATTCCTGCTCTGTGCTGTGTTTGTGTCCCTCCATTCCCACTCTGTGGTGGGTTTGTGTCTTTCCATTCCTGTCTGTGCATTGTTTGAGTCTCTCCATTCCTGCTCTGTGCTATGTTTCTGTCTGTACATCCCTGCTCTGTGGTGGGTTTGTGTCTGTCCATTTCTGCTCTGTGCTTAGTTTGGGTCGGTCCATTCCTGCTCCGTTCTGTGTTTATGTCTGAACATTGCTTCTCTGTGCTGTGTTTGTGTCTGTCCAATGCAGCTCTGCGCTGGATTTGTGTCTCTCCATTCCCACTCTGTGCTGTGTTTGTCTCTGACCAATCCTGCTCTGTTCTGTGTTCATGTCTGTCCATTCCTGTTCTGTGCTGGGTTTGTTTCTATACATTCCTGCTCTGTGCCGTGTTTGAGTCTGTACATCCCTGGTCTGTGCTGTGTTTGTGTCTGTCCATTGCTGCTCTGTGCTGTGGTTGTGTCTCTCCATTCCCACTCGATGCTGTGTTGTGTCTGTCCATTCCAGCTCTGTGCTGGGTTTGTGTCTGTCCATTGCTGCTCGGTGCTGTGTTTGTGTCTCTCCATTCCTGCTCTGTGCTGTGTTTGTCTCGTTCCATTCCTGCTCTGTGCTGTGTTTGTGTCTGTCCATTCCTGCTATGTCCTCGGTATGTATTTGTCCATTCCTGCTCTGTGCTGGGTTTGTGTCTCTCCATTCCCGCTCTGTGCTGTTTTTGTGAATCTCCATTCCCGCTCTGTGCTGTCTTTGTGTCTGTCCATTCCTGCTCTGTGCTGGGTTTGTGTCTCTCCATTCCCACTCTGTGCTGGGTTTGTGTCTGTCCATTCCTGCTCTGTGCTGTGTTTGTGTCTGTCCATTCCTGCTCTGTGCTGGGTTTGTATCTGTCCATTCCTGCTCTATGCTGTGTTTGTGTCTGTCTATTCCTGCTCTATGCTGTGCTTGTGTCTGTCCATTCCTGCTCTGTGCTATGGTTGTGCCTGTCTCTTCCTGCTCTGTGCTGTGTTTGTTTCTGTACATTCCTGCTCTGTGCTTTGTTTGTGTCTGTCCATTCCTGCTCTTTGCTGTGTTTGTGTCAGTCCATTCCTGCTCTGTGCTGTGTTTGTGTCAGTCCATTCCTGCTCTGTGCTGTGTTTGTGTCTGTCCATTCCTGCTCTGTGCTGTGTTTGTGTCTGTCCATTCCTGCTCTGTGCTGTGTTTGTGTCTGTCCATTCCTGCTCTATGCTGTGTTTGTGTCTATCCATTCCTGCTCTGTGCTCGGTTTCTATCTGTCCATTCCTGCACTGTTCTGTGTTTGTATCTGTCCATTCCTGCCCTGTTCTGTGTTTGTATCTGTCCATTCCTGCTCTGTTCTGTGTTTGTATCTGTCCATTCCTGCCCTGTTATGTGTTTGTAAATGTCCATTCCTGCTCTGTGTTGGGTTTTTTTCTGTCCATTCCTGCCCTGTTATGTGTTTGTATCTGTCCATTCCTGCTCTTTGCTCGGTTTGTATCTGTCCTTTCCTGCTCTGTGCTGGCTTTGTGTCTGTCCATTCCTGCTCTGTGCTGTGTTTGTATCTGTCCATTCCTGCTCTTTGCTGGCTTTGTATCTGTCCTTTCCTGCTCTGTGCTGGCTTTGTGTCTGTCCATTCCTGCTCTGTTCTTTGTTTGTGTCTGTCCATTCCTGCTCTGTTGTGTTTATGTCTGTACATTCCTGCTCTGTGCTGGGTTTGTTTCTGTCCATTCCTGCTCTCTGCTGTGTTTGTGTCTGTCCATTTCTCCTCTGTACTGGGTTTGTATCTCTCCTTTCCTGCTCTATGCTCGGTTTTTATCAGTCCATTCCTTCTCTGATCTGTGTGTGTGTCTCTCCATTCTTGCTCTGTGCTTTGTTTGTGTCTGTCCATTCCTTCTCTGTGCTGTGTTTGTGTCTGTCCATTCTTGCTCTATGCTGTGTTTGTGTCTCTCCATTCCTGCTCTGTGCTCGGTTTCTATCTGTCCATTCCTTCTCTGTGCTGTGTTTGTGCCTTTCCATTCCTGCTCTGTTCTGTGTTTGTTTCTGTCCATTCCTGCTCTGTGCTCGGTTTGTGTCTGTCCATTCCTGCTCTGTGCTGAGTTTGTACCTGGCATTCCTACTCTGTGCTGTTTGTGCCTGTCTATTCCTGCTCTGTGCTGTGTTTGTTTCTGTACATTCCTGCTCTGTTCTGTGTTTGTGTCTGTCCATTCCTGCTCTGCGCTATGTTTGTGTCTTTACTTTCCTGCTCTGTGCTGTGTTTGTGTCTGTCCATTCCTGCTCCGTTCTGTGTTTGTATTTGTCCATTCCTTCTCTGTTCTGTGTTTGTATCTGTCCATTCCTTCTCTTTGCTGGGTTTGTGTCTGTCCATTCCTGCTCTGTTGTGTTTGTGTCTGTCCATTCCTGCTGTTTTCTGTGTTTGTGTCTGTCCATTCCTTCTCTGTGCTGTGTTTGTGTCTGTCCATTCCTGTTCTGTGCTGTGTTTGTGTCTATCCATTCCTGCTCTGTGCTCGGTTTCTATCTGTCCATTCCTGCTCTGTGCTGTGTTTGTGTCTCTCCATTCCTGCTCTGTGCTCGGTTTCTATCTGTCCATTCCTGCTCTGTTCTGTGTTTGTATCTGTCCATTCCTGCTCTATGCTGTGTTTGTGTCTGTCTATTCCTGCTCTATGCTGTGTTTGTGTCTGTCCATTCCTGCTCTGTGCTATGGTTGTGCCTGTCTATTCCTGCTCTGTGCTGTGTTTCTTTCTGTACATTCCTGCTCTGTGCTGTGTTTGTATCTGTCCATTCCTGCTCTGTGCTGTGTTTGAGTCTGTCCATTCCTTCACTGCTGTGTTTATGTCTGTCCATTCCTGCTCTGTGCTGTGTTTGTGTCAGTCCATTCCTTCTCTGTGCTGTGTTTGTGTCTGTCCATTCCTGCTCTGTGCTGTGTTTGAGTCTGTCCATTCCTTCACTGCTGTGTTTGTGTCTGTCCATTCCTGCTCTGTGCTGTGTTTGTGTCAGTCCATTCCTGCTCTGTGCTGTGTTTGTGTCTGTCCATTCCTTCTCTGTGCTGTGTTTGTGTCTGTCCATTCCTGCTCTGTGCTGTGTTTGTGTCTGTCCATTCCTGTTCTGTGCTGAGTTTGTGTCAGTCCATTCCTGCTCTGTGCTGTGTTTGTGTCTGTCCATTCCTTCTCTGTGCTGTGTTTGTGTCTGTCCATTCCTGCTCTGTGCTGTGTTTGTTTCTGTACATTCCTGCTCTGTGCTGGCTTTGTGTCTGTCCATTCCTGCTCTGTTCTGTGTTTGTATCTGTCCATTCCTGCTCTTTGCTGGGTTTGTATCTTTCCTTTCCTGCTCTGTGCTGGCTTTGTTTCTGTCCATTCCTGCTCTGTTCTTTGTTTGTGTCTGTCCATTCCTGCTCTGTTGTGTTTGTGTCTGTCCATTCCTGCTCTGTTCTGTGTTTGTATCTGTCCATTCCTGCTCTGTGATGGGTTTCTGCTTGTCCATTCCTGCTCTGTGTTGTGTTTATGTCTGTACATTTCTCCTCTGTGCTGAGTTTGTGTCTCTCCTTTCCTGCTCTGTGCTGTGTTTGTGTCTGTCCATTTCTCCTCTGTACTGGGTTTGTATCTCTCCTTTCCTGCTCTATGCTCGGTTTGTATCAGTCCATTCCTGCTCTGATCTGTGTTTGTGTCTCTCCATTCTTGCTCTGTGCTTTGTTTGTGTCTGTCCATTCCTTCTCTGTGCTGTGTTTGTGTCTGTCCATTCCTTCTCTGTGCTGTGTTTGTATCTGTCCATTCCTTCTCTGTTCTGTGTTTGTATCTGTCCATTCCTGCTCTTTGCTGGGTTTGTATCTGTCCTTTCCTGCTCTGTGCTGGGTTTGTGTCTGTCCATTCCTGCTCTGTTCTTTGTTTGTGTCTGTCCATTCCTGCTCTGTTCTGTGTTTGTATCTGTCCATTCCTGCTCTTTGCTGGGTTTGTATCTGTCCTTTCCTGCTCTGTGCTGGGTTTGTGTCTGTCCATTCCTGCTCTGTTCTTTGTTTGTGTATGTCCATTCCTGCTCTGTTGTGTTTGTGTCTGTCCATTCCTGCTCTGTGCTTTGTTTGTGTCTGTCCATTCCTTCTCTGTGCTGTGTTTGTGTATGTCCATTCCTGCTCTGTGCTGTGTTTGTGTCTATCCATTCCTGCTCTGTGCTCGGTTTCTATCTGTCCATTCCTTCTCTGTGCTGTGTTTGTGTCTGTCCATTCCTGCTCTGTGCTGGGTTTGTATCTGTCCATTCCTGCTCTGTGCTGTGTTTGTGTCTGTCTATTCCTGCTCTATGCTGTGTTTGTGTCTGTCCATTCCTGCTCTGTGCTATGGTTGTGCCTTTCTATTCCTGCTCTGTGCTGTGTTTGTGTCTGTCCATTCCTTCTCTGTGCTGTGTTTGTGTCTGTCCATTCCTTCTCTGTGCTGTGTTTGTGTCAGTCCTTTCCTGCTCTGTGCTGGCTTTGTGTCTGTCCATTCCTGCTCTGTTCTGTGTTTGTATCTGTCCATTCCTGCTCTTTGCTGGGTTTGTATCTTTCCTTTCCTGCTCTGTGCTGGCTTTGTTTCTGTCCATTCCTGCTCTGTTCTTTGTTTGTGTCTGTCCATTCCTGCTCTGTTGTGTTTGTGTCTGTCCATTCCTGCTCTGTTCTGTGTTTGTATCTGTCCATTCCTGCTCTGTGATGGGTTTCTGCTTGTCCATTCCTGCTCTGTGTTGTGTTTATGTCTGTACATTTCTCCTCTGTGCTGAGTTTGTGTCTCTCCTTTCTTGCTCTGTGCTGTGTTTGTGTCTGTCCATTTCTCCTATGTACTGGGTTTGTATCTCTCCTTTCCTGCTCTGTGCTCGGTTTGTATCAGTCCATTCCTGCTCTGATCTGTGTTTGTGTCTCTCCATTCTTGCTCTGTGCTTTGTTTGTGTCTGTCCATTCCTTCTCTGTGCTGTGTTTGTGTCTGTCCATTCCTTCTCTGTGCTGTGTTTGTATCTGTCCATTCCTTCTCTGTTCTGTGTTTGTATCTGTCCATTCCTGCTCTTTGCTGGGTTTGTATCTGTCCTTTCCTGCTCTGTGCTGGGTTTGTGTCTGTCCATTCCTGCTCTGTTCTTTGTTTGTGTCTGTCCATTCCTGCTCTGTTCTGTGTTTGTATCTGTCCATTCCTGCTCTTTGCTGGGTTTGTATCTGTCCTTTCCTGCTCTGTGCTGGGTTTGTGTCTGTCCATTCCTGCTCTGTTCTTTGTTTGTGTCTGTCCATTCCTGCTCTGTTGTGTTTGTGTCTGTCCATTCCTGCTCTGTGCTTTGTTTGTGTCTGTCCATTCCTTCTCTGTGCTGTGTTTGTGTATGTCCATTCCTGCTCTGTGCTGTGTTTGTGTCTATCCATTCCTGCTCTGTGCTCGGTTTCTATCTGTCCATTCCTTCTCTGTGCTGTGTTTGTGTCTGTCCATTCCTGCTCTGTGCTGTGTTTGTATCTGTCCATTCCTGCTCTGTGCTGTGTTTGTGTCTGTCTATTCCTGCTCTATGCTGTGTTTGTGTCTGTCCATTCCTGCTCTGTGCTATGGTTGTGCCTTTCTATTCCTGCTCTGTGCTGTGTTTGTTTCTGTACATTCCTGCTCTGTGCTGTGTTTGTGTCTGTACATTCCTGCTCTGTGCTGTGTTTGTGTCAGCCCATTCCTGCTCTGTGCTGTGTTTGTGTCCGCCCATTCCTTCTCTGTGCTGAGTTTGTATTTGTCCATTCCTGCTCTGTGCTGAGTTTGTATCTGGCATTCCTGCTCTGTGCTCACTATGTGTCTGTCCATTCCTTCTCTCTGCTGTGTTTGTGTCTGTCCATTCCTGCTCTGTGCTCTGTTTGTGCCTGTCTATTCCTGCTCTGTGCTGTGTTTGTGCCTGTCTATTCCTGCTCTGTGCTGTTTTTGTGTCTTTGCGTTCCTGCTCTGTTCTGTGTTTGTGTCTGTCCATTCCTGCTCTGCGCTATGTTTGTGTATTTTCTTTCCTGTTTTGTGCTGTGTTTCTGTCTATCCATTCCTGCTCTGCACTATGTTTGTGTCTATCCATTCCTGCTCTGTGCTCGGTTTGTGTCTGTCCATTCCTGCTCTGTGCTGGGTTTGTGTCTGTCCATTCCTGCTCTGTGCTGGGTTTGTTTCTGTCCATTCCTGCTCTGTGCTGTGTTTGTGTCTGCACATTCGTGCTCTGCACTGTGCTTGTGTCTGTCCATTCCTGCTCCGTGCAGTGTTTGTGTCTGTCCATTCCTGCTCTGTGCTGTGTTTGTGTCTGCCCATTCCTGCTCTGTGCTGTGTTTGTGTCCGCCCATTCCTTCTCTGTGTTGAGTTTGTATTTGTCCATTCCTGCTCTGTGCTGAGTTTGTTTCTGGCATTCCTGCTCTGTGCTCGCTTTGTTTCTGTCCATTCCTGCTCTGTGCTGTGTTTATGTCTGTCCATTCCTGCTCTGTGCTGAGTTTGTATCTGGCATTCCTGCTCTGTGCTCGCTTTGTTTCTGTCCATTCCTGCTCTGTGCTGTGTTTATGTCTGTCCATTCCTGCTCTGTGCTATGTTTGTGCCTGTCTATTCCTGCTCTGTGCTGTGTTTGTTTCTGTACATTCCTGCTCTGTTCTGTGTTTGTGTCTGTCCATTCCTGCTCTGCGTTATGTTTGTGTCTTTACTTTCCTGCTCTGTGCTGTGTTTCTGTCTGTCCATTCCTGCTCTGTGTTGTGTTTATGTCTGTACATTTCTCCTCTGTGCTGTGTTTGTGTCTGTCCATTTCTCCTCTGTGCTGAGTTTGTGTCTCTCCTTTCCTGCTGTGTGCTGTGTTTGTGTCTGTCCATTCCTGCTCTTTGCTGGGTTTGTATCTGTCCTTTTCTGCTCTGTGCTGGGTTTGTGTCTGTCCATTCCTGCTCTGTTCTTTGTTTGTGTCTGTCCATTCCTGCTCTGTTCTGTGTTTGTATCTGTCCATTCCTGCTCTTTGCTGGGTTTGTATCTGTCCTTTCCTGCTCTGTGCTGGGTTTGTGTCTGTCCATTCCTGCTCTGTTCTTTGTTTGTGTCTGTCCATTCCTGCTCTGTTGTGTTTGTGTCTGTCCATTCCTGCTCTGTGCTTTGTTTGTGTCTGTCCATTCCTTCTCTGTGCTGTGTTTGTGTATGTCCATTCCTGCTCTGTGCTGTGTTTGTGTCTATCCATTCCTGCTCTGTGCTCGGTTTCTATCTGTCCATTCCTTCTCTGTGCTGTGTTTGTGTCTGTCCATTCCTGCTCTGTGCTGTGTTTGTATCTGTCCATTGCTGCTCTGTGCTGTGTTTGTGTCTGTCTATTCCTGCTCTATGCTGTGTTTGTGTCTGTCCATTCCTGCTCTGTGCTATGGTTGTGCCTTTCTATTCCTGCTCTGTGCTGTGTTTGTTTCTGTACATTCCTGCTCTGTGCTGTGTTTGTGTCTGTACATTCCTGCTCTGTGCTGTGTTTGTGTCAGCCCATTCCTGCTCTGTGCTGTGTTTGTGTCCGCCCATTCCTTCTCTGTGCTGAGTTTGTATTTGTCCATTCCTGCTCTGTGCTGAGTTTGTATCTGGCATTCCTGCTCTGTGCTCACTATGTGTCTGTCCATACCTTCTCTCTGCTGTGTTTGTGTCTGTCCATTCCTGCTCTGTGCTCTGTTTGTGCCTGTCTATTCCTGCTCTGTGCTGTGTTTGTGCCTGTCTATTCCTGCTCTGTGCTGTTTTTGTGTCTTTGCGTTCCTGCTCTGTTCTGTGTTTGTGTCTGTCCATTCCTGCTCTGCGCTATGTTTGTGTCTTTTCTTTCCTGTTTTGTGCTGTGTTTCTGTCTATCCATTCCTGCTCTGCACTATGTTTGTGTCTATCCATTCCTGCTCTGTGCTCGGTTTGTGTCTGTCCATTCCTGCTCTGTGCTGGGTTTGTGTCTGTCCATTCCTGCTCTGTGCTGGGTTTGTTTCTGTCCATTCCTGCTCTGTGCTGTGTTTGTGTCTGCACATTCTTGCTCTGCACTGTGCTTGTGTCTGTCCATTCCTGCTCCGTGCAGGGTTTGTGTCTGTCCATTCCTGCTCTGTGCTGTGTTTGTGTCTGCCCATTCCTGCTCTGTGCTGTGTTTGTGTCCGCCCATTCCTTCTCTGTGTTGAGTTTGTATTTGTCCATTCCTGCTCTGTGCTGAGTTTGTATCTGGCATTCCTGCTCTGTGCTCGCTTTGTTTCTGTCCATTCCTGCTCTGTGCTGTGTTTATGTCTGTCCATTCCTGCTCTGTGCTGAGTTTGTATCTGGCATTCCTGCTCTGTGCTCGCTTTGTTTCTGTCCATTCCTGCTCTGTGCTGTGTTTATGTCTGTCCATTCCTGCTCTGTGCTATGTTTGTGCCTGTCTATTCCTGCTCTGTGCTGTGTTTGTTTCTGTCCATTCCTGCTCTGCGTTATGTTTGTGTCTTTACTTTCCTGCTCTGTGCTGTGTTTCTGTCTGTCCATTCCTGCTCTGTGTTGTGTTTATGTCTGTACATTTCTCCTCTGTGCTGTGTTTGTGTCTGTCCATTTCTCCTCTGTGCTGAGTTTGTGTCTCTCCTTTCCTGCTGTGTGCTGTGTTTGTGTCTGTCCATTTCTCCTCTGTACTGGGTTTGTATCTCTCCTTTCCTGCTCTATGCTCGGTTTGTATCAGTCCATTCCTGCTCTGTTCTGTGTTTGTGTCTGTCCATTCCTGCTCTTTGCTTGGTTTGTGTCTCTCCATTCCTGCTCTGTGCTGTGTTTGTATCTGTCCATTCCTGCTCTGTGCTGTGTTTGTGTCTGTCCATTCTTGCTCTATGCTGTGTTTGTGTCTCTCCATTCCTGCTCTGTTCTGTGTTTGTATCTGTCCATTCCTGCTCTGTTCTGTTTTTGTATCTGTCCATTCCTGTTCTGTGCTCGGTTTCTATCTGTCCATTTCTGCTCTGTGCTGTGTTTGTGTCTGTCCATTCCTGCTCTGTTCTGTGTTTGTATCTGTCCATTCCTGCTCTGTTCTGTGTTTGTATCTGTCCATTACTGCTCTTTGCTGGGTTTGTATCTGTCCTTTCCTGCTCTGTGATGGGTTTGTGTCTCTCCATTCCTGCTCTGTGCTGTGTTTGTATCTGTCCATTCCTGCTCTGTTCTGTGTTTGTATCTGTCCATTCCTGCTCTTTGCTAGGTTTGTGTCTGTCCATTCCTGCTCTGTTGTGTGTTTGTATCTGTCCATTACTGCTCTTTGCTGGGTTTGTATCTGTCCTTTCCTGCTCTGTGATGGATTTGTGTCTCTCCATTCCTGCTCTGTGCTGTGTTTGTATCTGTCCATTCCTGCTCTGTTCTGTGTTTGTATCTGTCCATTCCTGCTCTTTGCTGGGTTTGTGTCTGTCCATTCCTGCTCTGTTGTGTTTGTGTCTGTCCATTCCTGCTCTTTTCTGTGTTTGTATCCGTCCATTCCTGCTCCGTGCTGGGTTTGTGTCTATCCATTCCTGCTCTGTGCTCGGTTTCTATCTGTCCATTCCTTCCCTGTGCTGTGTTTGTGTCTGTCCATTCCTGCACTGTTCTGTCTTTGTATCTGTCCATTCCTGCTCTGTGCTGGGTTTGTATCTGTCCATTCCTGCTCTGTGCTGTGTTTGTGTCTGTCCATTCCTTCTCTGTGCTGTGTTTGTGTCTGTCCATTCCTGCTCTGTGCTGTGTTTGTGTCTGTACATTCCTGCTCTGTGCTCTGTTTGTGTCTGCCCATTCCTGCTATGTGCTGTGTTTGTGTCCGCCCATTCCTTCTCTGTGCTGAGTTTGTATTTGTCCATTCCTGCTCTGTGCTGAGTTTGTATCTGGCATTCCTGCTTTGTGCTCACTTTGTGTCTGTCCATTCCTTCTCTGTGCTGTGTTTGTGTCAGTCCATTCCTGCTCTGTGCTGTGTTTGTGTCTGTCCATTCCTGCTCTATGCTGTGTTTGTGTCTATCCATTCCTGCTCTGTGCTTTGTTTGTGTCTGTCCATTCCTGCTCTATGCTGTGTTTGTGTCTGTCCATTCCTGCTCTGTGCTGTGTTTGTATCTGTCCATTCCTGCTCTGTGCTGTGTTTGTGCCTGTCTATTCCTGCTCTGTGCTGTGTTTGTGCCTGTCTATTCCTTCTCTGTGCTATGTTTGTGCCTGTCCATTCCTGCTCTTTGCTGGGTTTGTATCTGTCCTTTTCTGCTCTGTGCTGGGTTTGTGTCTGTCCATTCCTGCTCTGTTCTTTGTTTGTGTCTGTCCATTCCTGCTCTGTTCTGTGTTTGTATCTGTCCATTCCTGCTCTTTGCTGGGTTTGTATCTGTCCTTTCCTGCTCTGTGCTGGGTTTGTGTCTGTCCATTCCTGCTCTGTTCTTTGTTTGTGTCTGTCCATTCCTGCTCTGTTGTGTTTGTGTCTGTCCATTCCTGCTCTGTGCTTTGTTTGTGTCTGTCCATTCCTTCTCTGTGCTGTGTTTGTGTATGTCCATTCCTGCTCTGTGCTGTGTTTGTGTCTATCCATTCCTGCTCTGTGCTCGGTTTCTATCTGTCCATTCCTTCTCTGTGCTGTGTTTGTGTCTGTCCATTCCTGCTCTGTGCTGTGTTTGTATCTGTCCATTGCTGCTCTGTGCTGTGTTTGTGTCTGTCTATTCCTGCTCTATGCTGTGTTTGTGTCTGTCCATTCCTGCTCTGTGCTATGGTTGTGCCTTTCTATTCCTGCTCTGTGCTGTGTTTGTTTCTGTACATTCCTGCTCTGTGCTGTGTTTGTGTCTGTACATTCCTGCTCTGTGCTGTGTTTGTGTCAGCCCATTCCTGCTCTGTGCTGTGTTTGTGTCCGCCCATTCCTTCTCTGTGCTGAGTTTGTATTTGTCCATTCCTGCTCTGTGCTGAGTTTGTATCTGGCATTCCTGCTCTGTGCTCACTATGTGTCTGTCCATTCCTTCTCTCTGCTGTGTTTGTGTCTGTCCATTCCTGCTCTGTGCTCTGTTTGTGCCTGTCTATTCCTGCTCTGTGCTGTGTTTGTGCCTGTCTATTCCTGCTCTGTGCTGTTTTTGTGTCTTTGCGTTCCTGCTCTGTTCTGTGTTTGTGTCTGTCCATTCCTGCTCTGCGCTATGTTTGTGTCTTTTCTTTCCTGTTTTGTGCTGTGTTTCTGTCTATCCATTCCTGCTCTGCACTATGTTTGTGTCTATCCATTCCTGCTCTGTGCTCGGTTTGTGTCTGTCCATTCCTGCTCTGTGCTGGGTTTGTGTCTGTCCATTCCTGCTCTGTGCTGGGTTTGTTTCTGTCCATTCCTGCTCTGTGCTGTGTTTGTGTCTGCACATTCTTGCTCTGCACTGTGCTTGTGTCTGTCCATTCCTGCTCCGTGCAGGGTTTGTGTCTGTCCATTCCTGCTCTGTGCTGTGTTTGTGTCTGCCCATTCCTGCTCTGTGCTGTGTTTGTGTCCGCCCATTCCTTCTCTGTGTTGAGTTTGTATTTGTCCATTCCTGCTCTGTGCTGAGTTTGTATCTGGCATTCCTGCTCTGTGCTCGCTTTGTTTCTGTCCATTCCTGCTCTGTGCTGTGTTTATGTCTGTCCATTCCTGCTCTGTGCTGAGTTTGTATCTGGCATTCCTGCTCTGTGCTCGCTTTGTTTCTGTCCATTCCTGCTCTGTGCTGTGTTTATGTCTGTCCATTCCTGCTCTGTGCTATGTTTGTGCCTGTCTATTCCTGCTCTGTGCTGTGTTTGTTTCTGTCCATTCCTGCTCTGCGTTATGTTTGTGTCTTTACTTTCCTGCTCTGTGCTGTGTTTCTGTCTGTCCATTCCTGCTCTGTGTTGTGTTTATGTCTGTACATTTCTCCTCTGTGCTGTGTTTGTGTCTGTCCATTTCTCCTCTGTGCTGAGTTTGTGTCTCTCCTTTCCTGCTGTGTGCTGTGTTTGTGTCTGTCCATTTCTCCTCTGTACTGGGTTTGTATCTCTCCTTTCCTGCTCTATGCTCGGTTTGTATCAGTCCATTCCTGCTCTGTTCTGTGTTTGTGTCTGTCCATTCCTGCTCTTTGCTTGGTTTGTGTCTCTCCATTCCTGCTCTGTGCTGTGTTTGTATCTGTCCATTCCTGCTCTGTGCTGTGTTTGTGTCTGTCCATTCTTGCTCTATGCTGTGTTTGTGTCTCTCCATTCCTGCTCTGTTCTGTGTTTGTATCTGTCCATTCCTGCTCTGTTCTGTTTTTGTATCTGTCCATTCCTGTTCTGTGCTCGGTTTCTATCTGTCCATTTCTGCTCTGTGCTGTGTTTGTGTCTGTCCATTCCTGCTCTGTTCTGTGTTTGTATCTGTCCATTCCTGCTCTGTTCTGTGTTTGTATCTGTCCATTACTGCTCTTTGCTGGGTTTGTATCTGTCCTTTCCTGCTCTGTGATGGGTTTGTGTCTCTCCATTCCTGCTCTGTGCTGTGTTTGTATCTGTCCATTCCTGCTCTGTTCTGTGTTTGTATCTGTCCATTCCTGCTCTTTGCTAGGTTTGTGTCTGTCCATTCCTGCTCTGTTGTGTGTTTGTATCTGTCCATTACTGCTCTTTGCTGGGTTTGTATCTGTCCTTTCCTGCTCTGTGATGGATTTGTGTCTCTCCATTCCTGCTCTGTGCTGTGTTTGTATCTGTCCATTCCTGCTCTGTTCTGTGTTTGTATCTGTCCATTCCTGCTCTTTGCTGGGTTTGTGTCTGTCCATTCCTGCTCTGTTGTGTTTGTGTCTGTCCATTCCTGCTCTTTTCTGTGTTTGTATCCGTCCATTCCTGCTCCGTGCTGGGTTTGTGTCTATCCATTCCTGCTCTGTGCTCGGTTTCTATCTGTCCATTCCTTCCCTGTGCTGTGTTTGTGTCTGTCCATTCCTGCACTGTTCTGTCTTTGTATCTGTCCATTCCTGCTCTGTGCTGGGTTTGTATCTGTCCATTCCTGCTCTGTGCTGTGTTTGTGTCTGTCCATTCCTTCTCTGTGCTGTGTTTGTGTCTGTCCATTCCTGCTCTGTGCTGTGTTTGTGTCTGTACATTCCTGCTCTGTGCTCTGTTTGTGTCTGCCCATTCCTGCTATGTGCTGTGTTTGTGTCCGCCCATTCCTTCTCTGTGCTGAGTTTGTATTTGTCCATTCCTGCTCTGTGCTGAGTTTGTATCTGGCATTCCTGCTTTGTGCTCACTTTGTGTCTGTCCATTCCTTCTCTGTGCTGTGTTTGTGTCAGTCCATTCCTGCTCTGTGCTGTGTTTGTGTCTGTCCATTCCTGCTCTATGCTGTGTTTGTGTCTATCCATTCCTGCTCTGTGCTTTGTTTGTGTCTGTCCATTCCTGCTCTATGCTGTGTTTGTGTCTGTCCATTCCTGCTCTGTGCTGTGTTTGTATCTGTCCATTCCTGCTCTGTGCTGTGTTTGTGCCTGTCTATTCCTGCTCTGTGCTGTGTTTGTGCCTGTCTATTCCTTCTCTGTGCTATGTTTGTGCCTGTCTATTCCTGCTCTGTGCTGTTTTTGTGTCTTTCCATTCCTGCTCTGTTCTGTGTTTCTGTCTGTCCATTCCTGCTCTGCGCTATGTTTGTGTCTTTTCTTTCCTGCTTTGTGCTGTGTTTGTGTCTATCCATTCCTGCTCTGCACTATGTTTGTGTCTATCCATTCCTGCTCTGTGCTCGGTTTGTGTCTGTCCATTCCTGCTCTGTGCTGGGTTTGTGTCTGTCCATTCCTGCTCTGTGCTGGGTTTGTTTCTGTCCATTCCTGCTCTGTGCTGTGTTTGTGTCTGCACATTCCTGCTCTGTGCTGTGTTTGTGTCCGCCCATTCCTTCTCTGTGTTGAGTTTGTATTTGTCCATTCCTGCTCTGTGCTGAGTTTGTATCTGGCATTCCTGCTCTGTGCTCGCTTTGTTTCTGTCCATTCCTGCTCTGTGCTGTGTTTGTGTCTGTCCATTCCTGCTCTGCGCTATGTTTGTGTCTTTACTTTCCTGCTCTGTGCTGTGTTTGTGTCTGTCCATTCCTGCTCCGTTCTGTGTTTGTGTCTGTCCATTCCTGCTCCGTTCTGTGTTTGTGTCTGTCCATTCCTGCTCCGTTCTGTGTTTGTATCTGTCCATTCCCGCTCTGTGCTGTGTTTCTGTCTGTCCATTCCTGCTCTGTGTTGTGTTTACGTCTGTACATTTCTCCTCTGTGCTGAGTTTGTGTCTGTCCATTTCTCCTCTGTGCTGAGTTTGTGTCTCTCCTTTCCTGCTCTGTGCTGTGTTTGTGTCTGTCCATTTCTCCTCTGTACTGGGTTTGTATCTCTCCTTTCCTGCTCTTTGCTCGGTTTGTATCAGTCCATTCCTGCTCTGTTCTGTGTTTGTATCTGTCCATTCCTGCTCTTTGCTGGGTTTGTATCTGTCCTTTCCTGCTCTGTGCTGTGTTTGTATCTGTCCATTCCTGCTCTTTGCTGGGTTTGTATCTGTCCTTTCCTGCTCTGTGCTGGGTTTGTGTCTGTCCATTCCTGCTCTGTGCTGGGTTTGTGTCTGTCCATTCCTGCTCTGTGCTGTGTTTGTGTCTGTCTATTCCTGCTCTATGCTGTGTTTGTGTCTGTCCATTCCTGCTCTGTGCTATGGTTGTGCCTGTCTATTCCTGCTCTGTGCTGTGTTTGTTTCTGTACCTTCCTGCTCTGTGCTGTGTTTGTGTCTGTCCATTCCTGCTCTGTGCTGTGTTTGTGTCTGTCCATTCCTTCTCTGTGCTCTGTTTGTTTCTGTCCATTCCTGCTCTGTGCTGTGTTTGTGTCAGTCCATTCCTGCTCTGTGCTGTGTTTGTGTCTGTCCATTCCTGCTCTGTGCTGTGTTTGTGTCTGTACATTCCTGCTCTGTGCTCTTTTTGTGTCTGCCCATTCCTGCTCTGTGCTGTGTTTGTGTCCGCCCATTCCTTCTCTGTGCTGAGTTTGTATTTGTCCATTCCTGCTCTGTGCTGAGTTTGTATCTGGCATTCCTGCTCTGTGCTCACTTTGTGTCTGTCCATTCCTTCTCTGTGCTGTGTTTGTGTCTGTCCATTCCTGCTCTGTGCTATGTTTGTTCCTGTCTATTCCTGCTCTGTGCTATGTTTGTGCCTGTCTATTCCTGCTCTGTGCTATGTTTGTGCCTGTCTATTCCTGCTCTGTGCTATGTTTGTGCCTGTCTATTCCTGCGCTGTGCATTTTTTGTGTCTTTGCATTCCTGCTCTGTTCTGTGTTTGTGTCTGTCCATTCCTGCTCTGCGCTATGTTTGTGTCTTTTCTTTCCTGCTTTGTGCTGTGTTTGTGTCTGTCCATTCCTTCTCTGCACTATGTTTGTGTCTATCCATTCCTGCTCTGTGCTCGGTTTGTGTCTGTCCATTCCTGCTCTGTGCTGGGTTTGTGTCTGTCCATTCCTGCTCTGTGCTGGGTTTGTGTCTGTCCATTCCTGCTCTGTGCTGGGTTTGTTTCTGTCCATTCCTGCTCTGTGCTGTGTTTGTGTCTGCACATTCTTGCTCTGCACTGTGCTTGTGTCTGTCCATTCCTGCTCCGTGCAGGGTTTGTGTCTGTCCATTCCTTCTCTGTGCTGTGTTTGTATCTGTCCATTCCTTCTCTGTTCTGTGTTTGTATCTGTCCATTCCTGCTCTTTGCTGGGTTTGTATCTGTCCTTTCCTGCTCTGTGCTGGGTTTGTGTCTGTCCATTCCTGCTCTGTTCTTTGTTTGTGTCTGTCCATTCCTGCTCTGTTCTGTGTTTGTATCTGTCCATTCCTGCTCTTTGCTGGGTTTGTATCTGTCCTTTCCTGCTCTGTGCTGGGTTTGTGTCTGTCCATTCCTGCTCTGTTCTTTGTTTGTGTCTGTCCATTCCTGCTCTGTTGTGTTTGTGTCTGTCCATTCCTGCTCTGTGCTTTGTTTGTGTCTGTCCATTCCTTCTCTGTGCTGTGTTTGTGTATGTCCATTCCTGCTCTGTGCTGTGTTTGTGTCTATCCATTCCTGCTCTGTGCTCGGTTTCTATCTGTCCATTCCTTCTCTGTGCTGTGTTTGTGTCTGTCCATTCCTGCTCTGTGCTGTGTTTGTATCTGTCCATTCCTGCTCTGTGCTGTGTTTGTGTCTGTCTATTCCTGCTCTATGCTGTGTTTGTGTCTGTCCATTCCTGCTCTGTGCTATGGTTGTGCCTTTCTATTCCTGCTCTGTGCTGTGTTTGTTTCTGTACATTCCTGCTCTGTGCTGTGTTTGTGTCTGTACATTCCTGCTCTGTGCTGTGTTTGTGTCAGCCCATTCCTGCTCTGTGCTGTGTTTGTGTCCGCCCATTCCTTCTCTGTGCTGAGTTTGTATTTGTCCATTCCTGCTCTGTGCTGAGTTTGTATCTGGCATTCCTGCTCTGTGCTCACTATGTGTCTGTCCATTCCTTCTCTCTGCTGTGTTTGTGTCTGTCCATTCCTGCTCTGTGCTCTGTTTGTGCCTGTCTATTCCTGCTCTGTGCTGTGTTTGTGCCTGTCTATTCCTGCTCTGTGCTGTTTTTGTGTCTTTGCGTTCCTGCTCTGTTCTGTGTTTGTGTCTGTCCATTCCTGCTCTGCGCTATGTTTGTGTCTTTTCTTTCCTGTTTTGTGCTGTGTTTCTGTCTATCCATTCCTGCTCTGCACTATGTTTGTGTCTATCCATTCCTGCTCTGTGCTCGGTTTGTGTCTGTCCATTCCTGCTCTGTGCTGGGTTTGTGTCTGTCCATTCCTGCTCTGTGCTGGGTTTGTTTCTGTCCATTCCTGCTCTGTGCTGTGTTTGTGTCTGCACATTCTTGCTCTGCATTGTGCTTGTGTCTGTCCATTCCTGCTCCGTGCAGGGTTTGTGTCTGTCCATTCCTGCTCTGTGCTGTGTTTGTGTCTGCCCATTCCTGCTCTGTGCTGTGTTTGTGTCCGCCCATTCCTTCTCTGTGTTGAGTTTGTATTTGTCCATTCCTGCTCTGTGCTGAGTTTGTATCTGGCATTCCTGCTCTGTGCTCGCTTTGTTTCTGTCCATTCCTGCTCTGTGCTGTGTTTATGTCTGTCCATTCCTGCTCTGTGCTGAGTTTGTATCTGGCATTCCTGCTCTGTGCTCGCTTTGTTTCTGTCCATTCCTGCTCTGTGCTGTGTTTATGTCTGTCCATTCCTGCTCTGTGCTATGTTTGTGCCTGTCTATTCCTGCTCTGTGCTGTGTTTGTTTCTGTACATTCCTGCTCTGTTCTGTGTTTGTGTCTGTCCATTCCTGCTCTGCGTTATGTTTGTGTCTTTACTTTCCTGCTCTGTGCTGTGTTTCTGTCTGTCCATTCCTGCTCTGTGTTGTGTTTATGTCTGTACATTTCTCCTCTGTGCTGTGTTTGTGTCTGTCCATTTCTCCTCTGTGCTGAGTTTGTGTCTCTCCTTTCCTGCTGTGTGCTGTGTTTGTGTCTGTCCATTTCTCCTCTGTACTGGGTTTGTATCTCTCCTTTCCTGCTCTATGCTCGGTTTGTATCAGTCCATTCCTGCTCTGTTCTGTGTTTGTGTCTGTCCATTCCTGCTCTTTGCTTGGTTTGTGTCTCTCCATTCCTGCTCTGTGCTGTGTTTGTATCTGTCCATTCCTGCTCTGTGCTGTGTTTGTGTCTGTCCATTCTTGCTCTATGCTGTGTTTGTGTCTCTCCATTCCTGCTCTGTTCTGTGTTTGTATCTGTCCATTCCTGCTCTGTTCTGTTTTTGTATCTGTCCATTCCTGTTCTGTGCTCGGTTTCTATCTGTCCATTCCTGCTCTGTGCTGTGTTTGTGTCTGTCCATTCCTGCTCTGTTCTGTGTTTGTATCTGTCCATTCCTGCTCTGTTCTGTGTTTGTATCTGTCCATTACTGCTCTTTGCTGGGTTTGTATCTGTCCTTTCCTGCTCTGTGATGGGTTTGTGTCTCTCCATTCCTGCTCTGTGCTGTGTTTGTATCTGTCCATTCCTGCTCTGTTCTGTGTTTGTATCTGTCCATTCCTGCTCTTTGCTGGGTTTGTGTCTGTCCATTCCTGCTCTGTTGTGTGTTTGTATCTGTCCATTACTGCTCTTTGCTGGGTTTGTATCTGTCCTTTCCTGCTCTGTGATGGGTTTGTGTCTGTCCATTCCTGCTCTGTTGTGTGTTTGTATCTGTCCATTACTGCTCTTTGCTGGGTTTGTATCTGTCCTTTCCTGCTCTGTGATGGGTTTGTGTCTCTCCATTCCTGCTCTGTGCTGTGTTTGTATCTGTCCATTCCTGCTCTGTTCTGTGTTTGTATCTGTCCATTCCTGCTCTTTGCTGGGTTTGTGTCTGTCCATTCCTGCTCTGTTGTGTTTGTGTCTGTCCATTCCTGCTCTTTTCTGTGTTTGTATCCGTCCATTCCTGCTCCGTGCTGGGTTTGTGTCTATCCATTCCTGCTCTGTGCTCGGTTTCTATCTGTCCATTCCTTCCCTGTGCTGTGTTTGTGTCTGTCCATTCCTGCACTGTTCTGTCTTTGTATCTGTCCATTCCTGCTCTGTGCTGGGTTTGTATCTGTCCATTCCTGCTCTGTGCTGTGTTTGTGTCTGTCCATTCCTTCTCTGTGCTGTGTTTGTGTCTGTCCATTCCTGCTCTGTGCTGTGTTTGTGTCTGTACATTCCTGCTCTGTGCTCTGTTTGTGTCTGCCCATTCCTGCTATGTGCTGTGTTTGTGTCCGCCCATTCCTTCTCTGTGCTGAGTTTGTATTTGTCCATTCCTGCTCTGTGCTGAGTTTGTATCTGGCATTCCTGCTTTGTGCTCACTTTGTGTCTGTCCATTCCTTCTCTGTGCTGTGTTTGTGTCAGTCCATTCCTGCTCTGTGCTGTGTTTGTGCCTGTCTATTCCTGCTCTGTGCTGTGTTTGTGCCTGTCTATTCCTTCTCTGTGCTATGTTTGTGCCTGTCTATTCCTGCTCTGTGCTGTGTTTGTGTCTGTCCATTCCTGCTCTGCGCTATGTTTGTGTCTTTACTTTCCTGCTCTGTGCTGTGTTTGTGTCTGTCCATTCCTGCTCCGTTCTGTGTTTGTGTCTGTCCATTCCTGCTCCGTTCTGTGTTTGTGTCTGTCCATTCCTGCTCCGTTCTGTGTTTGTATCTGTCCATTCCCTGCTCTGTGCTGTGTTTCTGTCTGTCCATTCCTGCTCTGTGTTGTGTTTACGTCTGTACATTTCTCCTCTGTGCTGAGTTTGTGTCTGTCCATTTCTCCTCTGTGCTGAGTTTGTGTCTCTCCTTTCCTGCTCTGTGCTGTGTTTGTGTCTGTCCATTTCTCCTCTGTACTGGGTTTGTATCTCTCCTTTCCTGCTCTTTGCTCGGTTTGTATCAGTCCTTTCCTGCTCTGTTCTGTGTTTGTATCTGTCCATTCCTGCTCTTTGCTGGGTTTGTATCTGTCCTTTCCTGCTCTGTGCTGTGTTTGTATCTGTCCATTCCTGCTCTTTGCTGGGTTTGTATCTGTCCTTTCCTGCTCTGTGCTGGGTTTGTGTCTGTCCATTCCTGCTCTGTGCTGGGTTTGTGTCTGTCCATTCCTGCTCTGTGCTGTGTTTGTGTCTGTCTATTCCTGCTCTATGCTGTGTTTGTGTCTGTCCATTCCTGCTCTGTGCTATGGTTGTGCCTGTCTATTCCTGCTCTGTGCTGTGTTTGTTTCTGTACCTTCCTGCTCTGTGCTGTGTTTGTGTCTGTCCATTCCTGCTCTGTGCTGTGTTTGTGTCTGTCCATTCCTTCTCTGTGCTCTGTTTGTTTCTGTCCATTCCTGCTCTGTGCTGTGTTTGTGTCAGTCCATTCCTGCTCTGTGCTGTGTTTGTGTCTGTCCATTCCTGCTCTGTGCTGTGTTTGTGTCTGTACATTCCTGCTCTGTGCTCTTTTTGTGTCTGCCCATTCCTGCTCTGTGCTGTGTTTGTGTCCGCCCATTCCTTCTCTGTGCTGAGTTTGTATTTGTCCATTCCTGCTCTGTGCTGAGTTTGTATCTGGCATTCCTGCTCTGTGCTCACTTTGTGTCTGTCCATTCCTTCTCTGTGCTGTGTTTGTGTCTGTCCATTTCTGCTCTGTGCTATGTTTGTTCCTGTCTATTCCTGCTCTGTGCTATGTTTGTGCCTGTCTATTCCTGCTCTGTGCTATGTTTGTGCCTGTCTATTCCTGCTCTGTGCTATGTTTGTGCCTGTCTATTCCTGCGCTGTGCATTTTTTGTGTCTTTGCATTCCTGCTCTGTTCTGTGTTTGTGTCTGTCCATTCCTGCTCTGCGCTATGTTTGTGTCTTTTCTTTCCTGCTTTGTGCTGTGTTTGTGTCTGTCCATTCCTTCTCTGCACTATGTTTGTGTCTATCCATTCCTGCTCTGTGCTCGGTTTGTGTCTGTCCATTCCTGCTCTGTGCTGGGTTTGTGTCTGTCCATTCCTGCTCTGTGCTGGGTTTGTGTCTGTCCATTCCTGCTCTGTGCTGGGTTTGTTTCTGTCCATTCCTGCTCTGTGCTGTGTTTGTGTCTGTCCATTCCTGCTCTGTGCTGTGTTTTTTGTCCGCCCATTCCTTCTCTGTGTTGAGTTTGTATTTGTCCATTCCTGCTCTGTGCTGAGTTTGTATCTAGCATTCCTGCTCTGTGCTCGCTTTGTTTCTGTCCATTCCTGCTCTGTGCTGTGTTTATGTCTGTCCATTCCTGCTCTGTGCTATGTTTGTGCCTGTCTATTCCTGCTCTGTGCTGTGTTTGTTTCTGTACATTCCTGCTCTTTTCTGTGTTTGTGTCTGTCCATTCCTGCTCTGCGCTATGTTTGTGTCTTTACTTTCCTGCTCTGTGCTGTGTTTCTGTCTGTCCATTCCTGCTCTGTGTTGTGTTTATGTCTGTACATTTCTCCTCTGTACTGTGTTTGTGTCTGTCCATTTCTCCTCTGTGCTGAGTTTGTGTCTCTCCTTTCCTGCTCTGTGCTGTGTTTGTGTCTGTCCATTTCTCCTCTGTACTAGGTTTGTATCTCTCCTTTCCTGCTCTATGCTCGGTTTGTATCAGTCCATTCCTGCTCTGATCTGTGTTTGTGTCTCTCCATTCCTGCTCTGTTCTGTGTTTGTATCTGTCCATTCCTGCTCTGTGCTGGGTTTGTATCTGTCCTTTCCTGCTCTGTTTTGGGTTTGTGTCTGTCCATTCCTGCTCTGTTGTGTTTGTGTCTCTCCATTCCTGCTCTTTTCTGTGTTTCTATCTGTCCATTCCTGCTCTGTGCTTTGTTTGTGTCTGTCCATTCCTTCTCTGTGCTGTGTTTGTGTCTGTCCATTCCTGCTCTGTTCTGTCTTTGTATCTGTCCATTCCTGCTCTGTGCTGGGTTTGTATCTGTCCATTCCTGCTCTATGCTGTGTTTGTGTCTGTCTATTCCTGCTCTATGCTGTGTTTGTGTCTGTCCATTCCTGCTCTGTGCTATGGTTGTGCCTGTCTATTCCTGCTCTGTGCTGTGTTTCTTTCTGTACATTCCTGCTCTGTGCTTTGTTTGTGTCTGTCCATTCCTGCTCTGTGCTGTGTTTGTGTCTATCCATTCCTTCTCTCTGCTGTGTTTGTGTCTGTCCATTCCTGCTCTGTGCTGTGTTTGTGTCAGTCCATTCCTGCTCTGTGCTGTGTTTGTGTCTGCCCATTCCTGCTCTGTGCTGTGTTTGTGTCCGCCCATTCCTTCTCTGTGCTGAGTTTGTATTTGTCCATTCCTGCTCTGTGCTGAGTTTGTATCTGGCATTCCTGCTCTGTGCTCACTTTGTGTCTGTCCATTCCTTCTCTGTGCTGTGTTTGTGTCTGTCCATTCCTGCTCTGTGCTATGTTTGTGCCTGTCTATTCCTGCTCTGTGCTATGTTTGTGCCTGTCTATTCCTGCGCTGTGCATTTTTTGTGTCTTTGCATTCCTGCTCTGTTCTGTGTTTGTGTCTGTCCATTCCTGCTCTGCGCTACGTTCGTGTCTTTTCTTTCCTGCTTTGTGCTGTGTTTGTGTCTATCCATTCCTGCTCTGTGCTCGGTTTGTGTCTGTCCATTCCTGCTCTGTGCTGGGTTTGTGTCTGTCCATTCCTGCTCTGTGCTGGGTTTGTTTCTGTCCATTCCTGCTCTGTACTGTGTTTGTGTCTGCACATTCCTGCTCTGCACTGTGCTTGTGTCTGTCCATTCCTGCTCTGTGCAGGGTTTGTGTTTGTCCATTCCTGCTCTGTGCTGTGTTTGTGTCTGCCCATTCCTGCTCTGTGCTGTGTTTGTGTCTGCCCCTTCCTTCTCTGTGTTGAGTTTGTATTTGTCCATTCCTGCTCTGTGCTGAGTTTGTGTCTGTCCATTCCTGCTCTGTGCTGTGTTTATGTCTGTCCATTCCTGCTCTGTGCTATGTTTGTGCCTGTCTATTCCTGCTCTGTGCTGTGTTTGTTTCTGTACATTCCTGCTCTGTTCTGTGTTTGTGTCTGTCCATTCCTGCTCTGCGCTATGTTTGTCTCTTTACTTTCCTGCTCTGTGCTGTATTTGTGTCTGTCCATTCGTGCTCTGTGCTGTGTTTTTGTCTGTCCATTCCTGCTCTGTGCTGTGTTTGTGTCTGTCCATTCCTGCTCTATGCTGGGTTTGTGCCTGTGCATTTCTGATCTGTGGTGTCTTTTCAGCTGTGTTATAATGACCTTTGTCCTCCCAGGTTTTTTTTATGCTGACATCTCTCTGCTGTCGAGTTCCTGAGCTGATTGTAAACAATGCAATTATTTGCAATCACTCTGTCTGTCTCTGCTCCTAACTATGGATAATGGATTGTTAGGTCTGTGCTCGCTCACTGCAGCCTGACCCCCTCCAGCTCACAAACCACAACCACCCCCACCGCTCTCCTCCCCGCGACCATTCCCTCCCCCGAACATTCATTGACAAGAAACAATTAACTTATTTTCCTTCCTGTCTCTCACTCTGTGACTTTCTCTGTGTTTGTCTCTTTCTTCCTCTCTCTCTCACTTCCTCTTTCTCATTATTTCTCTTTGCCTCTCTGCCTCTCTCGCTCTTCCTCTCTCTCTTTGTCTCTCTCTCTGTCTCTCCCTCTCTCTATCTCTCCCTGTGTCTCTAACTCTTTCTCTCTCTCTCTCTCTCTCTCTGTCTCTCTTTCTCTCTCTCTGTGTCTCGTTCTCTCTCTGTCTCTCTCTCTCTCTCTGCCTCTCTCTCTCTCTGCCTCTCTCTCTTTCTGCCTCTCTCTCTCTCTCTGTCTCTCTCTCTCCCTGCTCCGTGCTGCCCAGAACAGTCCCGGGCTGGCTCCCCCCAGCAGCTGACAGACGCCACAGGTTCCCGCTCAGCGGGCCATGCGCTCTGGCGGCCTCTTCCTGCAGCGTCTGAGGGCGTGCACAGCCCGATCCCACGAGCTGCCGCCTGACGCGCCCTCCTCCTACCCCTCCGGGGGGTGGGGGTGGGTATGGGTGGAGGGTGGCACCCCCACCCACCCCCACACCCTACCCACACCCCCACCCTACCCCCACCCCCACCATCCACCCCCCACCACCACCCTCCACCTCCCACCCCCAACCTCACCCCCACCATTACCCTCACCGTTCACCCCCCAAACACCCCACCCCACCCCCACCCCCTGCCCACACCTCCACCCCCACCCCACACCCCTCCACCCCCACCCCACCATCCACCCCCCTGCCCCCACCCCCAAACCTACTCCCACGCCCGCCCTCATCCCCGCCCCCACCCCCACCCCACCCCACCCCCACCCCTCAATCTCCCCTCCATTAGGAACAGGCTGCCCAGTGTGTGACTGGGAGCGAGGTCGGTGAGAGGGTTAATCCCCTCCAATAGGACCAGGCTGCCCGGTGTCTGACTGTGACTGGGAGCGAGGTGGGTGAAAGTGTTAATCCTCTTCGATAGGAACAGGCTGCCCGGTGTCTGACTGTATCTGGGAGAGACGTGGGTGAGAGGGTTAATGTCCTCTGATAGGAACAGGCTGCCCGGTGTCTGACTGTAACTGGGAGAGAGTTGGGTGAAAGCGTTAATCCCCTCTGACAAGAACAGGCTGCCCGGTGTCTGACTGTGACTGGGAGATGGGAGGGTGAGAGGGTTAATTCCCTCTTATAGGAACAGATGCCAGGTGTCTGACTGTAACTGGGACAGAGGTGGGTGAGGGGGTTAATCTCCTCGGATAGGAACAGGCTGCCCGGTGTCTGACTGTAACTGGGAGCAGGTCAGATGAGAGGGTTAATCCCTTTCAATAGGGACAGTCTTCCCTGTGTCTGACTGTAATTGGGAGAGAGGTGGATGAGAGGGTTAATCCCTCTGAAAGGAACAGGCTGCCCGGTGTCTGACTGTGACTGGAAGAGGGGTGGGTGAGAGGATTCATGCATGACATTTTATACAGGAAGTCCAAATCAATGTTCATTTTTTAATTGTTAATTTTAACTGAATTGATTTTCAGATTATGTTAAGATTGGTAAATGATATTCCTTAAATCAGGAATTAACCCAGACAGTTAGTAAACAATTTCACTGTCCCCAATCCTCTCAGTCACCTCAGTATCCAACACACACTGACTCTCACTGATGTATGGGTCCCACACACACTGACTGTCACTGGGGTATGTGTCCCACACACACTGACTCTCACTGGGGTATGTACCCAACACACACTGACTGTCACTGGGGTATGTGTCCCACACACACTGACTCTCACTGGGGTATGTACCCAACACACACTGACTGTCACTGGGGTATGTGTCCCACACACACTGACTCTCACTGGGGTATGTGCCCCACACACACTGACTTTCACTGGTGTAAGAGTCCCACACAAACTGACACCCACTGGGGTGTGTGTCCCACACACACTGACTGTCAGTGGTGTACGGGTCCCACACACACTGACTGTCACTGGTGTACGGGTCCCACACATACCGACTGTCACTGGTGTACGGGTCCCACACATACCGACTGTCACTGGTGTACGGGTCCCACACACACTGACTGCCCCTGGGATATGTATCTCACACACAATGACTCTCACCGGTGTATGGGTCCCAAACACACTGACTCTTACAGGGGTATGGGTCGCACACACACTGACTCTCACTGGGATACGGGTCCCCACACACACTGAATCACACTGGGTTATGGGTCCCACACACACTGACTCTTACCAGGGTATGGGTCCCAAACACACTGACTGCCCATGGGATATGTATCCCACACACACTGACTCTCACCGGTGTATGGGTCCCAAACACACTGACACTTACCGGGGTATGGGTCCCACACACACTGACTGCCACTGGGGTATGTATCCCACACACACTGACTCTTACTGGGGTATGGGTCCCAAACACACTGACTGTCACTGGGGTACGGGTCCCCACACACACTGACTGTCACTGGGGTATGTACCCCCTGAACACTGACTCTCACTGGGGAATGGGTCCCATACACACTGGCTCTCACTAGGGTATGGTTCCAACACACACTGACCCTCACCAGGGTATGGATCCCACACACACTGACTATCACTGGGGTAGGGGTCGCACACACACTGACTCTCACTGGGGTACGGGTCCCACACACAATGACTCTCACCGGGGTATGGGTCCCACACACACTGACTCTCACTGGGGTATGTAAACCATACAAACTGACTCTCACTGGGGTAGGGGTCACACACACAGTGACTCTCACGGTATGAGTCCCACACACAATGACTCTTACTGGGGTATGGGTCCCCACACACACTGACTCTTACTGGGGTATGGGTCCCACACACACTGACTGCCACTGAGGTATGTATCCCACACACACTGACTCTTACCGGGGTATGGGTCCCACACACACTGACTCTTACCGGGGTATGTGTCGCACACACACTGACTCTAACTGGGGTACGGGTCCCCACACACACTGACTCTCACCGAGGTACGGGTCCCACATACACTGACTCTTACCCGGGTATGGGTCCCACACACACAGAATCTTACCGTGGTATGGGTCCCACACACACTGACTGCCACTGGGGTATGTGTCCCACACACACTGACTCTCACTGGGGTACCGGTCCCCACACACACTGACTCTCACCGGGGTACCGGTCACACACACAGTGGTTCTCACTGGGGTATGTATCACAAACACACTGACTCTACCGGGGTGAGGGTCCCACACACACTGACTCTTACCGGGGTATGGGTCCCACATACACTGACTGTCACTGGTGTACATGTCACACACACAGTGACTCTCACTGGGGTGTGTATCCCACACACACTGACTCTTACTGGTGAATGGGTCCCATACACACTGACTCTTACCGGGGTATGGGTCCCCACACACACTGACTCTCACCGGTGTACGGGACACACACACAGTGATTCTCACTGGGGTATGTATCCCACACAGACTGACTCTTACCGGGGTATGGGTACCACACACACTGACTATTACCGGGGTATGGGTCCCACACACACTGACTGCCCCTGGGGTATGTATCCCACACACACTGACTCTTACCGGGATATGGGTCCCACACACACTGACTCTCACTGGGGTAAGGGTCACATACACAGTGACTCTCACTGGGGTATGTATCCCACACACACTGACTCTTACCCGGGTATGGGTCCCACACGCACTGACTCTTACCGGGGCATGGGTCCCACACACACTGACTGCCACTGGGGTATGTATCCCATACACACTAACTCTTACCAGTGTATGGGTCCCACACACACTGACTCTCACTGGGGTACGGGACCCCACACACACTGACTCTCACTGGGGTATGTGTCCCACACACACTGACTCTCACTGGTTTACGGGTCCCCACACACACTGACTCTCACCGGGGTACGGGTCCCACATACACTGACTCTCACTGGGGCACGGGTCACACACACACTGACTCTCACTGGGGTATGTATCCCAAACACACTGACTCTTACCCGGGTATGGGTCCCACACACACTGACTCTTACCGGGGTATGGGTCCCACACACACTGACTGCCCCTGGGGTATGTATCCCACACACAATGACTCTCACCGGGGTATGGGTCCCAAACACACTGACTCTCACTGGGGTATGCGTCCGACACACACTGACTCTCACTGGGGTACGGTTCACACACACACTGACTCACACTGGGCTATGTATACCACACACACTGACTCTCACTGGGGAATGGGTCCCATACACAGTGGCTCTCACTAGGGTATGGTTCCCAGACACACTGACCCTCACCAGGGTATGGATCGCACATACACTGACTCTTACCGGGGTATGTGTCCCACACACACTAACTCTCACTGGGGTACGGGTCCCCACAAACACTGACTGTCACCGGGGTACGGGTCCCACATACACTGACTCTCACTGGGGTATGGGTCACACACACACTGACTGTCACTAGGGTATGTATCCCATACACACTGACTCTCACTGGGGTATGTGTCCCACACACACTGACTCTCACTGGGGTACGGGTCCCACATACACTGACTCTCACTGGGGTACGGGTCACATACACAGTGACTCTCACTGGGGTATGTATCCCACACACACTGACTCTTACCCGGGTATGGGTCCCACACGCACTGACTCTTACCGGGGCATGGGTCCCACACAAACTGACTGCCACTGAGGTATGTATCCCATACACACTAACTCTTACCAGTGTATGGGTCCCACACACACTGACTCTCACTGGGGTACGGGACCTCACACACACTGACTCTCACTGGGGTATGTGTCCCATACACACTGACTCTCACTGGTTTACGGGTCCCCACACACACTGACTCTCACCGGGGTACAGGTCCCACATACACTGACTCTCACTGGGGCACGGGTCACACACACACTGACTCTCACTGGGGTATGTATCCCAAACACACTGACTCTTACCCGGGTATGGGTCCCACACACACTGACACTTACCGGGGTATGGGTCCCACACACACTGACTGCCCCTGGGGTATGTATCCCAAACACAATGACTCTCACCGGGGTATGGGTCCCAAACACACTGACACTTACCGGGGTATGGGTCCCACACACACTGACTCTCACTGGGGTATGCGTCCGACACACACTGACTCTCACTGGGGTACGGTTCACACACACACTGACTCACACTGGGCTATGTATACCACACACACTGACTCTCACTGGGGAATGGGTCCCATACACAGTGGCTCTCACTAGGGTATGGTTCCCAGACACACTGACCCTCACCAGGGTATGGATCGCACATACACTGACTCTTACCGGGGTACGGTCCCCACACACACTAACTCTCACTGGGGTACGGGTCCCCACAAACACTGACTGTCACCGGGGTACGGGTCCCACATATACTGACTCTCACTGGGGTACGGGTCACACACACACTGACTGTCACTAGGGTATGTATCCCATACACACTGACTCTCACTGGGGTAGGGGTCACACACACACTGACTCTCACTGAGGTACGGGTCCCCGCACACACTGACTGTCACTGGGGTACAGGTCACACACACAGTGATTCTCACGGGGGTATGTATCCCACACACACTGACTCTTACCGGGGTATGGGTCCCACACACACTGACTCTTACCGGGATATGGGTCACACACACACTGACTCTCACTGGGGTAAGGGTGCCCACACACACTGAATCTCACTGGGGTATGTGTCCCACACACACTGACTCTCACTGGGGTACGATTCCCCACACACACTGATTCTCACCGGGGTACGAGTCCCACATACACTGACTCTCACTGGGGTACGGGTCACATACACAGTGGCTCTCACTGGGGTATGTATCCCACACACACTGACTCTTACCCGGGTATGGGTCCCACACGCACTGACTCTTACCGGGGTATGGGTCCCACACACACTGACTGCCACTGGGGTATGTATCCCATACACACTGACTCTCACTGGGGTATGTATCCCACACACACTGACTCTTACCCGGGTATGGGTCCCACACGCACTGACTCTTACCGGGATATGGGTCCCACACACACTGACTCTCACTGGGGTATGTGTCCCACACACACTGACTCTCACTGGGTTACAGGTCCCCACACACACTGACTCTCTCCGAGGTACAGGTCACACATACACTGACTCTCACTGGGGCACGGGTCACACACACACTGACTCTCACTAGGGTATGCTTCTCAGACACACTGAGCCAAACCAGGGTATGGATCCCACACACACTGACTCTCACTGGGGTAGGGGTCACACACACACTGACTCTCACTGGGGTAGGGGTCACACACTCACTGACTCTCACCGGGGTACGGGTCCCGCACACACTGACTCTCACTGGGGTAGGTGTCACACACACAGTGACTCTCACTGGGGTATGTATCCCACACACACTGACTCTTACCCGGGTATGGGTCCCCCACACACTGACTCTTATCGGGGTATGGGTCCCACACACACTCAATGCCCCTGGGGTATGTATCCCACACACACTGACTCTTACTGGTGAATGGGTCCCATACACACTGGCTCTCACTTGGGTATGGTTCCCACACACATTGACCCTCACCAGGGTATGGATCCCACTCACACTGACTCACACTGGGGTAGGGGTCACACACACACTGACTCTCACTGGGGTACGGGTCCCACACACACTGACTCTCACTGCGGTATGTATCCCACACACACTGACTCTTACCGGGGTATGTGTCCCACACACACTGACTCTCACTGGGGTACGGGTCCCCACAAACACTGACTCTTACCGGGGTACGGGTCCCACACACACTGACTCTCACCGGGGTTCGGGTCACACACACAGTGACTCTCTCCGGGGTATGGATCCCACACACACTGACTCTAACAGGGGTAGGGGTCACACACAATCTGACTCTCACCAGGGTACGGGTCAAACACTCAATGACTGTCACTGGGGTATGTATCCCATACACACTGACTCTCACTGGGTTATGGGTCCCATACACACTGACTCTCACTGGGGTAGGGGCACACACACAGTGACTCTCACTGGGGTAGGGGTCCCACACACACTGACTCTTACCGGGTATGGGTACCACACACACTGACTCTTACCGGGGTATGGGTCCCACACACAATGACTGCCACTGGAGTATGGGTGCCACACACACTGACTCTTACCGGGTATGGGTACCACACACACTGATTCTCACCAGAGTACGGGTCACACACACAGTGATTCTCACTGGGGTATGTGACCCACACACACTGACTCTCACTGGTGTACGATTCCCCACACACACTGACTCTCACCGGGGTACGGGTCCCACATACACTGACTCTCACTGGGGTACGGGTCACACACAGA
This sequence comes from Carcharodon carcharias, assembly GCF_017639515.1. NCBI lineage: Eukaryota > Metazoa > Chordata > Chondrichthyes > Lamniformes > Lamnidae > Carcharodon > Carcharodon carcharias. Next base: position 7,763,526 of record NW_024470624.1, read on the forward strand.
GTGAATCTCACTGGGGTATGTATCCCACACACACTGACTCTTACACGGGTATGGGTCCCACACACACTGACTCTTACACGGGTATGGGTCCCACACGCACTGACTCTTACCGGGGAATGGGTCCCACACACACTGACTGCCACTGGGGTATGTATCCCATACACACTGACTCTTACCGGGGTATGGGTCCCACACACACTGACTCTCACTGGGGTACGGGACCCCACACACACTGACTCTCACTCGGTTACAGGTCCCCACACACACTGACTCTCTCCGAGGTACGGGTCCCACATACATTGACTCTCACTGGGGCACGGGTCACACATACACTGACTCTCACTGGGGTATGGATCCCACACTCACTGACTCTCCCTGGGGTACGGGTCCCCACAAACACTGACTGTCACCGGGGTACGGGTCACACACACACTGACTCTCACCGGGGTACGGGTCCCGCACACACTGACTCGCACTGGGGTATGTATCCCACACACACTGGCTCTTACCGGGATATGGATCCCACACTCAGTGACTCTCACTGGGGTAGGGGTCACACAAACTCTGACTCTCAACAGGGTCCGGGTCACACACACAATGACTGTCACTGGGATATTTATCCCATACAAACTGACTCTCAGTGGGGTATGGGTCCCATACACACTGACTCTCACTGGGGTAGGGGTCACCCACACAGTGACTCTCACGGTATGGGTCCCACACACACTGAGTCTCACTGGGGTACGAGTCCCACACACAATGACTGTCGCTGGGGTATGTACCCCCTACAAACTGACGCTCACTGGGGAATGGGTCCCGTACACACTGACTCTCACCGGGTTACGGGTCCCACATACACTGACTCTCACTGGGGTACGGATCACACACACAGTGACTCTCACTGGGGTATGTATCCCACACACACTGACTCTTACCCGGGTATGGGTCCCCCACACACTGACTCTTATCGGGGTATGGGTCCCACACACACTGAATGCCCCTGGGGTATGTATCCCACACACACTGACTCTTACTGGTGAATGGGTCCCATACACACTGGCTCTCACTAGGGTATGGTTCCCACACACATTGACCCTCACCAGGGTATGGATCCCACACACACTGACTCACACTGGGGTAGGGGTCACACACACACTGACTCTCACTGGGGAATGTATCCCACACATACTGACTCTTACCGGGGTATGTGTCCCACACACACTGACTCTTACCCGGGTATGTGACCCACACACACTGACTCTTACCCGGGTATGTGTCCCACACACACTGACTCTCACTGGGGTAAAGGTCCCCACACAAACTGACTCTCACCGGGGTACGGGTCCCACACACACTGACTCTCACTGGGGTATGTATCCCACACACACTGACTCTGACCCGGGTACGGGTCCCCACACACACTGACTCTGACCCGGGTATGGGTCCCTCACACACTGACTCTCACTGGGGTAAGGGTGCCCACACACACTGACTCTCACTGGGGTATGTGTCCCACACACAATGACACTCACTGGGGTACGGGTCCCCACACACACTGATTCTCACCGGGGTACGGGTCCCACATACACTGACTCTCACTGGGGTATGGGTCACATACACAGTGACTCTCACTGGCGTATGTATCCCACACACACTGACTCTTACCCGGGTATGGGTCCC